>NW_019154122.1:5187909-5260487 GCF_002288905.1 Enhydra lutris kenyoni
TAACCGACTGAGCCACCCAGGCACCCCTCATTTATAACTTTTTTTTTCAAGATTTTTTTTTTTTTACTTTGATAGAGAGAGAATGAGAGAGAGATTACAAGTAGGCAGAAAGGCAGGCGGGGTGGGGGGGAGCAGGCTCCCTGCTGAGCAGAGAGCCTGATGCAGGGCTCTATCCCAGGACCCTGGGATCATGACCTGAGCCAAAGGCAGAGGCTTTAACCCACTGAGCCACCCAGGCACCCCTCTGCTGGGTTTTGTTATTAATTGATTTCTATGTTTATTTTTATTTACTTCTTATTTTATGTTTTTTTTTAAAGATTTTATTTGTGTATTTGACAGACAGAGGTCACAAGTAGGCAAAGAGGCAGCCAGAGAGAGAGAGAGGAGGAAGCAGGCTCCCTGCGGAGCAGAGAGCTGGATGTGGGGCTCGATCCCAAGACCCTGGGATCATGACCCAAGCCAAAGGCAGAGGCTTTAACCCACTGAGCCATCCAGGTGCCCCTATGCTTATTTTTAATATATCTGTTTTATGGTATGTTCCATCTTAGGAAGTCATCTCAGTTTCTTTTCACAAATAGATGGGGCTTCAACCATTGTAAAAAGAAAAAAAAGTCTCACTTGTACCCCATGAGAGGAGGGGGCATGTCCTGTACATTATCCTTGTGTCCCATACCTGGAAGAGTACATTACATGGGGAAGATGCTTATTAAAAATATTTTGAATACATTATATAATATTATATAATTACATAATTATTATATAATCATATTATATATACAGCATATAATTATTATATATGATATTTATTATGTTAGAGGCTCTCCCAAGGGAAAGTAGGGACACTGAGTGACAACCAGATGTGGATCTTTTCTATTTTCTGTCTCCCATGGCACCTGTCTGGTAACGTCAGTGCAGGTGCTAAGGTGACTGCTTTTGTATCAATTTGGGGCCTGGACCCTGCTAAGTGTCTTGCTGGATGGATGGCCGAAGAGGGCATTTACTCAGTGACTCACAGGGAATTGTTGCTCCTCGAAGAGGAAATTAATGGCCTCAACTCTGTGTTTCCAGTGGTGGCTCTGTCCTTGGTAGCCCGTGTCTCCCAGGCTTGGCACCCCCAAAGTTTCTGCCTCGTGCCTTGGGAACTTATCTCCCTTTCTTGAAATCAGAGGCTCATCTTTACTTCGTGACTCCATGAGGACAGCCATTCGGAGCTAGGAATGTCTCCCTAGGGACATCTGGCTGCAGCCAAAACTGCCCATCTCTCATCGTTCCTAACAAGGGCCATTGGATGTGCATTTCAAAATGTTCCAATAGGACCGTGCTCAGCATAGCTAACGAAGGATTTCAGCCTTTGGCAAAGAAATGGCAGGGTTAGTTAAAACCGAACTGTTTCGTTGAGGAGTGATGGGTCTTTTAATGAGTTCACAAGGAGCCCATGAAAGGGTTGGCAGACTAAAAAGCAAGAGGGCCCCAGAAAGTCAGAAGTCATAAACAAAGACCCCTAGTAGTGGAGACACCACACCTGTTTTCATTTTTATGGCCCCTTCTTTGTTCTTTCCCCTGCTGTGTGCTAAGGATATAGGAATTTGGATGATAAGAAAACAGATTAGATCATGCTTTGCTGGTTCTCAAACAGCTTTACTAGATCTAATCCCCAATATGAGGGAGTTTAAATTTCTGGTTTGGTTTTTAGGATCCTACAGGATCTGCTTGCAACCTTCCTTTTTAATTTACTTGCTCCCCATTCTCTGTCATTGCATGTCCTGGGCTTGGACTATACCAGCCAGCCCTCGGTAGCTTCCGCACTTTTGGTCATCCTCTTCCCTCTGCATGAAAAGTCTTTCCTACCCCCATCTCTCCACTCCACCCTCTGTTCTGTTTGCAGAACTCAAATTCCTTCCCTAGTGAGGAAAAGAAACTGCACCTCCCTACGCCGGTGGTACTTTGCTTGTCCTAATTTCACTAGGTCCGGATAACAGATAACTGTCCATGTCTGTTTCTCCCCAAGATCCTAAATAGCCAGAAGGCAGAGCCTGGCTGGATATGGTTGTATCACGTGGAGTGGTGTGTTCTTATTCTTTTATTTATTTTTTAAAAGATTTTATTTATTTATTTGAAAGAGAGAAGAGACCGTGAAAGAGAGAGAGAGAAGCAGGGGAGGAGGGGCAGAGGGAGAAGCAGGCTCCTCACTGAGCAGGGAGTCTGATATAGGGCTCCATCTTAGGACCCCGGAATCATGACCTGAGCTGAAAGCAGACACTTAACTGCCTGAGTCACCCAGGCACTCCTCTTCTTGTTATTTTTATTATATTATATTTTATTTAAAAAATATTTTATTTATTTATTTGACAGAGATCACAAGTAGGCAGAGAGGCAGGCAGAGAGAGAGCGGGGGAAGCAGGCTCCCCACCGAGCAGAGAGCCCAATGAGGGGCTCGATCCCAGGACCCTGAGATCACAAGCCGAAGGCAGAGGCTTAACCCACTGAGCCACCCAGGTGCCCCTATTTTTTATTTATTTTTAAAGATTTTATTTGTCAGAGAGAGAGAGAACACAAGCCGCAAGAATGATAGGCAAAGGGAGAAGCAGAGTCCTTGCTGAGCAGGGATCCTGTAGGGGATACCAGGACCTTGGGATCATGACCTGAACCAAAGGCAGACACTTACCCAAATGAGCCACCCAGGCGTTTCTCTTGTTCTTTTAAAATCAAGTTTTATTAATTCAAAATATGCTGTATATGCACACTAAAAAGTATAAAAGAGTGAAAAGTCACTCCATTCTCTAGCCAGCAGATTCCTTTCTATGTGAATAACCAATGTTATCAGCTTTTTATGAATCCTTCTAGACATATATAAACATACATATTTTTCTTCCTCCTTATTTTTTTTAAAGATTTTATTTATTTGACAGACAGAGATCACAAGTAGGCAGAGAGGCAGGCAGAGAGAGAGGAAGGGAAGCAGGCTCCCTGCTGAGCAGAGAGCCTGATGTGGGGCTCAATCCCAGGACCCTGGGACCATGACCTGAGCCGAAGGCAGAGGCTTCAACCCACTGAGTCACCCAGGTGCCCCTCTTCCTCCTCTTTAAAATAAATGGGATCATATTTAAATAGTTTTTCATTTTGCTTTTTCACTTTACGATGCCCACATACACATACATTTAAAACTTACTTAACCAATTAACTATTGATAATGTGTTAGTTATTTTCATTCTTTTGTTATTAAAAACAATGCTGCAATGAATAATCTTGTATATTTGCCTTGTTCAGATGTGTAACTATTTATGGAGGAAGAAATTCTGGAGGTGGAATTGCTAGGCCAATAAGTATGGGCACTTTTAATCTTGATCATCACTGCCTAATTGTTCTTTACAAAGAACATCCAGTTTCACACCCATAAGTGATATATGGGAATCTCTGTTCCTTCACTGTTGCCAACATGATGTGTTATTAACTTTGGACAAGCTATTTATTTGGTTTGTCTTCTGTTTGACAGAGACAGACAGAGAGGGAGAGAGAACACAAGCAGGGGGAGTGGGAGAGGGAGAAGCAGGCTTCCCACCGAGCAGGGAGCCCCGATGATGCAGGGCTCGTTCCCAGGACCCTGGGATCATGATCTGAGCTGAATGAAGGCAGATGCTTAAGGACTGAGCCACCCATGTGTCCCTAGATTTAATTTTAAGTGTATGTGTGTGTGTGTGTAACAAATTCATGATCACTTCTTGGGTTGAAAATCATCAAAATTATCTGGGGGTGTTAACAATCTGGAGATTCTAAACCCATATTAACAGAAAAGTAATTCTTGTTTGACTCCAAGGGTAATTAAGGAATATGGTAGAAAAATGTCACAGAGAACCCGTTTCTTTAATAAAGAGATTTTACTCTTGTGGAGCAATTTACAGATTTTAGATGCCTTTTACATGCTTGATTTCGATTTCGGGTATCTTCTGATTATTTTAGTAAGGAAATTACTAAAGAGGTCAGAAGATAGTCTGAAATCTGCCCCATAGTCGTGTTGTGAGGATTAAATAGGATGTCTGCAAAACTTTTGTCACAATACTCGGCATATAATAGGCACTCAGTAAAGTAGCTCTAGTTATTAGCTAACAAACAATAGGTTGTTACATGCTGCGATTACAGATTAAGGGGCTGCTGAGGTGGTAAAATCTGCCCTCTTGGCAGTAAAGGCTCTGGAGCCTGATCAGTTTCTCTCTGGCAGTGTCACTTTGAGCACATCCCCTAACCTCCCCCGCCTCAGTTTTCGCATCTGGAAAGTGGAAGAATAAAATCCAAGGCTCGAGGTTTGCCCTGAGTTTACATGTGCAATACTCCCAAGGGCTTGCTACACACTACTTCTCTTCTTTCCTCTCAGTCTACTGACTGGGGCCATCAAGAACCCATCCAACAACCCGATAACCCAGAAAACCAGAGGGATCGAGACCACGGCGACACGGGCACGCCGCTCGCCACCAGTACACCGCGCGTCTAGCAAAAGGTCACGAGCGACTAGCGATCCCCAACTACCCCGGCACAAACACCTCGGCTACGCCGTCTTCCGGTCGACGCGGCCCCGCCCACTTCCGGCTCGGCGCGACCTGGAGCGGGTTTCCGGAAGGGCGGGTTGAGGGCGCGCTCCGGGTTGGAGGGCGGCGGAGCGCGGGGGGCGCGCGGCCTGACCTCTGCGTCGCCGGCGGCACGCGGGACTCCGCGCAGCCATGGAGAGCGGAGGGCGGCCCTCGCTGGGCCAGTTCCTCCTCTTGGGCACCAGCTCTGTCGTCACCGCCATCCTGTACTCCGTGTACCGGCAGAAGGCCCAGGTCGCCCAAGAGCTCAAGGTCAGTGCTGGAGCCAGCCTGGCCTCAGCCGGCTCACCCCTGCCCCCGGGAGTGGTGTGAGGCCGCGGTTCGCGTCGCGCCGCTCCAGCGTCCGAAACGGCCCTAAAGAGAAAGTCTGCCCTTGAGAGATGTCACCCCGCCAGGCACGGGAGGAGCTAGGATCAGAATTCGGGTCTCGTGATAACCACTGCCCTGCTCCTCTCTCCTCAGCCGCCCCGTTCCTCAGAATCTCGACTTCATTACTTTATTCGACAAATACTTAGGGACGGCCTGCGCGGCTCCAGGCACTGGGGCTCTGGCATGGGTAGAAGAGACAAAAGTCCCTGCCCTCGTGGAGATTCCATTCCCCTACAGCGAGACAGACAGAGAGTAGCTCAGATGGTATGACAGTCGGGGAGAAAAATACTACAGACTCAGGCGGGGAAGAGGGGAAATGCAGCGCTGGAGAAAGGGAGGTTTGCTATTTCAAATAAGGTGACATTTAACAGAGCCCAGGAGGAAGTGAGGGAGACCCGGCAGGTGTCTAGGGGAAGAGCAGTTCCCGCGGAGGGAGCCGCCAGTGCAGGAACCCTAGACTTTGCCCATTTACGTAACCACGCACTTCCTTGCTTCTACAGACTCTTCCTTTTTAATATTTTAGTTATTTTAAAAATAACGCTTGCTTTCTTAGGCTGCCCTGGACAGCTTAGCACATTCTCATCTTGTTATTTTTTTCTTCACAATAATTATTTTAAAAGTTTTATTTATTTATTTGACAGAGATCACAAGCAGAGAGAGAGGAGGAAGCAGGCTCCCCGCTGAGCAGAGAGCCCCATGTGGGGCTTGATCCCAGGACCCTGGGATCATGACTTGAGCGGAAGGCAGAGGCCTGACCCTGCTGAGCCACCCAGGCACCCCTACAATAATTTTGGGGGGGTAGGGAAAACGACAGTCATCTCCGGATTGCAAATCAGGAAATGGAGACGCAGAGCAAAGGTCTCACAGCTCCTCTGGTTGGGACTTGAGCTTAGGTCTTTTGATTCCAAGTGTAGGCTTTTTTGCTTTTTTTTTTTTTTTTTTCCTCTCCTCATTGATCACATTGCTTTATTGTGAATGTCTGACTGGCCCATGAGAGGTGGACCTCTTTAGGTCAGAGACCGTCTTATTTATCCTCCCCACCCCCCTTCTAGGTTCTAACTCAGTGGTAGATGCTTAGTAAATATTTGTGGATTCCTTTTGGCTGAAATACCACAATGTCACAGTACCACAGTTAGGGCTTCTTCACTTGACATTTATTTGAAGAAGGATTCCTAAACCTTAGTTCATTATCATCATACTGTTTTCAGGAAGGGCTTAGAAACCAGTGTGTGAAATCCCTGCCGGGGAAGGGGGTTTGGTAATCCATGTGAAATGAAGCAAGTTACCGGACAGTTGGATTTGTGGTGCAAGTGGCCTCCTAGTGAATTCCGGCTGCCCAGTTGTTTGTCTGATTGTAAATCAGCAAGTTAACTGCTGAAGTCATTGGCTAGAGGTATAACCAATACTTCACTTTCTGACCGTAGAAGTTTGAAATCGGGCTGGCCGAATGTGGGACCTTTGAAGCACTGGAACTCTCCAGGATCCAATTTTGGGTGACCTTAAAAGTTTTGCCAGTCAGTTTCCAAATGAGGATGAAATAGCCCCTTCCTGGAAAGAGTTGGAATTCCTAAAATTTTACATTCTATTTTCTTGATCGGATTACAAAACCTCCAAAGTAGGTTCAAGTCTTATCCTTGTGTAGCTCTCATAGTGATGGGAATGCCTCTTTATGGCTTGCCTACACGTGCCAGCCCCTGGGCTAGATTCCTTCACACCTTGTGCATCATTTATTTTTTATTAATTTTTTTAGGATTTTATTTGTTAGCATGAAAGCATGAGCAGTGGGGAGAGGAAGAAGCAGACCCCCCGCTGAGCAGGGAGCACGTGGGGCGCCATCCCAGGACCCTGAGATCATGACCTGAGCTGAAGGCAGACGCTTCACTGACTGAACCACTTGGGTGCCCTCCCATCATTTAATACACATAAAAATCTGTGACCGTTTCCTCTCCGTTTTTTACAGCTTTGGAAACAGGTTCAGGTTGTTCAGTCATGGTAGATGCACTGAAACTTGATTCAACCCCAAGTCTTTATGATAGTATTCCTTCTCCCCTTTAAAAAAATTCTAACTAGCTCTCCTGTGGTGGATACTCTACCCGCTGTATGACTTGGAGCAAAGCACTTCACCTCTCTGAGCCTCTGGTTCCTGATCTGTAATTGGGGATAATGTCTTCTGTATAGGGACGGTAGGAGCATTACATGGCATTTATGCTTTTAAAGTGTTTAGCGTAGTGCCTGATGTATACACTTGACCTTTGAACAAAATGGGTTTGAAATGTGCAGGTCCATTTACATGCAGATTTTTTTTCAGTAAATACAGTACTGTGAATGTATTTTCTCTCATGATTTTTTTTAAAAGGATTTTATTTATTTTTTTGAGGGAGAGTGACACAGCGAGAGAGGGAACACAAGGAGGGGGGCATGGGAGCCAGAGAAGCAGGCTTCCTGCAGAGCAGGGAGCCCTAGGTGGGACTCGATCCTATGACCCTGGGATCGTGATCTGAGCCAAAGGCAGATGCTTAACTGACTGAGCCACGCAGGCGCCCCTTGTGATTTTTAAAAAGTCTTTTCTCTAGTTTGCTTTCTTGTAGGAACACAGCCTATAATACATATAACCTACAGAATATGTGTTGATTGACTGCTTAGGTTATCAGTAAGGCTTCTGGTCAACAGTAAGCTCTGAGCAGTGAAGTTTGGGAGCCGGATTTACATGGAGAATGCAGATTTTCGACAGCATGGCGGGTTAGTGCCCCTCACCCCTGCGTTGTCCAAGGGCCAGTTGTAGTCTAAGTGATGATTCATTTACTAACTTATTCATCAGCTACATACTGAGTGCCTGCTGTGGGTCAGGCACTGTTCTTGGCCCTAGGGCAACAGCAGTGAACAAGGCAAGTGAGGTCCCAGCTGTCCTCCAGTGTAATAGTCCGGGGGAGGGACACAGAACAAAGGAGTCAGTAGACTGTAAGTGTTAGTTGCTGGGTGGTTATTGTACTATGTTCACACTGCAGGTGGTTCATAAGTTTGGTTTGACCCGGCTCCTGTCATGCACTGTGCAGCTCTAGCTTCAACTTCGAGTGACCTCAGTGACCTTAGAGTACCCATCTCTCTTCATGCCTTAAGGGCTTACTTAGCTGGCAACCTTGAGATTTTTTTTTTTTCATCCTTCCAATTTGTCAATGGCCGTTCCCTGCAAGTGGGAAGTGTCCTTGATTCATCCCTGAATCCCCCGTGCCCAGCCCACATGGATGCTCAGGAGCCGGTCATTGGTTTTATTAACCTCTTTATTTTAATACAGCAGTGCCAGGCTGGCTTGGTCCCCATGCACAGCAGGTTGGAAAGTGAATCAGAGCGAGTGGCCCACCATTGCCTGAGCCCCTGCTGTGTCCAAGGCGCTGGCGCGGCCACTTTCCGCAGCAGCCCTCTAGACGCGTGGCTCTGTGTCATCGTCAAGAAGAGATGAAATTTTGTTCTGTCTGTGGCATGAAAACCAATAAGTCCCTTTCATAATTTCACTAAAAAAAAGTTAAAATGAAGAGGAGGGTGTGTTTCCGTTAACTGGGGAGAGAATGTCACCGGCACCCCCGTTTGGAGGGCAGCAGATGCTGGTTATGTGGAGAAACTTCTGGAGCACAGCTTGGGAATGTGACTCTCCATCCTCTCCTTCCTGCCTGATTTCCTTGTTCTCTTTTCATTACGTGAAAAAAGTAAATGGGCTTTTTTTGTGTTGGGCCTGTCAGTGTGGTAGAACATGGAGTTTTCAGCAGCTGGTTGAATGTGTTGTTTCCATTTAGGGAGCTAAGAGAATCCACTTGGGTGAAGACTTAAAGAACATTCTCTCTGAAGCTCCAGGAAAATGTGTGCCTTACGCTGTTATTGAAGGTATGTTTATTGGCAAAATTAAAAATTTCCTCTAATCCAAGTTTAATAAAAAATCTTCTTGGCTGATATTAAGGTCCTTTTGTTTGGGGCAGTGGTCCAGACCTGGACCTTAGGGTCAGGAAGACCTGTGTGATCCCGGTGCAATTACCCAGCCTTTCTGAGCCTCCCTTACCCCATCTGAACAACCTCTCAGGGGGGTTGGAGAGCTGAAATGATGGGTCCTCGTAAAGTGCCTGTGGAACAGAACTTAGAGTGATGTCATTTTCCTCATTTTGATCAATGGAACTCCATCTAAAAACAATATTTAAATCACCTTGAAAGGAAAGGGCAGAACAGTTCTTCAGAAGTAAAATAATCTGTTTCTGTTTAGGGGCTGTTCGATCTGTTAAAGAAACGCTCAACAGCCAGTTCGTGGAAAATTGCAAGGGTGTGATTCAGCGGCTGACGCTGCAGGAACACAAGATGGTGTGGAACCGGACGACCCACCTTTGGTACATAGTAGCCTTTCTCCTCTGGCCAGGCCTCCCAGTTGGCTGCCTCAAACGCGGGTGTCCTGGGTACTGTTTCCATGTCTTCCGGTTCCCCTGAGACAAGGCCTAGACCAGTTCCTTCATGCTGACGGTATTCTTGCGGGAGAACGGTTTTTCCGGCCAATCCTAGTGGGTTTTTGTTTTGTATTTTTTATTGTGGTAAGGACGCTTAACATGATACCAACTCCCCCCCCCCCTTTTTAAAAAAAGATTTTATTTATTTGAGAGAATGGGGGGCAGTGTAGAAGGGCAGAGAGAGAGGGAGAAGCAGACTTCCCACTGAGCACAGGAACCTGACGCTGGACTTGATCCCAGGACCCCAGGATTATGACATGGGCCAAAGGCAGATGCTTAACTGACTGAGACCCAAGTGCCCCAAGATTTATCCTTTTAACAGTACTGGGGCATACAGTAATATTAGCTACAGATGCAAAGTTGTACAGCACATCTCTAGAATATATTTATCTTATATAACTGACGCTTTATACCCACGGAACAGCAGCTCCCATTTTCTTCTTTCCCAGCCCCTGGCAGCCACCATTCTGCTGTCTCCATGAATGACTATTTTATTTTATTTTTACTTTTTTGAGAGAGAGGAAGAGTATGTGTGCGTGGTCGCGTGAGATGGGGGAGGAGCAGAGGGGGAGGGAGAGAGAATCTTAAGCAGGGTCCACGCTCAGCATGGAGCACAACGTGGGGCTTGATCTCACGACCCTGAGATCATGACCTGAGCCAAAATAAAGAGTCGGACACTTAACTGACTCAGTCACCCAGGTGCCCCTGAGTGTGACTATTTTAGGTCCTTCGTGCAAGTATTTGACTTTCTGTGTGGTGGTGTAGTTCCTCTTAGCATAATGTCCCCTAGGCTCATCCCTGTTGTCACTGTCACATATGGCAGAATTCCCCTCCTTTTTATGGCTGAATAATGTCCCGCTGTGTGTGTATCACATTTCTCACTCCACTTATCTGCTGGTGGGCGTCTAGGTTGTCTCCATGTCTTGGCTCTTGTGAATAGCGCTGCAGTGAACACCGGAGCGCAGATACCTCTTTGAGACCCTGATTTCACTTCACTGGGATGCATACCCCGAGAAGTGGGATTGTCAGATCATACAGTAGTTCTGTTTTTGACTTTCTAAGGAATTGGATAATTATTTGAAAGTGGCAAGGAGTGGTAAACGGAGGAGGTGATCTAGGACAGTGCTTAGTGCCCACTGATCGGCCTGAGAACCTCAAAAACGGAGCTTCCCCATCCCAAGGCACTAGGATAGCAGAGATTTGTACGTATCCTTCCGGTTAGTGCGGACATTACCCTGTCCTGGCATTTAGGCCCTCCCTCTCTGCCTGGGCAGGGGGCGTTTACCGTCGTCTCTTCTATCTGGGGTTCTCTCGTTGTTTCAGGAACGACTACTCCAAGATCATTCACCAGAGGACCAACACGGTGCCCTTCGACCTGGTCCCCCACGAGGACGGCGTGGCCATGGCCGTGCGAGTGCTGAAGCCGCTGGACTCCCAGGATCTGGGCCTGGAGACCGTGTACGAGAAGTTCCACCCCTCCGTCCAGTCCTTCACCGATGTCATTGGCCACTACATCAGCGGCGAGCGGCCCAAGGGCATCCAGGAGACTGAGGAGATGCTCAAGGTGGGCGCCACGCTCACGGGGGTGGGCGAGCTGGTGCTGGACAGCAGCTCCGTGCGCCTGCAGCCCCCCAAGCAGGGCCTGCCGTACTTCCTCAGCAGCCAGGACTTCGACAGCCTGCTACAGGGCCAGGAGGCCCGTGTCCGGCTCTGGAAGGTCCTGACGCTGGTCTTCGGCTTCGCCACCTGCGCCACCCTCTTCTTCATCCTCCGCAAGCACTACCTGCAGCGCCAGGAGAGGCGGCGGCTCAGGCAGCTGGAGCAGGAGTTCCAGGAGCATGAGGCGCAGCTGCTGAGCCGCGCCAAGCCCGAGGACAGGGAGAGTCTGAAGAGCGCCTGTGTCGTGTGTCTGAGCAGCTTCAAATCATGTGTGTTTCTGGAGTGTGGGCACGTGTGTTCCTGCGCCGAGTGCTACCGCGCCTTGCCGGAGCCCAAGCGGTGCCCCATCTGCAGACAGGAGATCGCCCGCGTGATCCCCCTGTACAACAGCTAACCGTGCGAGGGCCCTACGGGGGGACGTGAGGGGGGACACCCCTTCTCAGGAATTTTTGTCGTGAGGCCTTTAGGAGCGCAGTGATGGGGGCCGCTGTTAGCCCAGCTATGACTGAGGGAGGGGACTCGGGCGGCAGGGGCGTCCTAGTCCCATGCCTCTGACACTGGGATGCTGCCTTGCTGCTGCCCTGAGAGGGGACCCTTCCTCTGCTGGCTGAGCCTCACGCCACCCCCCACCGCGGGGCGTGGGGTGGGGGTGGGGTGGATGTGGTGGCCTTTCATTCCTTCCTGGCACCTGTGGAGAGTGTGTGTGTGTGTGTGTGTGTGTGTGTGTGTGTGTGTGTGGCCTAAGGGCCTAAGCCGGCGATCTCTAGCTCTTCTGGTCCTTTCTGGGGAGTTGCTGTGGCCTGGAACCTTGAGGGACTCAGCCAGCAGGGCGGCAAGCCGGGCACTGGGTCTGGTGTACGCCTCACCGAGCTGTCTCTGAAGAGTCGCCTTTGAGGAGACTGTCAAGTCTTTCTTTGTTTTGCTTATACCCCAGGAGAAAGGCCAGGCTGGACGTGTCACCCGTGTCCCTTTCCCCTCACCTCCTTACCTCTTAAATGCGTGCACGTGTGTGTCAGGACAGAAGGGAGTGAAGCCTGCTGCTTGCCTAAAAGATGGGGCTCTGATCAGCCGGCTGAAGAGCGGTCACTTGAAGGGACAGTCGGACCGTCGCGTCGTCCCCAGTGGTGAAGATGGCAGCTTGGTAGCCGCCCTCCTGGCATCTCCGTGACCTAAAGGGAGGGCCGTCCCAGCACACGGAGCATGCCGCGCACACCGCCAGCCCTGAGTGGGAGTTCCCGGGGCCCAAGGAGGCTGAACTCTGGCTCCGGCTTTCCCTGCCTGAGATGAGCCTGGAAGGCCTCACCTCCTGCAGGAAGCAGTAGGGCCACTGCTCCCCCAGCCTTGCTCTGCCAGCCTCCCTCCCAGGCTGTCACCAAGGCAAAGGAACCAGCCAGCACCCCGAGCACGGAGCCTTCTCCAGGGTCCTGCCTCCTCACATCAAGAAGTGAACGTCCCGTGGCAGAATCGCATTGTCCCTTCCTGGGTTGCTGTTCAGCCCCTCTCCTGCCCCCCTCTTTTTTGTGGAAAGAAGTGGGGGAACCCCCCCTCACCTCCGACTAGTCAGAGGTCTTGTGCACAGCTCTCCTCTCCCTTCCCTGGCTTTGAATATTCATCCCCTATCCTCCTCTGGGGGAGGTGGGGTGCTCTTGGGGGCGGATACCCCTTATATGCAGGATCCAGTGTGGGCGGCACGAAATAAACACGTTACAACCAAATGTTAGCCTGTTGATTTGTCAACGAAAGTTCGGTGGTTTGGGTGAGGCTTGCCCAAGATGGGATTGAATCCTGCCACGGTGGAATGATCTCGAGACCTCATAGCCACTGTGTGTGTTTTCTTCCTCGGCAGAGAGGTGCTTTGGGGCTCCTATAGGGGGTGTGCGGCTTGGTGAGGCAGAGGCCTGGGGGCGGGCATCCTGGAGAGCAGCTGGTTGGTATCCCTGGCCTCGCTGAGAAGTCTTGAACAGAAGGGCAGGGAGACAGTGGCACCGGGATGGGGTGCTGGGGGACAGCAGGGAGGGAAATGAGCATTTAGATTTTATACTGTGCGCTCTTCTGAACTTTCATTTCAAGATCAGCTAATCCTCAGGAAACCTGTAGGCATCTCATGCATCATGGCATCTGCATCTCACAGATGAGGAAATTGCCCCCGAGGGGAAGTTTGTGGGGCTGGGGGCACATCGCCAGTAGGTGGGGGGTCCGAGTTTGAACTCCAAGCTGTTTGCAAGCCGCTGACCCTCCTGCTCGCTGGTGGTGGCTAAGTTCCTCAGGGTCCATGGGAACCGCGCAGGACACTCGCTCCCGAGTTCATGGGAGGGGCGGGCTGTGGAGGCATGGGCAGAGGTGAGAAGCCGCTTGCCAGCACTGAGTCCTGTCTGGGGATGTGGGAAGAGCCTGGGGGCTGGGCGGGTGAGGGGGTGACCCAGTGCCCTGAAAGTACCTGCCCCTTTTTCCTTGTCCTTCAGCCTTGACTTTTTCAGAAGGTCCAGCTTTTATTTTTTTATTTTAAAATTTTATTTATTTATTTTTAATTTATTTTTAAAGACTTTATTTATTTGACAGAGATCACAAGTAGGCAGAGAGGCAGGCAGAGAGAGGAAGGGAAGCAGGCTCCCCGCCGAGCGGAAAGCCCGATGCGGGGCTTGATCCCAGGACCCTGGGATCATGACCCGAGCTGAAGGCAGCGGCTTAACCCACTGAGCCACCCAGGTGCCCCTATTTATTTATTTTTAAAGATTTTATTATTTATTTGACAGATCACAAGTGGTCAGAGAGGCAGGCAGAGAGAGAGGGGGAAGCAGACTCCCTGCTGAGCAGAGAGCCTGATGTGGGCTTGATCCCAGACCCTGGGATCATGACCTGAGCCGAAGGCAGAGGCTTAACCCACTGAGCCACCCAGGCGCCCCAATTTATTTTTATTTTTTTAAAAGATTTTTATTTCTCTGAGAGAGCGTAAATGGTGGGGGTGAGCAGAGGGGGCGAATCTTCAAGCAGACTTCCCACTGAACGCAGAACCTGATTTAGGGCTCTATCCCAGGACCCTGAGAAGATGACTACCTGAGCCACCCAGGCACCCCGGTCCGGCTTTCAGTAGAGGTTGAACGAACCTCCTGTGGCTGGCGTATGTGGCGATCTATCCAGAGTGCAGCTCTCAGCACAGATTTCGTGAGTAAGCCGGGCTGGAGTGATCGAGCAGGGAAGGCCACCAGCTCTACCCAAGCCCCCCTCGGATCCGGGGAGACCAAATCTGCCTTGACTGTTCCTCCAAGCCCAGCTGGGGACACGGAGCCGTGGCACACACTCCCTGCCTTAGGCAGTGACAGCTGGCAGGAAACATGGACACGCGTGTACCCGGGTTCTGCATTTGAGGTCCCTGCTCAGTCCTAGCCCAGGAGGGGCTGACACTGTCTCCCAGCCTCCTGGCCCTGTGGCAGTTCCTACCTTCCACTGAGGAGCTTCATCTCCAGGAGGGCTGAACGGGACTACCCTGAGACAGAGGGGCCCGACCGGGGAGTGGGGAGTGACAGGGAGGGGAGGACCACAGGACATTAGTGTCGAACCAACCTTGGGGTAGTTGTGAGTTTTCAGTTCTTTGCTATTTCAACCCTCACGCTCCGTCACTTCCATCCTAGACAGACACCTTCAGGAGTCCTCTTGAATATCTGCTCCTGGTGTCTTGAATGTCTGCGAGGCACTTGTGTGCATTAATGCGGTGGGTGGGTAGGGTCCATAGAGTGGACATGGTTATCCCTGCTTCACAAGCGAGGCTCAGAAGGGCTCTGTGTTTGCTTCCAGCCACATATCATGAGCCAGCCTGCGTCAGGTTCCTCACAGGCGGGGTTCCTAAGACTCAAGGCAAGCAAGAGGGGGAGACTGTATCACCCCATTTTGCAGGTTATATGATATGCTTGAGGCTACTAAGGTCTGACTGGAATGCCTCCACATTTTGTCTTTATTACTTTAAGCCTGAGAGGGGAGGGGAAGTTGTCCAACAGACCCTTGAGTGTGGCAGACCCAGCGTTTTCCTGGCCAGTCAGCACCTCAACAATCACCAGTCACCCCCTGGTCTTACATATCACAGGGAGAGGCTTTGCCCTTCCCCACCTTATCCTGATGGAACAGAAGCCAGAAGGCAGGTCTTTGGAATCCTAACTCATTCAGAATTATGATAGAAAATTAAAGAAGCAACAATATGGGGATCATTTAAAAAGCAAACAACACGACGAACTTGGCCAGTCTAGCACCCTTTACAAGGTTCTAGGCCATGAACATCCCAACTGGACGGTGGGTCTGAGGCTGATGATCCCACAGGGCCTCTGGAATGCTCAGAGCAAGAGCTCGTCATGTTCAAGCTCATTGATGGGCAGTTATTTATCTAACAAACATTTGCTAAAAGTATATTTAGCAATCTGTGCCTGGAGATGCAAAATGAGTAGGACAGTCTCTGCCCTCAAAGGGCTCCGAGTTGTCTCTATACACCAGCCACCAGCATTGTTTGAAAGGCAGTAAACCTTAGGGGGGCGGTGTGATGACCCTCAGGGGTTGGGCATATTTGTGGTTCACAAAATACAGGAGCTGGGATGGACCTTTGAAACTGACCTGGTTAGAGCAGATTCCCATTCAAAATCAACCAACCAAGGGCAGTTCCATGTTACAAAAGGGGAGCCAGGCAGAGAAGATGGACCCCACAGAGCCTAGAATGACCTAGGAAAACACCAACCTGACCGTGTCCATCCTCTGCTGGAAGCTCTTCCCCAGGCTCCTTGTGATCACCAGCCCCAGGCCCTGACTCTTCCCTGGCATCTGAAGGCCTGCGTAATAGAGCCCGGGCCACCTGTCCACGCCTCTCCGCATCCCTCTGTCCCACGAGTGTGGCTCTGGCCATGCAGTCAGTGAGGCTCCTGAGACAGGCAGTGCCAAGGTCCTGCCCGCGGCATCCTGGCCCTTCACGTCACTCATATCTACTTACCCTTTTCAAACTCAGCTTTAGGTGGTGTCCCCTCCATTCCTAGATGCCTCTGCGGGGTTAGGGCCTCTCCCCTGAGGTTCCATAATACAGTCTTCTCATTCCTGCACCTAACCTTGGGAAGGACCTGCATCTTATTTTCTCTCGGGTCGTCCCTATACACTAGTTAGAGCTAACATCAGGGCTTGTTCTTTGCTGGGAACTCACCGAGTGCTCGCCACGATCCCTGTCATTTAATCCGTATCCTGAGTTACGTGTTTGTATTAGTCTTCCTTTAAAGAGAAGGAACCGGGGTCCCCCGTGGAGGGGGGGTGCTCTGTCGGTCATGTGTCTGCCTTTAGATCAGGTCCTGATCCCCAGGTCCTGGGATCAAGTCCCAGTGGACTCCCTGTTTAGCGGGGAGTCTCCTTCTCTCCCTCCGCCTCTGCCCCACTCGTGTTCTCTCTTTCTCTCTCCCAAATAAATGGATAAAATCTTTAAAAAATAAATAAATAAAGAGAAGGAAACTAAGGCCCAGAGATGTCAGGTATCTTGCTGAGCTCATAAGAGAGTCAAGATTTAAGCCCATGCAGTCTGACTCCAGGCCTAAGCAGTGAATGTCCATGGAATGTGTGTTGAGTAGCAAGTGTACTAGACGCGCGGTAAGCGGTCCCGAAAGGCTGCCTGTGGGAGTCGGTTAACTGGACCAGAGATGAGAGCCATGACCTGGTTGTATGAAGCGAGGGAAGGACCTCCTCTCTAGGGCTTTAGGCCAATGATGATAAACCGTACGAGAGCTGACCAGACCGTTGAGGACTCCACATAGGGAAGTTGGAATGATGTCATTGTGTGGTGGCAAATAGTCTGCACTGGCAGCCCAAAGGCTGGCCTGCTCTCAGGTCCTGGCTCTGGGGCTGTGTGATCTTAATGGAGTGATCTGACCTCTCTGGGCCGCAGCTCTGGCTATAAACGGAGCGAGTTGGATCAAAGCCCTCCAAACCTCCAACCAGCTCTGCCATTTTGCATGTCTAAGAGTGGGTGGGGGAACAATGAGGGAGAATTTGGGGGCCCTCTTTGGGGTTGCAGGTCTGACAGGGGAGAGCTGGGCCCTCTTCAGGCTAGCTGCCTACCATAGCTTCAGGACCACATTCCCCTCAAGCCGGGGAGAGCAGCACATTTTCTAATTAGATAGTGTTAACTTATCAATTTTGAATGAGATAAGTTTCAATGTATGATGTCCTGAATTGCTCCCTGGGGTGCTCATTAGTCACTTTCCCTGCAGCTGCCTTATTGTTTTCCAGATGCCAGCCGAGGGACCTGGCATTTCGCTTCCCCAAGAGCGGGCCGCACGAGGCTGAGCCAGTGACCCCAGCCTTGGTTAGAGGGACTGACCAGGCCTGGGCCGGGGTCCTCCTGTCTTGCCCTTTACCCTCTGTCCTTGCCAGAGCGATTCCCTTCCACGACGTTCCTCAAATTCAGATCCCTCCGGGATTGAGCCACGACTCTGGGGGCCATAACTGAACTCGACAAGCATTTATTAGGCACCGAGTGTGCCCTGCACCTTGTATCTGCAACCTGAATGTTCTCCAGGCTGGGGGAGGGGAGGAAGGGACAAATGAGGTTGTGTTAATATTAAAGTCCAAATTGCCCCAACTAAAGGCCTCCCAGCCCCTCATCTTCTTTCCTAGTATTTAAGATTCTTCATAGGGTGGAGCTTCATAGACTCTTGCAATAAGTTGGTCCATATTCTTTATTTCTTCCTACCCTTTCCCACTGCAGGACTCGCTGCATGGGATCTCTCCTACGGTTGCAGTCCCTGCCATGACCTCCAGGTGGCGCTGTGCCCTCACGGTTGAGGCCGCCTGGAGGCCTCAGGAACCGCCTAGGCTGTGCTTCCAAAGGTCTTTGCAAATTTTCTCTCCCCTGAGGGGCAGAAACAGGCCTGGAAGGATCCCGAACTGCTGATCCCAGGTCTAGCGGGGCACAGCCTGGAAAGGAGAGAAGCAGGGATTTTTCTCTCTGGTTCCTTTCTTTCTCTGCCCAGCTCACCAGGAAGCTGGGTGGGGATGTGAAAGTTTCAAGAAGCCCAGAAAATTCTGGGGGAAAAAAATCCGCCATTTCTCCCCCGATAATTTTCTAGGCATTCACATCTTTAAATATACTAACCATGATTTCTTTCAACAAAAACGAGATATGCATAATGCATCACATGTTCTTAAAATACCCAAATGACTTCACACTGGTAAAGGATGCTTAAAAAATTGTATGGCATAGATTCTGATTCTCCCCCAAGAAGTGTTTTCTCGGCAGGAGAAAGAAAGAAGTGTCTCTTAGCCGGGCCTACTGTCCTTGCTCTCGGTCTCTTCTGTCCTGCCTTTGCCTTTTTGCCCCCTCATCCAAGTGCCCAGCTCCTCTGTCCCCTGATCGGGCTGCCTCTTGTCAACTACTTTACTTGGCAGTCCTACCTTTTATCTGCTCTGTTTGCCTCTTGCCTTCCAATGTGGGTAAGAGTTTCTTCCTCTGCGTGTGGATCTGTCCTCTTCCCTGAGGCTTTCTTAGGCTCTCTGCTTCTCTCTGGGGAGCTAGGGGCTGCTTCTGTCTGCTTCTGCTTCTGTGTGGCTCTCTCCCCTTCCATCCTTCTCACCTGTGCCTACACCTGCCCTGGCAGACGGAACTCCTCTTTCCCCGTGCCCTGCTCAGGCAGGGTAGGATGCGGAGGGCTCTGTGACCATGCAGTGGCTGCTTCTCACTCTTCTCCCCTTCCTGTTACGTTGGGATTTCCATTCCTAGGGAGCAAGGGCCCTTCTGTCCACCCCTGGAGGGCTTTAGGTGGTGGGATTCACAGCATGGGACTATCCCCTGCAGTGACCCCACAGCACCTCATCTGATCCATACAATCTCCCTTTGAGGCTGATGTAGTTGTTCCCCTTTCAGAGCTGTGAGGAATTCTGGCTCAGAGAGGGAAGCAACGGCATCCACGCCCATGAAGGGGTGTAGGAAGGGGTTTAGGAAGGGGTGCAGCTGGGTGAGGCACGGGTCTTCTGATTTACTCTCTTTTACTTGCTCTTCAGCAGGTCCAGTAGACAGATCTGTGCTGGGAGACCTGGGGTCTTGGTCCTGACGCTGTCTCCTTCTGTTGTCGCAGGAAACTGTTGGGGAATGGCATTTGTGGGATCTAGTCCTGCGTTCTTTAACTTAAAGGGACCATGGAGGTTCAGAGATCCCCTGGGAACTGGGTACACAATTTTCTGCTTCTGGGAAAGAGAATCCCACCTCTTTGATCAGATTTCCAAGTTCTCGGGCTACAAGGGTTAGACTCTAGGCTAGAGCCTCTCAATATCTGTGGGTATGCCAAGGTGTAGAGACTGGAAGAGGCTTGTCCCTGGTTTGGTGACTCCTGGGTGTCCTCAGGGAGGCAGTGTCGCCCAACAGTTGGGAGCTCAGCCTTGCGTCAGACCCGCTGCCTCTCCTGGACGGTTGCAGCTCTGGGCTTGCCACTCCACTTCCCTGGCTGCAGACCCTTACAGATGGTCTAAGACAGATGAGAGTCACTCCCAAGGTAATGGTGAGCATAGACTGTCTACAGCCGTTAGCATGATCAGGGGCCGGGTAAGCTCTTAGTAGTGACTGGGCAGTAGGAATTTGGGGTCAGGAGGTGGTGGTGGCCCTTTCTGACTTGCTGGGGTCAGTTCCTTCTTTGTCCCCTTTAGCTCAGCTCATTGCTCTGGTGGGGTCAGGTATCCTTTCGTCAGCAGGAAGAAAGAAGAAAGACTTTGGGCCTCTTGCGAGCTCTGGACAGATGAAGGCAGACACGTAGGTAAAGTATCCAGAGCCCCGGCTTCAGAGTCAGACCCCAGTTTCCAGGCTCCTGACCCTCCCCACGTGTCCATAGGGCTAAAGGTGTACCCATCCCTGTCTGCCCCTAGGGTCGTGTGGCTACCAGAGAGCACCATGGCGCCAGGCCTGTCGGCTGCCCTCTTTTTTCCCAGCCTGAGAGGAGCTATCATTTCCCAGGGTGACACAGAGCCCCAGCACCCCAGCTGCTCGGTCTGGTTTGGGGGTTGTAGGCAGAGCTGCTCTCTTAGAGTTCCAGGACCCCCCGTCCCCCCACATATGAGGATGCAGAAGGAGGAGGGTGGGGGAGAGCAGAGTCAGGACACAATACCGGTTATCCCCTTTTCATGTTCCGGTGACATTTGGCTCCTAAACCCCTCCCAGCTGTCCTCACCCACCGTTCTTTAGGTTTTCCTGAAGAACCTATGGGATTCTTACTTTGTGGGCTATGGGCACAATAAAAACTTAAAAATTTAAAAAATTTAAAAAATTACTCTCTGATACGTTTATTTATTTTGTCTGAAACACAGCAAACGTCCTTGTTGAGAAAAGCCCTTTTTTCTGACTAATGGTGGGTGCTGCAACTCCCACCCCCATGCAGTTCCAGGTGGTCTGAGTGATACAGCGCTAATGGAGGGGAGCCCTCCGTTCCAGCAAGGCCTGGCATCGGGGCCCCAGTTTCCCCGTCTATGCTGGGAGGAGGCTGGACTAGCTGAACTCTGGGTGGTTTCCTGTGGAGCTGTCTCGAGCTCTGGGCATTCTTTGGAGACCCTTCTGGGAAGGGTTGGGGGAGCCAAAGGGTGGGTCTTGAACCCCTAGCTCCCCAGCAGCTTGCCCTTTATTTATTATTTTATTTACTGGGGTTTCTTGTGAGATGATTTCTGAAGAAAGGGGCTTGGTGATTAGACAGATGAAGGGAAGAAGCAAAGAGCCCTTGAGCTGTCCTGGGGGAAGGACGGTGCTGCCACCAAAGTCCTCAACACACGTTTGCTGAAGGAGTGAGAGACGCACGAATTCTTCTCTTTCTGTTCTTCGATTCAAGGCCTAAGCCACGTCCATGCATTAACATGCCTCTCTCTCATGGCGTGTGCCCTGGGAATATGTGCCTGAGTGGGGGGGTGGGCGGCAGAGGCCCTGCCTGGCTGCACCCAGGTTCCAGTCCCTGAGCTGAGAAGGGTAGGGGTGACGTGAGTTGGCATCCAGACTTGGCTCAGAGCGACAATGCCCTGCTGGGAGGCCTCTTAGCCTCTCTGGAGGTGACCAGTTGGCCATTGACCTCGCACAGGGTCCTGATGGAAGGCTAGGGTCCGAGCCAGCCCTGGCAAGTCTCCACACTCCCCGCACTCCCCTCTGTGGCGGCATCCCTGAGGCTGAGTTTCCCCATGGTCTCATTCTTCTCTGAGTTCTGCCATCGCTCTCTGCTGCTGCCACTTGTGCCCTGGTTTTCCCGTCTGGATAGGAGAGAAGGGAAGGAAAGAAAGAGAACCACTCTGTGCCAGGTTTGTGCTGGTGCTGCTGGGGCTGGCTTTCCCTTTATCCCCCCCAAACACTGGTGTAGGGCTCAGTGCACAGCAGGGACCTGCCAAGATCTATTACTTCAACCCGGGAATGTCGGTGCCCCAGGGACCATGGACGTAGTCCAGTCCTGTGGCCCCCCCAATTCTAGGGTCCCTTGAAGGAGATTTCAGATGAAATTTGAGGGGGATACCCCCCCACTTTTGCCTCAAGGAGGTTTTGTCTACTTGAGGAGAACTGGCTGATTTTGCAGTTTAAAAAAAAGATGCGATTTTCTTTGTTTTCTATTTTGTGATGTAGAGTCAGAGGCCTAGGGGAGAGCACCAGCTTATTCAAGGCCACAAAGAGAGTCAATAGCTGAGGATGAGAAGTACGTTCATCCAGGACTTACTATGTACCAGGCATATGATGAGTGTATGAGCTCCTTTCCCGAACAAATAGGGATGGTTATTTATTCCTGACCAAATAGGAATAATTATTAGCCCCATTCGACAGATGAGAAAACTGGGGCACCATGAGGTGAAATAATCATGAAGTTAGGAAATGCCAGGTTAGGGATTTGAATGTGGTGCCCCCAGGGAAGGCTGCCACCCCCCACCCCAGGCTACTGCACTAGACCGTGTATTGCCAGTCTTCCTTGATGGGTAGCAGGGAGGGCAGCTTCCTCTCCTGTCTTGCTTGGTCCACTCCTCCATCTGGCCCTGGCACCCTCAACAGAGCCCTGGGCATCTGGTTCAGAGCCAGCCCCTCAGCTTTGGAGGAGAACGCAGGAATCCCCAGGCTATGTCTGCATCCAGGTCTAGTGCCCTGGGGATAAAGGGATGCCCCACTGGAGGCTGGACAGAAGGGAGGATGGGTGCGGCATTTGTAACTGAGACAGCTGGGAGGCGTAGAGGCGTGGACAAATGCCACGCTGATTCACACTTGCTCTTGCAGAACGGTCATGTGAACTTGAAGACACCAGTGAAGACACTAGTCAACCTTCAGGTACCTTATCTGTAAAATGGGCCTGACTGTCCTAGTCCTGCAGCTTCTAAAGGCTAAGGGAAGGCTCCGAGGGTGTAACAGTCATGGAAATGCTTTTCTAACTGTCAAAGTGCTGAGTGCCTGGGGTGTGTGTGTGGGTGTGTGGGTGTGCTTCAGGAAGGGGGTGTGTACTGAGCTGGGAGGGTGCAATGCAGCCACCTTTAACCTTATTTGGAACAGGGCAAGGAAAACCTAGAAACAGATGGGGTTTAAAAGCCGGCTTATCTTCTTACTCTCACTTGCTGTGTGTGCGGGGTTCCTCGGCCCTCCCTGTGCTGCTGTGCTCACTTCTGTACAGCAGGGACTGTGCTGGATGCTCATTGTGTAAACTGCTTCATAACTCTGCAGGAAGGCGGTAACTGGATGAGTAGGGTGGTCCCAGCCCTGCGTGGAGTGTCCCCTACAAGGACCTGGAACTACAGCTGGCAAGAGTGGCTTCTCCTGACTCCATGTGACCTTGGCAAGTCACTTATCCCCTTTCTGGGAATATCGTTAGATAGGGATGGGAGGTCTCCTCTTTCTACCTCGGAAGATACTTATTTTGAGAAGCAAGGTCAATCATGGATGTGAAACGCATTGGAGGAAAAACAGAAAAGCAGGACACATTTGTAAGAGCTTCTTGTTGTAACTTGATCATCCTCCTGGTTATGCTTTTGTTTTCTCTTCCAGCATTTGGCCTGATGCTAACCTCAAAGCAGACACTCTGCCCAGCCTTCATGAATGGGGCTGCTTGTGGAGGGAAGCAAAGGGAAGCTGCAGACCGGCACTGACCAGCTGACTCGCTGTGGGATTTGGGGCAGGCCCCTGAGCCTCTGTCTCAGGATCTCAGTTGCCCCCTTGTCAATGAGATTGGGCTGCATCGTCCCTTGGGGATCCTTCCAGCTATGACAGCTCAGAAGTGGGAATGAATGAAGTGCTAGTGTTCTTTCTCACTACTCATTAAGCACCAGGAGCCTGATTTCATTTTGTTCTGCTAACAGCCCTGTGAGGCATCCAGGCAGCTAGCCAGCCAAATGCCCCATTTTACAGCTGAGATAACGGAAGTTCAGAGAGGGGACGTGACTTGTCCCAAGCCACACAGCTAGCCAATGACAGGATAGAGATTCAAACCCAGGTCCCACTCCCATTCCCCACCCATCCCATGCATCCCACTGTCTCTGTCTCCTGTTTCTCAGCCCCCTTCCTCTGCTCTCCCCAGGGTGCCTGGCTTCTGGGCAGGGGACCCTTTTGCACAGTTGGGAGAGGGGGCTGGTCTGGCTCCTCTCACATAGCCCCCTCTACCAGATGTGGTGTCCCTAAAAAACCACACCCCTTTCCCTCCCACCTGCCACCACGCGGAGTTCCAGAAGGAAGGGGAGCGTGAACCTAAGGGTGCTCCTTCACCAAGGGTGGGGCCAGGTGCTGGGGCAGCGGTTGGGCCAGCTGAGACCTCACCGGGGGACCTAGATGTGTTCCCTGGCTCTGCCTTCGCTGGTGGCACGACCTGGGGACGGTTACCCCTTTCGGCACTGGCTCTGCCGAGTGAAGGCGGTCTCCAGGGGAAGAGCTGTTGGCTCTGGGCGAGAATAACGAGCCCTCCTCACGTCCCTTTCCCCCCCCCCCCGGAGTTACCATCTGCTTGGCAGATGCGCCTCCCATGCCTCTGGGGCTGCCCCAGTCTCCCTCCCGGGACCGGGAGCCCGCTCCTCGCCACAGAAGCCGCAGTGTCTCCCCAGGGCTCGAGGGTGTTGCTGGCAGGGAGGTCCCCCAGGGCAGAGGGCTGCAGGCCCGGGGCGTCCCCGGAGGAGGAGGCGGAGGCGGTGGACGCCAAGAGCCGGGCATCCCGGGCGAGCCGGGCGTAATGAGGCACTCCCCTCTCCTCCGGGAGGCGGGGCTGCCCCCTCCCCGCCCTCTGCCTCCACCCCGAGGCCCCGCGGGAGCCCGAGTTCCGAGCCTCGGCTTGGGAGCCGGGCCTTCCAGGGCGATCGCCGTGGGGGAGGAAAGGGGTGAGGCCCAAGGGGCCGGGCGCCGGACGTGTGAAGCCGGGAGGGCCAGTGTGGTGGGGGGAGGGGGCTTCCTGGTTTGAGGCCGGCGTGGGAGGCTGCGTCCTCAGGTCGCCCTCGCGCCCTCCGACCTTTCGCCCTAGCGTCCGGCCTCGGGGGAGACCGGCGTCCATCTGTCCTTCCCCGCGTGTGGTCTTTGGTCCGCGGCCCCCCACCCCCACCCCCGCCCCGCGCCCCGCGCCCTGCCGGAGGCTGAGCGGGCGGCAGGTCCGGCGCTCACCGGCTCGAGGCCGGGTAAACACCCCGCGGGAGGGGAGCGGGGGGAGGAGGCGCCCGGAGGCCGCCGGGCCGGGGCGGGGCTCGCGGGGGGCCCCGGGCGCGGGCTGGCCGGCGAAGGCCGGGGGCGGGGGCAGGAAGCGAGCCGCGGCCCGGGCCGGCCCGCGCGGCCCCGTGACGTCGCGCGGCTTCCAGGGATCTCTCCCCGCGGCCCCGGGTCCCCTCGTCCCCGCCCTCCTCCCGCCCTCCTCCCCGCGCCTCGCCTCCGCGCAGCGGCCGGCATTTCTCGCTCGCAGCTCGCTCGCGGGCCGGCTTCTCCGTCCCAGCCTACTCCTCCGTGCGCTCCCACTCTCCGCCTTCCCTCCCCGACCCTCTTTCTCTTCCCGCCGGCCCCGTCCCCGCTCCTCTCCGCTCCGCCCTCGGCCGCGGCGAGCGGGACCCGTCGCTGCCTCCCCTTTCTTCTCTCCCTCCCCTCGGTCTCTCCCTGCCGGTTCCCCTGCCTCCCTCTTCCTTTCCCCTCTGTTTTTCTCGCCGTCTCCCTCCCGGTTTCTCTCTCCCCTCCCTCCCTCCGGGCATCCTCTCCCCTCCACCCCCGTGCCCTCCCTCCTCCCTCGCTCCCCTCCCCCTCCGCCCCTCGGCGCCCAGCCGCTCGCCGCTCCCCAGTCAGCCTCCCCGAAGCCGCGCGGCCGCCGCCCGCACTCGCCGCAGGACCGGCCCGCCGGGCTCCCCAGGGTGCGCCCTCCTCGGCCCCGCGCCCCGCGGGCTCTCCGGGACACCGCCCCCCCAACTCCGGCTCGCGGCCCCGCCCGGCCCGGCCCCCGCCCAGCGCCCGAGCGCGCCGAGGATGTGAGTCCTGCTAGCCCGTGCCGGAGCAGCAGCCACTCGCGCGCCGAGCCGGAGCGTAGCGCAGCGCAGCGCAGCGCCGGGCGCTCGCAGGGTCGCTCGGGCGGGCGGCGCGCTCTCGCCTCCGCGGTGTCCCCCGGCTCCTTGCCGGCGCCACCGCCTCAGCTGCCCGCGGGCGGTCCCCGGCCGGCCGCCACCGGCCCCAGCGCCGCTGACCCTGTCCGCCGCGGGCGGGGACGCGGGCGGAGGAGGCGCCGCCGCGGAGCCCCCGGACGCGACCATGTCGGAGGTGCTGCCCTACGGCGACGAGAAGCTGAGCCCCTACGGCGACGGCGGCGACGTGGGCCAGATCTTCTCCTGCCGCCTGCAGGACACCAACAACTTCTTCGGCGCGGGGCAGAACAAGCGGCCGCCCAAGCTGGGCCAGATCGGCCGGAGCAAGCGGGGTGAGTTCGCGGCCCCCTCCCCGGACGCCCCTTTTCTCGGGCGCCGAGACCTGGCGGAGGTTTGTGGGGGCTCTTCAGCACCCGGGAGCCGGTTCCGACCGAACGGAATCCCATCGCGCGGAACTGGGGGGATCCCGCACTGCGGGTCCGGCGCCGGCTGGCCGCGGAAACCCCTCCCCCTCAGCCTGATTCCCGCTGGGGTCACCCAGGGGGCGTGGCGGCCTCGAGCTGCCGCAGGGGCTGGAAGGTTATTCCCGGGTCCCCACCCGAGCCAAAGTTTGCTTTTCGATTTCTAACCCCCCCTCCCCTTTTGCGCAGTGTAGTTGCAGCTGCACTCGCTTTATAACCCGGGGGGGCGTCCCAGGGCTCCCCCAGGGACGGCGTGGAGAACTGCTTGGGGGGGAACCCCACTGCCGCGGGGAAGGCTCGGGGCTTTCGGGGCGCACGGCTTCTCATTGTTACTTAGCAGTGGGAGGGGGTGGCGGAGTCCGAGAGCTCGGCGCGGGAGCTGGAAAAGCCGGGGGGAGACTGGGACGCAGCGAGGCTCGGAGAGGAGCTCCAGAGGCGCGGGGACAATGAGGGGACCTATAGCTGCCCGGAGATATTGAGACGCAGAGATGGGGGGCTGGTGGTGGAGGCGGGTGGTGGATCGCGGGAGACCGAGAGGGGCAAGAGGCCGAGACAAAGCTCGGGAGAGGGAGCCAGAGCGGGAGACAGCGAGCCGGGGACGCCAGTCGGAGAAGGACAGAGAAGCAGCTGAAACAATGAGGGAGACCGACACCCCAGACGGAGAGAGACCCAAAGACCTCGACAGGTGACGGCCACGCCGAGAGACTGCTGGCGGGACTGAGGAAGGCGAGGCTGGCTAGGTAGAGGCGGTGAGAGAGGAGGAGGGGCCGGCGGGAGGCCGGCAGCGCCGGGAGGCTCTGACCTCTGCCGCGGCGGGCGGAGCGGAGGGGGCGCGCAGGAGGGGTCGCCAGCCCTGGCCAGGCCAGATCCGCGACCCGCCGCGCGCTGTGGCCCCCGGCCCCCCGCGTGCCCCCTTGCTCCCCGCATCTCCGTACCCAGAGCCTTGGACACCCGCGCCGCGCTCGGGGCATCCCCGAGGGTCCCCGAGCGGGGGGACCCTGGCACCTCCTCCCCTCCACCTTCTGCCGGCGAGCCTTCTTTCTATAAATGCGCCGGGGAGGTGCGGTTCGGTGAGGACGCGGCCAGTCCGCGTCTCGGCTGCGGCCGGGCCTGCGGGATTTGCGCCCTTTCCGCCGCCTTTTCTCAGACCCGAACCCGGGCGCACCCTGGGGTCGGGGGGAGCGGTTCAAAGGGACGCAGCACAGGGTCCCCCGGCGGAGACAGAGGAGGTTGGCGCGCGAGGAACCCCCCCCTCCCTCGGCCTCCCTCATTTCCCAGTCCCCGGACGTAGCGGGCGACATCGGAGACCCCCGGCGAGGCCCAGGCGCGCTCACGTCTCCTTTTCTCCCCCTTTTTTTGCAGTTGTTATTGAAGATGATAGGATTGATGACGTGCTGAAAAATATGACAGACAAGGCACCTCCTGGTGTCTAACTCCCCCAAAGACAATGAGTTAAGGGAGAGTAAGAACGGCGGTAACAGTTATTGGCAAAAAGCATGAAAAGAGAAAGCACTTTGAAATTCATGACTAGCTTGCTACCCACGATGAAATCAACAACCTGTATCTCGTGTCAGGCCGGGAGACAGACAAGGCGTGAGAAGGAGGAGGAGAAGGCTCTGGGCTCCTCAGCAAAAATAAAAATTAAAAAAAAAATTAAAAATTTAAAAATCACTATATACACACATATAAAGAAATAAAAAAGAAGTCTCAGTACAGCTATTTGTCAAAATTAATATCCATTTCCTTTTATATACAGTGAATATTGCGCAATGATAGATCTGGATTTTGAACCACTTAAATAATGAAGCGGCAACACCGGGTGATTTGAGGTGTTGGCATTCTTCACTGATTTGGCTGTTCCCAATGTTTACACTATTTAATCTTGCAAAAATGATTCTGTGCACTTGGATGTGAAATGCTGTCCGGTTTTATTTTTTTTTTTTTATGTTGTTATCCTTGGATGTATGAAAAATCAGCAGATGATCTCTATAGATACTATGTTTTATTTTGGTCATCATTTGAAGTTATCAGGAATGTGTTTAAAACAAGAAGAGAACTTTTCTAAGGAATGATACAAAGGAAGAATCCTTGTTTTATTTTCAAATGACTTGTAAAGCTTGTGTTTCTTTGTTGCTGCAAGCTATTTGCCCAAGTTAATGCAAATGGACACATTTTATATGTCAGGAAAAAAAAACCCAGAAAAACAAAACAAAACAAAAAAAATGCTTGAGCTCTTTCTAACCTCTTCCTGCAGTCTGTTGTGTGAGCAGCCTGTTTTTTTTCTCTAATATTGTGTCAGTTTATTCTCTTTAATGGGCTGTAAAAAAATGTAATCACAAGAGTGCCAAATATCTTGAAATGCCAAAAGGCATTTTGGTTTCTTTTCTTTTTCCCTGTGCTCTGAGTCCACGTAAAGGAATGCTTGGAGTGTCTTTTCTGTTATTTATAGGGGTTCTCTTAAGGCACACCAGCTGCCTGTTTTGCATGGTATTTGCAAAAAAAAAAAAACCACCAACAAAAAAAAACCCGCCTCTTGCGTGAGGAAATCTTTTACCACTTTTTGTTTGCAACTTTGGACCTCAAGAGGTTTCTTCCCTTCCCTGTTCCCTCTTTTCTTAATTCGATATTCTGGATGTCGCACCTGTAACCAGCACACGGGGCTCTTTCTCCAACTTACAATAAAAGAACTGTCCCTGTGTCTCACTCCTCTCTGGTCTCTGCTTTGGTTTCTGGGGACTTGCTTTTGTCTGCTGGCTGTAGACCAGGAGGGACTGGTAGCTTTGGTCCGGGAGGCAGCAAGGGGGTGTGGAGGGCCCCGGTGTGGAGGACCCCCAGCGGGGTTGGGCTCAGATGGCAGGAAAGACAGTAGACTGGCAGGGCCATCGCCCGAGGGAGAGTTCATTCCATTTGGATTTGCAAAGGGCTCTCCCTGCTTCCCTGTGGTTGCTGCCATCCCCTTGGGTACGGATTGATGAAGGTCCCGTGTGTTGGGAGGTAGGCAGTCTTGTTAAAAAGAGTAGTGTTTAGAGGCTGGCGGACTTGGATTAAAATCCCAGCTCCTTCGCCTCCCACCTATATGGTTTTGAGCAAGTTGCCTTGCTACTTGAAGCCTCAGTTTCCAAATCTGTGAGCTGGGGGTCAGGCAGCTCCTGCCTCCTGGAGTTGTGGGAGGTTTAACACCACACCCAGCAGGCTGTAGCACTCTTTTATAGGCCGCTCTATGCCCATAGAATGCTTCACCAGGGGCCATCTGTCCTCAAAGGCAGGACTGAGGAGCCGTGACACCCTTTCCCCTGCACCTTGGGCTTTCGGAGTTCACAGGCCATTGCAGAGTTAACAGGTCACTGTGTAAGGGATGGGCCCCGTCTTCTGGGGCCCACACAGCCTGGTAGGTCTCAGGTTTCCCCCAATCACCACTCAAAGAGGGTCCTTATGAAACAAAATCTCAGTCCCTTGTGGGGCTCTGGGGGCAGTTAATGGTGATGGAGCAGGTCCCTGTGGGGGGAGGGTTTGGGAGAAGGGTTTTTGGCTGAAGAAAGGCCTGGAGAAGTTTTTTTTTTTCTTTTTTTCGGGGGCTGTTCTGCATCCAGGAGCCTCAGTGCCGGGAGTTTTTAATGTGTTTGTTGTAAAACTGTCAGCCAGGGAGTCACAACACAGCTCACGGTGACAGGAGCCTGATTGTGACTCAGACATCAGGTAAGACAGGCCCCAGGGTGGTGGCAGTGGGGGTGGGGAAGAGGGGCTCCAGAGGGCCTGTGGGGGAGGGGGTGATGTCTCATGCCCCTTCCCAGGCAGTGGAGGCCTTGAGCCTCAGGAGGGCCCAGCAGAGAGGCTGGACATCCTATCAGCCATTAGTGGGAATGGAGGGCAAGTGGGAGCTGGTGGTGGCAGCAGGATGACCGGGGATGGCAGCTTGAGCTTCCCAGGCGTGTGACCCTGTTCCTGAACCTGGCTCTGTGTCTGGCCAACCCCAGAGAATCCCAGTGTTTTGGAGCTGATGGGCCTGTAGGCACCACAGAGCCCGACTCTCTTTCCCCTTGTGCTTTTCCCGTGAGAAAGTGGAAGGGTGCCACGCTGGGAGCACAAGGCAGGGCCCACCTTCTGCTCAGCCTCAGTCTGCCAGGAGGGGTGGGGCCATATGAAGAGTCTTTCTGAAGACACCTCTTGGTCCATACCAGGAGTAATTACTGCTTAGCTGCTCGATACAGTGCAGCCCTTCTCTCGTGTAATCCATCCTGCAACTCCGGAAACCCACAATGATGAACTCTCTGGTAGGTGAAGAGATTGATGCCCCAGAGGGGCTAAAAGGACCACAAAACAACCACACTAGCTGAGCTTTGTACGCCAGGCTCACAATCGCCCTAGGAAGCTGGCTTTATTCCCATCCTGATTGTGCAGGGCTCAGAGATGGGAGGTAACTTGCATAAGGCCTGTGGGCTAGTTGGTCGGCTCAGCAGGAGTAGAACCCAGAGCCTGAGTTCCAGGACGTTGTGTGGGGGGGTGGGGGGCAATGCAGAATCACCTGAGCTCAGTCCCAGCTGCAGCCATTGTCCTTCAGCCTTAAAGACCCTTTAGCTGGTTCGTTGTTTCGAGGTTACGCTCTCTGCCTTCTGCACAGCAGACAGCTGCGTGAGCGGTCAGGAGGGAAGCAGCGCTTGGATGTGTCAGCGAAGGCCGGGAGCTGCCCTCTGCCGGGAAGGGGCAGCACGGGAGCCCTCTGCCAAGGCTCCGGGTCCACTTTAATAAGTGATGTATTAAAATGTTCTTGCTGGAGGCCACCCCGTCAGCCAAGGCAGGATCCTCTGCCTGGGAAGACAGAGTCGGCTTTTCCGGAGGGCTCCATTCAGCAAAAGGGAATATCAATCTTTTAAATATACTCCAACATCGGAGTAAACATTTGTTGGGAAGGCACTTTGGGGACTGGGCAGATACCGGATTATACAAAGGGCCGAATATGTTTGAAGTATCTGGTTAGGTGGCAATAAATATGGAAAAGGCCATGACAAGTCCAAGATGGGGGAGGGTGTCTGTAAGCCTCCCAGCATCCATCCAGCCACCAGGGCTGCATTGTTCAACCTTCACTAATTGAATGCTTGCAAATAAGCATCCATCTCCCTGGATTCTGCTTCTGTGTCCTGTCCAGGTCGACAACCCAGAGGAATATCCAAAAGCACCTCTAAGGGAGAAATTGGCAAATTGAATTTTAAAAGAAAGGGACTTGAACATCACTGGATGAAAGGATTAAGTAGGAGCTCTTATCTGTCCCCTGCTTAGAGCCTGGTGCATAATGAATGGTAACCACCAATGAACGTATAGCAAGTACCTACTATGTGCCAGGCAGTAGACTTTCAGAACCTGGAAAACAGATCTTGTTGTATGAAGCCTCTTTGTAGAAGTACCCATTGGGGTATGGAGGGGGCAGTGGAGGCTTCACTGCGGAGTCTGGGAGCAGTTTGGAGGAGTCTGCTTACCTATTATCGTCATCAGCTCCTCAAAAACCCCGATAAATTCAATCCTAAGTAAATCTCAATGCTTGTTTTCCAAAGGCCCTGTTCAGAGAAGTCTACCCACTTCTAACCATGTTGCCAGAAGTCTTCCTTCTCCAGATGGGGACTTGGATGGGGACTTGCAGGTACTGACCTCTTGCCTAAGAAAAGGAAGAGTGTGGCTCTCTGCTCAGATCTTCTCCTTTGACTCCTCAAGTTTCATTCATTTTCACAAATATCAACTTACCACCTGCTATGGGCCAAACACCGAGTATATAGCCATTAGGAAGTGGGAGTTTTCGTTGGGCTTGAAAAGAATGACAGTTCCATGGAAAGGGGGTTGGGCTGGGGTACCGCCAAAGTCAGCAGCCTGGACCCTTGCTTCAGGCAAAAAAGAGGGAACCAAAAAGAACCTGGTCTTAGGGGTTGCCTGAATCCCACTTTTCAAAAAGGTAAATTTTTACTTTAGAATATTTTTAAGATTCACAGAAAAGTTGTGTGGATAGCATGGAGTTTTCAATACTCCTGACTCGGTTTCTCCTATTGTTAACGTCTGACATTACTATGGTACATTTTTCTTTTTTAGATTTTGTGCATTTATTTATTTATTTGAGAGAGCGAGTGAGCGAGCACATTCCTGCAAGAGCAAGGGGAAGGGCAGAGGGGGAGGGAAAGGAAGAGAGAATCGCTGAGCGCAGTCCAACTCGGGCCTTAACCCAGGGACCCTGAGATCATGATATGAGCCCAAAGCAGGAGTCAGATGCCTAACCTGAGCCACCCAGGTGGCTGAGCCACCCAGGTGCCCCACTTTGGTACATTCTGCAACCCAGGAACCAACCCTAGTACACCACCATTAGTGAAACTCCAAGCTCATTTGGATTTCATTCCTTGTTTACCTAATGTCCCTTTTCTGTTGCAGGATCCCACCTGGGACACCACATTCCAATTAGTCATTGGATCTCCTTGAGCTCCTCTGGGCCCGCAAAATTTCTCAGACTTCCCTTGTTTTTGATGGAGGACTGGTCAAGTATTTGGTAGACGGTCCCTTGACTGGGGTTTATCTGATGATTTTCTGGTGATTCAGCTGGGGTTATGGGTTTTGGGAGGCAGGGAGGTAAATTGTCCCTCATTACATCATATCAAGAGCACATGCTATCAGCATGACTTAACACTGTTGCCACTGACCTTGATCATTCAACTGAGGCGACATTGGTCAGGTGTCTTACCCTCCCATCTCCTTCCATACCGTCCTCTTTGGAAGGAAATCATCATGTGTAGCCCACTTAAGGTGTGGGGAGTTCTTTTGTTGGGAGAATATCTCCATAAATTACTTGGGATTCTTCTGCTCAGGTCATGTGAATGACCCACTTTTTGGCCATTCAACTTTGCCCTGTGTTGGGCAAGCCTACTGTGGTTTAGATGTAATCATGAATTCCAGCAAACGGAAAAAAAAAAAAAAAAACAACCACCAAAAATGTCCATAAGGGCAAGGTGCTGCCTGATGACCGATAGATGGAGTCTTACAAAAAAAAATAGATTAAAAAAAACAAAAAAACAAAAAAACCCACACACACAAAAACCCAACAACCTTAATAAAAGCAACTTCCTGTGGAGGGGAACTGTCACCCTGGTTAGAAACTGTGCAGAATTTTCTCTTGGAAACCTCAGGCAGCTGCTCTGGTTTATAAAATCTGCCTATTGGAGGGAAGCAGAAAGAAAAAAAAAAGGTTGTCGTTATTCCAGCAACAGAGATTCTCCCAAACCATATGCAAAAATAAATCCGAGGACCGGGCTGTATCCCGGGAAACCTGGCAGCTGGGCCAGAGCTGGTGGGGTGGCCCCCAGGGACAGAGAGGCCATGCCTATGGGCCCCAGCCACTTCTTCAGTGCAACCCAAAGTCTCGGAAAGACAGCCCCACCTCGGGGCTTCACCATACCCCCTCTCATTCTGGGAGGAAGATTTGATTTATCTTGTCACCTCTTACATTGGAGGGTTTGTCCTTAACCTGGGGCTGTGCACACCCTCGGGCCTGGAGGAAGGTCCTTGACCCAGAAACAGCTGTTTGAGGACAAAGGGTCACCAGAGGGAAAGGGAGGTCAGGGAGGACAGGCCGAAGGGAGGAGAAGGATCTGGGAAATGTGCCATGGGAAATCCTAACAGAATGGCCATGGGGGCTGGGCAGATGAGGGGCAGGCAGGGATGGCAGGAAGTTGTCAGGGAAAGGGGTGTCCTGGAAAGCAGAGAGCTGGTAGCCAAGGCCTTAGGGGGCTTGGTCTGGGAGAGTGTTGGGGCAGAGGAAATGAACTAATTAATGAACTAAATCCCTGTTCCTTTAAGACTCATGTGCCAGGGATGGGGGGTGTGGGCGGGCTGGGTTTTGGACTTGGCTGGCACCGGGGCCACAGAACTGGCCTTCAGGGACCTCACTCTCTGGACAATGACCCTTTGAGGAGAGGGCAGCTTCAAGAAGTTGGGAAGGGGGGCTGGTGTTGCAGGAAGCTTAGGAAACCCTTGGGGAACCCCCAGAGCAGGAGCCCAGCACACGCGGTGGGTGTCTGAGAAAGGACTGGTGACTTGTTACTCCAAATCCAAATGTGCTGCGTGTGAACCTCACCGTGGGCAGGTCTTTGCCTCTCTGGGTCTCCCTTTCCCCACGCGGAAAATAACGTTTGTGCGGGGCTCACTGTACACCAGTAACCATTCCACACTCTTCGCATTTAATTCATTTAATTTTCACAGCCCAAGGAGATAGTTCCTAGGATTATTATCCCCATTTTACAGATAAGGGAAACCGAGGCACAGAGCCTTGGCGTCTTCTGCATGCCCTGGCACAGTCAGGAAGTCGTGGAGCTGAGACAGAACCCTAGGGGGCCCGACTCCAAGAGTCCCCGGTTTCAACCGGTCCAGGATCAGGAGGGGGTCGGGCTAGGCCCGCGCCTAGCGCCCAGCGCCCAGAGCCCCAAAGGCCCGTCCTCTGTGTGTGGGAGGGGGAGGTTGAGGATCCGGCCGGCAGTGAACCCTGGACCAGGCCAGCGGTTGCCATGGGGACGGCGGGGCGGAGGCGGCGGGCGGGGCTCCGTGCCCCGCGGGGCAGTTCCGGGGAGCTCCCGCCCGTCGCGGGGAGCCGCCCGAGCCGGCACCTGGGGCCGCGTCTTCTCGGCAGCCGGGGCCGCGTTAGCGCTCCCCTCCTAGACTGCGGAGACCACAGGCCCCCTGCCGCGGTCTGCGCCTCCTCCGACCTGAACTCGATCCCCCGCGAAGCCGCACTTATCGCCAGTTCATCTGTGTGAATTATTTACTGTGTCTGGCGGCCTCCGGGGCGGCCTCCCGCCCGCCTCCGCCCTCCGGGTCCCCGCGGCCTCTCCTTATCCGGGTTGGCGGGGTAGCCCCTGCCCTCCCGATCCAAGAATTTCAAATGTCAAGCCTCCCCCGGGAGCGCGGGCCAGGAGGTTCCCACCTTCTCCCACCTTCCTCCGGGAATCCTTGTGCTGGATCCAGGGCGAGCACTGGACGAGGAGCGCTCCCAGCAGTCCTATCAATCTGGGTCACTGGGAATCATCCCCATTTCACCTATGGAGACACCAATGTCTGGAGGTTTGCCCAACCTGTCCTCAGTCAGTCCTTATTAAGAGCCAGAGGTGGCAACAGCCCAAGCCTGGTTCCTACTTTTAATCCTGAACCCCTCCTGAGTGGGATAGCACCGTTGCCTCCCCAAGGCCCAGGACCTTTTCTCAGCCCCCAGAGTCAGCTTGGGCACCAGTTGCATCTGTGACAGCCAGGTGCACAGAGCAGGGGGCCCACCTGGTGTCACCATCCCCTGTGAGGTGCTGGGGACACAGGGGTGAGTCAGGCACGGCCCCTGCCCTCAAGTTGCTTCTGTCTGGAGTGCGGGTGGGGCACACTGACACGGAGTAGGCAAGGCCAGACATGCTTATGACTAGTTAGGATACCAGCTGGAGAGCTGGGGAAGAAACAGTGAGTTCTGGGCTGGGGTGGGGGAGCCATTCAGGAAGCCGGTGGGCTTGGGCAGGGCCTTGGAGATGGAGGTGGGAGTGGGAAAGGCAGTCTGGGTGTAGGGGAGAGGAGCAGAAGGACAGAGGCTGGCAAGCTGGGGGTTTGCTTGAGAAAGGGCCTGTCCTCTGGGTAGTGGTTGAACAAGGCATTTCGGGCAGTGCTGGCAGGGGTTGGAGGAGGGGGTTTCGGGTCAGACGCTGAAAGTCCTTGCGTCTGAGCTCAAGGGTTGGTTTAGAGTAGCTTCTCCGCAGGGGCTAACTTTGCCTTCCAGGCGACATTTGGCTGTGTCTGGAGACATTTCTGGTTGTCGAAACGCAGGGAAGAGTTGGAGCTCCTGGCATCTGGTGGGCGGAGGCCAGGGATGCTGCTGAACAGCGCCCAGGCCAGCCCCCACCGTGCAGAATTAGCCAGCCCCGGACGTGCTGGGGTTGAGGAATCCTGAACTGGAGTCTGTTGAAGACCCTTTTCCACTAACCAAAATGAGACTGTGGGCAAGTCACTTGGCTTCTCATGCTTCAGGTCCCTCCTCCCTAAAATGCGCTGATGATATGGGCTCACATTTGAGGAAATGGCTGTTTTTATTTTCCCACTTGCTGTCTGCCCATGTTCCCATAAATGCTGTCCTTACAGTAGCTCATCCAATCCTTATAACCCAGGCACAGATGCTGTTGCTACTAATAACCGTGTTTGGGGGGCACTTTTTTTTAAAAAAAGATTTTATTTATTTATTTGAGACAGAGCAGGAGAGAGAGCATGAGTGGGGTGGGGAGGGGCAGAGGGAGGAGAGGGAGAAGCAGACTCCACACTGAGGAGGGAGCCATGCTGGGGGGTGGGGGTGGGGGTTTCTGTGCACAAGGTGCTCGATCCCAGCTGAGATCCCGGGATGGTGACCTGAGCCCAACGAAGGCAGATGCTTAACTAACTGAGCCACCCAGGTCCCCCTGTGCGGGCACTTCCTAAGCACCAGGTCCTGCACTAAGCTCTTTACATATATAAATTTATTTACTCCTCAGAACTCCAGGAGGTGGGCAATGTTATGAGCTCCATTTAACAGGGAAAAGGGTGGAAGAGAGGGTAGAAGCTTCCCGAGGGCAATGTCTTGTTTTCAGCTGTCTCCCCAGCATCCAGAGCAGTGTCAAAATAAATGTTCGTGGGAAGTACGTAAACTCTCCATGGACTTTGGCAGGCTCCCAAGCCTCCTGTGACTGGGAAGACACTGGGGCACAGAAAGGTTGAGGGTCTTGTTTGGAGACACACAGCAGGAACTTCACCCCCTTGCTTTCTGGCTGAGGCCTCCAGAAAGCCCCTGGGTGGTTTCTCTGGTTCTCTGGAACCTCACTAGGTTCCTACCACTGGCAGAAAGAGACCCTGGGCTTTTCTGAGATGCTCCGAGGGTCCTGGGTCTCCCCAGAGTGCCGTGTGAGCCGGGAAGGACTGGCATCCTGGACTGTGACCCAACCTGCGAGCCCATCAGCTCAGCAGTGTGTCTAGTGCCTGGGACTGGACTTATCTACTCCTCTGACCAATGTGGAGAGACTTCAGATATCACCCGACCCTAGTCCTGACCTCCGGGAAGTGGGTGCCTGCAGGACACGTGTGCGCATCAGATACCGTTTTTGGGAACCAGCGGAACTACTGCTCGGTCTACACGCTACAGCCTCTTGGAACACACAGCAGCCTCACGGCAGCCCCCAGAGCTAGTGGCACTGTCCTTACTGTGCCGACAGGTGTGAAATCGAGATTTCAAGAAGTGGCAATCCGTCCCCAGGAACCAAGGGGGGAGGCCGCAGACCGGTTATTCCCACCTGGAGGATGCAGGGCCAATGGTGGGCCGGTGGGCCGGTGGGCCGAGGCCTGGGGAGCTGCCCTGTACTGTCTGGGGAGCACAGCCCCACCCACCCATCTCGGGGGCGGGGGGCGCTTCCCATAATGCCTTGCTGCCCCTCAGCTGTAAAGTGTGTGATGCTGCTCTGTCAGCTGCCAGTGTGCTTGGTGGGGTTGCCTTCCTGGGGAGTGGGTCGTGTGCTCCATCCCCATTCCCTAAGCGGCTAGGGGGGTCACTGGCAGTTAAGAGAGCAGATGAGGGTGTGTCTACACCATAAGCCGCCCCTCTTTCCACTTCTCTATAAACCCGCTATGCCCTGGTCATGCTTTCTTTCCAGAATGCCATGATTTTTCTGCCTCCGCACTTTTGCATAGGCTGTTCTCTCAGTCTGCCACTCCCTTTCTGTCCACTCTATTCCTGCTCATCCTCCAGGTTTCAGCTGAGATGCCACCTCCTCCAGGAAGCCTTCCCTGAGACCCCTCCCCTTGAATTAGCTCCCTCACTGAGGCTCCTGCAGTGCCATGCTTCCCTCTGTTCAGTCACTTGTCTTCCTGTGTGTTCCTGCTAGTATGTCCTCCTCCATCAGACTGTTTTTCCCTCTTGGGTGGCACTGGGGCTCTCCTGTGGGTCTTTATTTCCCCGGGGCATCACACAAATGCCTGGTGTGTAGCAGCTCCTCCGGGAATGTCATTGAATTAATGTTACAATAATAACAATCTCTTGCATATGTAAAGCTGTTTTCCAGTTTCAAAAGCTTTTCTTTGGCAATTATGTCATCTGATCCTCGCAGAGAGCTTGTCATTCGAGGTAGGCAGGGTTGGCCTCGGTGTTTCTGGTTTATAAGGCAGAAAACAGGCTGGAAGAGGTGAGGTGCGTTGCCCAGGTGGCTGGTGGGACAGGTCCCTGCCCACACTGTCTGGCAGGCGTGGATCTATGTGTGATATATTTGGCCCAGGGTGGGAGCCTCCTCAGAGTTCTGATTCCAGGCTTTCCGTTTGGGGGGGTGGGGCGGGGCAGGGAGTTGGGGGCTAGGGGTGGCTGCTGTCAAGTCCTTGGTGCGGAGTTGGGGCCAGCTTTGTGTGGTGGTGTTGGGGTGGGTGTGTGAGTCCATTCTCGGGAAGGGGAGCCAGTAGTTTTCGCCACTGTGCTGCTGATGCCCTAGGAACACCCAGCATTCAGGAAAGAGAGATCCAAAATAGGAGGATGACTAAGTAAACTGTAGTCCGTTCACTTGGAATATTTAGCAACCATTAAAAATGATGTTTCTGCAGTTTGTGTGCTGACATGGGAAAGTGCGGATGTCAGGATGCTCAAGGCAAAAAGGAGAATATAAATTGGACCCACAATAGAACAGGGTTGTGGAACCGTTTGGATCCAGCTCTGCCCCTTAGTGGCTGTGAGCTCAGGCAAGCCAGCCTCTTGGTGCCTCAGTTTCCTCATCTGTAAATCAGGTATTTACTAGTCGTCCTACCTCGGAGGGCCGTTGGGAGGATTAGATGAATTAATACACATATAGCACTTAGAACAACGCCTGTCACATATTAAGATATGGTTATTATGGTGATTATTATGATCATCTCGGCTACTGCAAATATGCAGAAGAAAAAATAAGATGGATGAAAAGATCAATGTTGTTTTCTTTCGGATGAGGCTTATTGGATGATTTTTACTTCTTTTTTTCCCCCACTTCCCTGAATTCTCTAAATAGTTTACAGTGAGGGTGCATTACTCTTATTATCACTAGAGGATAAGCTATTTCCCCCCAAACCACAATAGTCAGGGGACAGACTCAGGCCTTTTGGATTCAAGAGGAGGGACCACAGGGAGTCCCCTCCATAGTTAACACCTGGGATGCCCTGAGAACACACTCATGTCAATATTTTTCCTCTGCCTGGGTCAGCAGCTCCTGGGTAAGCTTTCCTCAAACAGATCAGGCTGTCCCTTTCATCTCTCATCTGCTTGGTTAATAATTTTTTATGATGCTTATCGAAACAAGGCGCTGAGCTGTTCAAATACAACCATAAACTGTCACCACCTGATGACAATGAGAATTCCCCAGGCAGGGCTCATCAGAGCTGAAACTAAATCATTCTGACCACCCCTGTCATCATCACACTCTCCCTCCATCCAGGGAGACAAGGGCATTTACAGCGAAGGAAACACCAACTGCTGTGTAAGCTGATACGGGCTCTGTGAGCCGCCTGGCCAAGCCCAGGCTGCCAGCCAGCCAGAACGCGGGACCCAACCAGCTAGCCAGCTGGTCAGCAGAAGACTGTGCTGAGCACACAGTAGGTGTGCAAATACTAGTCCTCGTCAAATTCAGTTGGAGTTTTGTGAGGTCTGGCTGATGTGCACGGCTCTATCTGGGCACTGTCCTGTGTCCTGGTGTAGACCAGGGGTGCTAAAGGATGTCTTCGTCTTTAAGGATCAAAGGCCCATAGATCCTTTCAGGCCCTTCTACTGAGGATGGCATGAGTTTTGGGACGGTGGTCTATGTGAGTCCTTGATTCAGTTTTCCCCTCATCCCTCTTGGGATATGACTTTAAATGATCATGACTGCCATCATTGCAACATCTTACCACCTCTCACTTCCCCATCCTCCTATTTTTTTAAATCCTTCCATCCATCATCTATCCATCCCTCCATCTATCCATCCCTCTAGCTATCCCTCCATCCCTCCACCCACCTATCCATTCATGGTCTATCCATCCATCCATCTATCCATCCATCCATCTATCCCTCCTTCCATCCATCTATCCATCCATCCATCTCTCCTTCCATCCCTCCCTCTATCCCTCCCTCCATCCATCTAGCCATCCACACATTCATCCACCCATCCAACCACCTAAACATCCATGCATTCAGCCACCCACTACACAGTAGTATAATGGTGGGTAAGTGATTAGACCTTTGGGGTCAGACTGCCTGCTTTTAAATCTCTTTGTTGTCTGGGAGGCAGGCAGGTAACCAAACATTGAGGTGGCATGTGAGTTCAGGGGTCTGTGGCTGCAGAGAGAAGGGGTCTGACACCCAACTGGAGCCTTGGGAGTGAGAAGCTGCACCCTGGGTAGCGCTATTGCCAACATCATCACCCCTGGGATTCCTCTGACTAGTGATGGGGCCTTGGTCAAAAGGGAATCACTGGCTTGTACACTTTGGCTGGTTCCTGGCATGTGTCCTCCTCCCTAGCACACCAGCCCTCCCCTCTCCCCAGCCCCTATTTCTACTCTCTGCTGCCTTTCCTGGCTCTGTTCCCCACTCTTCCCTGACCCCTCCAGCCCTACTCCCTACCTGTCAAATCCATCCGTTTCCAGAGCCCCAATTCTTGCTGGATGGCCCAGCTTGTGTAAATGGGCTGATGGGTGTTAACACGTTCCTGCGACACCCCCCACCACCCCGGCAACATGTGTCATCACCATCGTGCATCTGATAAGCGCACTCAGTGCTGGATTGTCCGCATTATTCAACACCAGTCGTGCACAGATGGCCCGGATGCGGAACACCGGAAGTGCGCCCCGACCGCCTTACCCAGCCTCGCCTGTGCGCTTCTTGAATGCACCGCAAGTGGGCCCGGACTTCCGCTGTCTTCAGAAGATAGCAGGCTGGAGTAGGAAGGGTGAGGTTCCAGCCAGATGGGCCTGGGTTCAGATCCCACCAAACCTCTTTTTTAGCTCTTGGGCAAGTAAGTCACTTACCCTCTCTGAGCCTCCGTTTCCTTATCTATGAAAGGCAGATAGGAGTACCTGCCTGGATGATGGACACTAGGTCATTGCAAAACGTCAGACACCACATGGGTGCAAGAGTGAGGCCAGAAGCTCTACAGCTCTGCAGACGCTCCCCCTGCAAAGGGAGAGGTGCTGCTGGCTGGAGATCTAGGGAGCATTCCGTGTGGGCTGGCCGTGACTCGGTGTCAGAGTGGCCTGAGACTGGTTGGTCCTCCCCTGGGTCTAACCACACAGGGCCTTGCAGGCAGTCTTACAAGCTGAGGGTGAAGACTTAGTCCACACCAGTGTCCCCCACCGAGTCTCGGCCACCATCACTGGGTGCCCTCCTTTCAGATTCCTGTCGTCCTCCCCTGCATCCCTGTGTTCTTTGCCTGAAGGGGAGCACTGGTCTCCCATCAAGCGCTCTGACCTCCTGCCTTGGGTCTTGAATCAGCGCTTACCCTCCCCCAGCCCAACCCATTCACACGCTAATTCAGTACGTGTTTATTAAGTCCTACCCTTAATAGGACAGCTGAAGGCTGTGCATGAAGCAGGGTGCTGTGGGTGACCAGTGCTGAGTGGGGATCACGCATCTGGTGCGTGGCTTTAGGCTTTAGGCATTCCTGTCTCTCCCCAAGGGTCTGTTCACCTAGCTCAGTGGGCTCCAAGTCATCGAGGCGGGCTGGGATTGGTACTTGGTAATAAAAAGGATACACTTAAAATTGGCCACAACCACTTTGGTGTTTCTGGGTCCAAACACCGTGTCAGTATGTCACAACTCTCCCAGGCCATTGGACATGGGGGCGTCAGGACACTTCCTGAACTGGGATGTGAGGGTTCAAGGTTATGACCTTGGTGGTGATGGGTCAGATGATGGGGGGATGGTCTTGCCTAGACTGGGGCGAGGCACTGGGACCACAGAGAGACACATGGGGTGAGGAAGAGAAGGGAGAGGAGGCTGAGGACAGAATCTGGGCAACAGGCAATGGGACCGGGCATGCTCAGAGAGAGGTGGGAGCAGAAGCGGCAGGACCAGACCAGGAAAAGATGGTGCCAGAGGAGGGGGTTCAGGGAGAAGTCATCTCGGCTTCAGGACACAGCAGCTATCCTGAAGATGAAGGGGATCCCGTGGCAGGGGTGACGGGATTGGGGGGTGGATGGGTAAAGCCCCTCTGAGGAAACGGCATTTGTGACAAGACCTGGAGAGGAGAACTGCCGTGTTCTAGGGTCAGGGACAAAGCTGGGGTGGCCGGGACCTGCAGGGGAGGGCAGAGGCCAAGAGGGGTCTGAGAGGGACTGGAGCCCCCATTGACTGTGGCTGGGGTTTGACTCTGGTCTCTGTGGGAAGAGGGGCAGTGGCGTGGCCCAGCTCATGCTGGGTGGAGGATGGACTGGGGTGGGGCGGGAAGGACTGGAAGCTTGGGGTGGGGTGCTGGAATGGGGGGCCACCATGGTGAGCTAAAGAGGAGATAATGTCCACCAGAATGGAAGTGCCACAGCTGTGAGAAGAGAGAGGGGTGCTTGGACTGTGGGTCCCTCTGGGGACAGAGATAGGACCGAGGTGGCCTTGGGATAAAGGACGGGCAGGAGTTAAGAATAATACTGATTAAGAATAATACTGATTCTGGTCCTTGCTTCTGGGAAAGACTATCCTCTCTCTAGTGCCTTCCTTGCTAGTGGCCCCTGCCCTCAATGCATGGGAGAATCCATCCCCTGTGCCCCCTCTTGTTTCCCCACCAACTCCATACCCCACCCCGCAGCCCCCTGCCTCTGGCCTCCAGTCAGCTGTCAGCTCCCTGCCTCCTCTGCCTTTAAGACCAGGAGACAAGAGCCCAGTGAAGTCTGTCTCCTCAAAGTCCTGCCCGTAATGAGAGGCAGAGAGAGAGAAGATAATAAAAGCAAGAACCAGCCTGGGGGTAAAAGAAAAGATTTTTGTCCTTCCAACCCTGCAAGTTCCCCTCTGGCTCTGAGAAACCTCAGAAGAGTTCTCTCCGAACCTATGAGTAATTCCCAGCAAAAACGCTGTCCTCGGAGCAGAGGGAGAAGACAGAATGATTCTGGCTTTGATTAGAATTTATTTCCAACCTGCAGCCTCCTTGGTGCCAGCCTCCCACATTCCCGCCCCTGCAGAGCTCGGTGGCCAGGGAGGCTGGGGGAGGGGGGGAGGGGGGAGAAGGGACCCGCCCATTCCGGAGAACTTCCAAGTGTCCTGCTGGTGGCAGGGACAGGGAGAAGGGATGTGTCCTGCACTTGCTGTCCCCAGAGAGAGGAGCCAACGGGGCTGCAGGGTTAACCCAACAGTGAAAAAGAGTCCGTGGGATTTTCTGAGGCCGAGGGAGGGCTGGGTGGCTGGACTACCAGCTAGCTGTGTGGATAGCTTCTGTCACCTCTCAGGGCCTCAGTTTCCTCATCTGGCTTTGACACGTTTTTAAGGACCTTCGTGGCTATGATTTTAGGACAAAGGCAACATGCCTGTCTGGGAACCATTTGGGTTCTCGCTGTGTAGGGCTGGGGAGGGTTTCCTAGATGGGTGTCAGATTTTGGAGGAATGTGGGGCAGAGGGGCAGGGTGAAACTTGGGGTGAGTGCTTTCTCCTTTTTTGGGTCCTCTGTGGGGGACTGGATTAGATCATACCATCAACTCACTCACTCATTCATTCATTCATTCATTCACTCACTCACTTAATACTTATTCATCACCCAGTGCTGTGCTGGGTGCAGTGAACAAGACATGGTTCCTGATCTTCCAAGGGGCCCAAGGTGGTGGGGGAGGGGCAAACATAGGGAGCTGGGGGGCACTGAGGAAATGCCCCTAACCTGGGCTTTGGAGGTCAGAGGCTTCCTGGGGGAAGCTGACATCTAAGCTGGGACCCAGAGGGGAAGCCTGGGGAGGAAGTGGGGAGGGGCAGCACCAGGAGGAGGAAAAGGAGGAAACGGTCTATGCCAAGGTGCAGGTGGGAGTAAGCAGGCTGTGTGGAGGGTCTGGAACATGCCAGTATGATGGAAGGGAGGCCCAAAGTGGGAGGGGTAAGTCTGGGGTGGGTTCGGAGCTCCCATGGAGGGCTCTGAGCAGCATCTCTCTGGAAAGGCGTCTGGCCAAGGGCATTTCAGGGCCATGGGTGTCTTTCTGAGACTCGAGTCTCGTAAGGCCCCACCTCTGGGGCTCCCTTCTCTTGCCCTGGAAGTGGACCGTTATGGTTGAAATATGAGCTAGACTATTTTAGGATCTAGTGCTTGAATGGGTAAAAGCTTTGGAGAGATGAGACAGACTTTGGCCCCATCATGGAGTCTTGGTGCTGGATCTGGGTGCCCTGGAGGGCGTCAGCTCCTGTTCATGGACTAGCTGGGAGGCCATCTGTCCAGCTCTGGAAGGAAGAGTGACTGGGATAGGCAGACCCTCGTCTTGGAGTCGAGAGGCATGAGCACTCGTCGCAGACCCATCTGGTTTTCCAGTATTGGCTCTGTCATGTGGAAGCTGTGCATCTTTGGGTAAGTCAGTTAACATCTCTGAGCTTCAGTTTCCTTAGGTGTAAAATGATATTCAAACATCCACTTCCCAGGGTGGCTGTGAGAGTTAAACAAGGTGGTGATGAGAAGGAGGAGGATGATATTAAGAGCTAATATTTGTTGAGGCTTAAACCCTTTTAAGGGGGTGAAGCAGTGCCCTGCTGAGGCCCCCCTTCAGGACTGAGGCCCTCGCAGCTGGTTTCCAGGAGTGTTGCCAGCTAAAAGCTCACTGCTGGGTGCCTCCTTGGAATTGTTCTCCACCCCCTGGCCTCAGTGTAGGAGAACTCGGGGCTGGGTGGGGGGTGGGGGGTGATCCCCGTCTCCCTGCCCAGCCCTGCCTCCTGCACCATTCGCGGGGCTTTCCCCAGGCCTTCCCTGGCTCTTGTGTCCAAATCTTCATCTTGGAGTCTGACGTAGGACAGCACTTTGTCCCCTGTCTCATGCAATACCCCTAGCAGCCCTTTGAAGGAGACACCTCGATTAAACCATTTTGACATCAAGAGAAACGCTTAACTAGATGAAATCTGTGGCCACACAGGTAGGATGGAAGGGGCGAGACTTGGTTTGCGAACCGGGTGACTCTGGACCACTGCCATTGGCTCTAAGACCCCACACCCACTCCCTCTCCCTTCCTTGCTGGCAGTCCTCTGCTGCGTGCCAGCACCACACGGTGGAAAGCGACACCTTCCCAGGCCACCCACTCCCCAGCTGCTGATGGATCACCACTGTTACCAGTGTGAGGCAGGTTGGATGTCCTCACCTGTGCAAACCTCATGCCTCATGCTGCTGGGGAAGCTGCTGGAAGAGATCTGGAATCTGCTCTTGCCTTCCCCTGAGATCTGAGACCCTGGAGGACCCAGGCTCTAGCCAGGCCTGCACCTGTGATGAGCAGAGTCCTGGTCACTCCTAGTCCCAGGAGAGGTCCCTGTACTTCTCTGGGTGTCGGTTCCCCACCCAAAGGTGGGCAACCGGCATCTAAGGCCCTTCAGAGTTAGTGGGACATTTCACCTATTTTGCTTCTTCCCAGCTCACAACTCTGAGTGTCCAGAAAGAGGGATCCTCCCATTTGCTGGTGGAGAGCTTTACAGTTTGTCGATGCCCGCACCGATGTGGTCACCTGTGAACCCTGAAGCACTGCTGGGAGGTTGCTGGGAGGTTGCACGATCACCTTCCCGGAGTGGATGCTAATTCCGGGGAGGGGGTGGGGGAGAGGCTTGCTCCTTTCGAAAACTCTTGAAACTCCCTCATTTATATATATATATATATATATATAAAATGTTGCTCAATAGCAGAACGGAGAGCTCAGAAATCATTCTGTTGGATCCTTCTGTTTGACAGATGGGGGACCTCATTCACCAACCCCCCAACCCCACGCTCTGCACAATGCCTATTGACAGAGCTGGGACAAGGGCTGAGTCTGGGGCTCCTTCAATTATTCTCAGTCAGGTATTTTTCAAAATTTGTGCCATGAATGAGTTCCCATTTAAGACTGAATCCTAAAGCACTACTGGGAAAACAAGCTCTCGGCCCTTTGATCCCTATTTCTGATGGCCTGTTCTGGGGGAATGCGTGCAGAGTTGTCAGGGTGAGGACTGGATCTGTTTCCCCTTGTAACACACAGAGGCAGGCAGATGGGCTGGGTGGAGAGGGCTTTGGGTACTTATTTTCCTATCACAGTAGTGCAGGCGGACCAGAGAGGAGGTGAGGCTGAGCAGCAGGGACAAAGAAATGTGTGCGTTCTGGCAAATTTGGGGAATTAACTCTGAGGTTGTTCCAAGGAGAAAATGATGTTTTGAATCAGGATTTATTATACATCTGAGCTCACTGCCTTTTAAAGAACACCTTGTTTACTTAACTGTTCTGTTTAGAGATTTATTTATATCTGGCTCAGTTTCAAAAAGAATCTGAAGTGGCTAATTATTTAATTAGACTGTGAGCTCCTTGAGGGCAGGAGCTACCATTGTTAATTCTCCTCTTCTTCTGACAGGCTGACTCCTGGTTGCCCCTACCTCCTGCACACCCCTGGCTGGAATTTCTGCCTCTCTGTTGTAATAATCTGTTTCTGTCTCTTTGGTTTCAATGAAACTGTGAGTTTAGTGAGGACAAGGACTACATATTTCACATTTCAGTATCTCATGCAACCATTTATCCATCTAACAAATTAAACATCCATCCAACCTACCATCCATTCTTCCATCCATCCATCATCTGCCTATCCATCCAAGACCTATCCATTCATCCAACCACCAAACATTCATCTGTCCATCCAACCAACCATCCATCCATCCATCCATCTGTCATCCACCTATCCATTCAACACCTATCCATTCAACGCCTATCCATTCATCCATCCAACCATCCACCCATCCTTCTATCCATCCATCATCCACCTTCCATTCAACACCTATTCATTCATTCATCCACCCATCCATCTCTATAATCATTCATTTGTGTAATCATTCATCTATCATCCATCTATCCATCATCCATCCATCCAGCCCTCCATCCATCTACCATCAATGCAACCACCATCCATTCTTTCAAAACCAAGGAAGCTGCACAAATAAAACCAAACAGGATGAACTACAAGCAGTTATCCTTCCCCCAGTGCTCATTGACTGTGCCAAGTGCAGCACATACATTAACTAATTGAGTAAAAGAAACTAAAACCTCCGAAGACTCCATGAGGTAGAATTACTATGACCACATTTCAGATGAGGACAGTAAGATGGACAGAGCTTTAGCAACTTTCCCAAGGTGACATGGTTGGTAAAACATCAGTGAGATTTAAGGCTGGGTGTCTGACTCCAGAGCCGGTATCTTTTGCTTCACTGTGATGGGAAATATCTCTGAGGAATGATTTAAGCTGACCTGTACACCTTCCCACCAACAACCTAACATTTCTCACCCCCAATCGTCATCTTCTCCACCTCTGACCACCTGCCTGGCTTATCTCCCCATTGTAATTCCTGGGGATGGGGAGAGAGTGAGAAAAGGCCTGAGTGGGCATTCCATTTGGGCCAGGTCTGGGGTGAGGAAGAAGAGAACATTGCACAGGCAGCCCAAAGCCTTCTTCTTACATTCCCTCTGCTGGCGGGGGGGGGGGGGGGGGGGGGGGGGGGGGGGGGGGGGGGGGTTGGAGCTGCATGAGGTGTGCAGCTCTGGTGTGAGTGGGTGGTGATGAGTCAATGTGTCCAGGAGGGCCAGGAGGGCCAATCAGTGCTAAGAGCACTAGGCCTCAGAAGCCCTTGGGGCTTTGGGGACAGGAAGTTTGGCTGTTCCAAGTTTATAGGAAGCCAAATGGGGTTCCCAGAGAGGACTCCTCCTGAGCCTGATGCCTCCCCGGCAAGTTACAAAACTTTAAAGATATGAGTCCTGAGCAATTTGCAATTGGATAGACACCAAGACACCAGGAGGAAGAGGGTGTCCTCAAGTTGCCTGAGGCCAGATTCCAATTGTTCCTGAAGTCAGCTCCCTCTCTGGCTTCCTTTCCTTTTGTTTTCAGGGCAGGGCCGAGTGGGTGGCTAATACATTTGCCCTTTTCTCTTAGGGTGTTTCTGTCACTTGCAATCAAAGAATCCTGGTGATTCCGTTGCGCAAACTAGCAACTCAAGTGTCTTCTTTGGTTCAGCAACCCGCTTATCTTCTCATCCAATCAAAACCAAATTTCTTTTTTTCTTTTTTTCAAAGATTTTATTTATTTATTTGTCAGAGAGAGAGAGAGAGAGAGATGGAGAGCGCGCCCAAGTAGGGGGGAGTGGCAGACAGAGGTAGAAGTAGGCTCCTCACTGAGCAAGGATTCTGATGCAGGGCTTGATCCCAGGATCCTGGGATCATGACCTGAGTGGAAGGCAGATGCTTAACCCACTCAGCCACCCAGGTGTCCCAAAACCAAATTTCTTAAACTCCACATTCTGATGAACTTTCAGCTCTGCTCACTCCTCTCCAGCCTCACAGCCTTCTGGATTATGGGTGAGTCTCTCACTGCATCTAGGCTTGGCCCCTTCAACCTCTTGCTTTAGCCAGAGTGCTCATATCTGGTTATTCCATGGCTATAAACCCTTCATTGGTTTTCCCATTATTCCCAAGATAAAGTCCTAGCTTTTCCAAATAAAACCCCCAAACTTTTCTTTTTTTTCTTTTTTTTTTTTAAAGATTTTATTTATTTATTTGACAGAGAGAGATCACAAGCAGGCAGAGAGGCAGGCAGAGAGAGAGGAGGAAGCAGGCTCCCTGCTGAGCAGAGAGCCCGATGCGGGGCTCGATCCCAGGACCCTGAGATCATGACCTGAGCCGAAGGCAGCGGCTTAACCCACTGAGCCACCCAGGCGCCCCCAAACTTTTCTTTTTGAAATAACTTTTGATTTATGGAAGAGTTGGAAAGATATTGTAGAGAACTCCCATATATCCTACACGCAGCTTCCTCTAATGTTAGTCTCACATAACCACTGTATGTTTGTTAAAATCAAGGAATTAGCATTGTATGACACCATTAGCTAAATTACAGACTTCATTCTAATTTCACCAGTTCTTCCAGTATTGTCCTTTTCCTGCTCCAGACTCTGGTCCAGGATACCAGGTTGCACTGGGAACTCCTAGCTTTTAAACAGGGCATTGAAAGCCTTTTGTGGTCGGTCTTCTGTTTACCTCCAAGCCCATCTCTAGTCCCTCACCCTAACCCTTTGTGCTCAAGCCACCCTGAATTGTTTGCACTTCCTCAAAAGGCCACGCCTTTTCTTCCTCTAGGACCTTTGCACATGCTGTCTCCTCCGTCTGAGGAGTCCCTATTCCCTTTCTTGGACTACTGCTTACTCATGTTTTAAGACTGTGTTCAGTTAGCTCTCCTTCTAGGAAGATTCTTGACCAAACACAGCTGACCCCTGGGCTTCTCCAGCCCTCCCCACCCCTGTCCCTCACTCTCTCCATCCTTGCACTCAGGATTTGACGACCTGTTTCATCTTCCTCCTCTTAGGTAGGAGAGCCTTGGGGACAGTGCCCTGCTTCGTCAATCTCTGTGGGAACTCAGTGCTCACTTATAAAAGGGATGAAGCTAGGAAAAAGTCAATACCCACAGGAGTGTTGATAATCGCTCAGAGGGAGAAATTGGCTAGCCAGGGGAGGCTTCTTGACTTGAGTCATGTAGGATGGAGTCATAAACCAACATTTCCTGAGTGCATACTATGTGCCGGGGACTATTCTAAGCAATTCACACATTCTAATTGAATTGTCGCAGAAACTCTATGAGGTAGGTACTACTATTCTTCCCATTATACAGATGAAGAAAATGCAATGAAGCAAGAGGCACAGCTATTAGAGATAGAGCTGGGGTGCACCCTGAGCTCCTTCTGCTTTGCTAGGCTTTGGGGTGTGTGTCCATGGCATATGGAGGGGGTAGGAGGTAGATTCCAGGCTAGGCAACTGGTAAACCAAAAATGTTTTTGAAGGTAAGCGTGGGTGACCCAGATTCTTGAAGAGTTTCTGTTGAGGGGGATGTGTTGTTGCCCCTGAGGGTAACAGGTTGGGGGGACATTTGCTTGGGGATGCGGGCCTGGAGAAGGGGAGTGGCTGCATCCTGGTGGCAAAGACCAAGAGGAGAACGTCTCAAGGAAGGAAAACCTAGAGGCCCAGAGAAGGCAGAGCCACTGGGCCAGGGTGGACCCAGAGTCAGGAAGAGCCTGCCATTGGGAGAGCCTCGTACCAAATTCCTGCAAGCTGAATGATGTGGTTCCTCGGGATGCCTATAAGCTACCGCTGGGTTTATCATTTATAACCCAAACTTTCCTCCAGCTGCACTCATAAAGCTTTGTACCATAAATGGCAATGCAGCTGCTTACATTAACGACAACTAGTATTTGTGCAGTGTTATGAAAAAGGCCTATTGTTTTCAGTTCAGCTTTCCAATGCCCAAACAAGGTAGGCAGGCATTATTCCCATGCCCTGTTTACTGCTTAAGAAATGAAGACTTACTGAGGAAAATGACTTGCCTGGGGTCACGCAGTAGAAAGGGACGCAGGAAATACTGAATGGAAGAATTCAGAAGAACTTGAACCAGGATGGGTCTCCTGGCTGGCTTAGTCGGCCGAGCACACAACTCTTGATCTCGGGGTTGTAGGTTCGAGCCCCACATTGGGCATAAAGATTACTTAAAGGTAAAATCTTAAAAAAAACCTCAAAATCAACAATAGCAATGACAACCAAAAAAAGCTTAAACCAGGATGATTCGAGTCTGGTTCTATTCTTTTTCTATAACTTCTGAGAGAGGGTATTTACTGCCTAAAACCAGAGTACCTGACTCATAATGGGGGTTGAATGAATGAATGAAAGTGGTACCAGAATGAAGTAAGAGGTGGGAGAGAAAGGGCCAAGTGGTGTAAAAATCTACCTTATCAAACTCAGTTTATATCTGGAACGATGCACATAATACATCACTCAATCCCTCTTCCCTACAACTTAGCTGCACAAGGACAGCCCTCTCCCCATTTCATGGGGGAGGGAGGGAGACCCCAGGGATTTGGCAACTCTATGAGGGGTCCCACAGCCATGGAGCCTTTGCACTTTCAGTAGTCAGATCAGATGCTCACTTACCCAGCCAGACACACATGCACACACACATACACACAGTCACACACAGACACACCCACAGACACACACAGATAACACAGGCAGACACAGTCACACACAAAGACATACAGACGCATACAGGTAAACAGGTACACGCACACGTGTGCGTGCACACACACACCCCTAGACACACACGTGGATATACACAGACACATTCCCCTGAATTGTGGTCCTTGGAGAAGATTCCCTGACGCCTTGGCTAGGGTCTTCACATGAGTAAATCCAGAGAAATCTTCTTTTTGGGTGTTCCCTGGCCAGTTGCAATCCAATCCTTCTCAAGAATACAAAGAACTAAGCTTTCTGGAGAGGGGAACTTCTCCTTTCCCCTACTTCCTTCTCGCTCCTCTGAGATGCTGGGTAATCCAGCCCGGGAGTGGCAGGAGGAAGGCAAGAGGGCTGGAATTGCAGGGAAACTGGGTAGCCAGCCGTTCCCACTGGAATCAACTGCTCGACAAGTTTTTCATTCTTTCTTCCACAAGGCCGGTGACCCTTCTGGCTGGCTGGGCTGTGGGCTGCCTGGTCCTTGGGGGTCAGTCGACCCCTTGTCCCGCACGGTGTTATCACCTTCTAGCCTCCACTCCCCCCAGGACCCCCATTCTCTGCAGAAGCCGACAAAACCGTGGGTTTGGAGGCAGACCCAGTTTCCAATGAAGCTCAACTCCTTTTCGACTGTGTGACCTTGGGCAACTCACTTTCCTCATCTGTAAATTATGGGGAGGATGAACCCAGGTCATTTTGCTAAAATGCCGGGAACTGAGCCCAGCACAGAATGGTTGCTCAGCCCATATGGTGTTTCCTTTCCCCTTCCCACTGAGCACTCTCTCTTTACCCTTCTGGTGTGGCTGGTTCCTTGACAGTCACCCTGGGGTCATGTTCACACGACCAGCTTCTGGCCTAGGCACTGGAACACAGCAGATGATGCACAAATGGGTATTCAATCAATCTTTCCAAAATCCAGATCTGCTCTTGACTCTCTTGTGCCCCCAGAACCCGTCAGTCAGTGTTCATTTCCTTCAGACTTGCAGGCTGAGGGCTTTCGCCTGGCATTTGAAACCTCTTGTCATCTGATCCCAGAATCACCACCTCCCAGTACTGCCCTTAGCCCTCAGACCTGGGTGACTGGGGCCCCTGCCCTGGGCCTGTGCTTTTAGAAGGTTCCACTCTGAGGGTGTCTGGGTGGCTCAGTTGGTTAAAGCAGCTGCCTTCAGCTCAGGTCATGATCCCAGGGTCCTGGGGTCGAGTCCTGCATCGGGCTCCCTGCCCAGAGAAGAGTTGGCTTCTCCCTCTCCCTCCGTGCCTCCCCACTGCTCGTGCGTGCTCTTTCTCTCTCAAACAAATAATAATATAAAATCTTAAAAAAAAAAAAAAAAAGAAGGTCCTGCTCTGGCCTTCCTCTGGCCTTCCTCTGGCCTTCCTCTGGCCTGGCCCCTCCCCCTGGGGCAAGTAGTCTGCAAAGTCAAGGGGACACGTCCATCCAGAAGCCACACCTTCTCTGGACTACGCTTTGGGATCTGAGCCCAGATCCCAATTCCCAGCTGAATGGCCCTAAGTTGGCTTTCTTTGTCTGCCTGGGGCTCTTCCCAGGGTCATCTTCTGACAGCTGGACCACACTTCCAGTGTGTGCATCCCTAAGTCCAAGGGGCAGCCGCTTGTCAGACCTGTGGATGGTGCTTGGCCCTGTTCCTGTGAGTCCCCACCTGTGCTCCTGAAACCCTTTGCAGAGTGAGATGGAATCCATGTTGGGAAGAGAGGAGGTCGGGGCGTGCTCCTGACTTGACCTCCATTGCTATGCTTGCCCTGGGGCCCAGCCAGTGTTAGGTGAGGGTCCAGTACTCCCACCTTTCTGACTGTCCTGCAGGAAAGAGGGTGCTCAGGTGTGGAGGCAGGGAAGTGTGAGTGTGAGTTTGGAGGCCTCTGTGCTATGGACTCCTCTCTTGACTGGGTCTGGAGCTGTCTTACCCGTTGGAACCACGGCTGGGCAGGGATGGGCCATCCTGTCCGTGGGGAGGAAGCGTAACAACAGGGGGGACAAGGTGGCCCTCAGTGATGTCAGGAGCTTCTGAGGAGGCACTCTCTGGCCTTGGGGTGAAATGAGTGCCACGTGTTGCTCTGTTCCGAGTTGTGGCCCTGCCCAGGAGCCGGTGAGGGAGGGCCCCACAGAAAGGGAGAGCAGGGACAGTGGGAGCCCCGAACCCTAATCAGGGCCAGGCGCACTGAGTGTTGTTGGTGGGGCCCGAGAGCAGCGCTAAGGACGGGCCAGCTCCCATCAGCTCCCATCAGCTCCCAGCTGGGCTTTGCTCACGGGGTTGCGTGAGAGCTTTGCACCAGGGAGGCCTGGACTCAGTCCCCAAGCAGACTCATAGCATGAGGGTGGCATGGCGGGCCTGGCACGTGATCCAGACCTCCCCCTTTTGCTTTGTTTGGGTTTTTTATCGTGGTATAATTTATATACAAGAAAGCGTGCCAACTTCACGTGTACAGTTTGAGGACTCGTGACAAATGCCTACAGCGGCGTCACCGTGACCACAGTCGTGATGGAGAACATGGTCATCTCCCTTGTGCCCCCTTGCAGGTGTCCCCTCCCTCACCCCCAGGCCCAGGTAACCACTGATCTGTTTTCCATGTGGTCTTGCCCTTTGCCGGATGTCACACAGATGGGATCATACAGGATGTGTCTTCTGTGTCTGGCTTCTTTCCCTCAGCACAGTTACGGTGAGACTCCGCCGTCCCGTTGCTGTGTCTGTGCATTCCTTCTCATTGCTGGGAGCGTTCTAGGGTCCACGCACCAGTTGCCCACTCACGGCTGATGGATGTTTGGGTTGTTTCTAATTCGGGGCGATTGCATATAAAACTGTGGTAAACAGTCACATCCAGGTCTTTGTGTGGATGTAGGTTTTCATTCCTCTTGAGTGAAATTGCTGGGTCACACGGTAAGTGGATGTCGAGTGTTCCGGAGAGTGGCTCTCCTGTTTTGCCTTTTCTCCAGCAAGGAATGAGAGTTCCGGTTCCTCCATATCCTTGCGAAAACTCTTCAGCCTGGGGCTCCTGCTCCGGAAGCCCAAGCAGCGGAGAGACAATGAACTGAAGGGGGCAGACCAGTGGGGGACGCTTGGCTGGGCTGTTATCTCAGTGAGGATTTAGACTGTTGGAGTAACAAGAGTCTCCAGGGATAGGAAGCTCAGTGTTGTCATTTTACAGATGGAAAAACTGAGGCCTGGAAACAGGCAGGGACCTAGTACAGCTGGGAGGCCGGAGTGGGATGGAGTGGGACGAAGAACAGAGATTTGAGCTGGCTCGGCCCCAGAATCTAGTCTTGGCTTGCTAACCTCTCTGAGCCTCCACTCTTGCTTCTGCAAAATGGGGACAAAGACAACCTCATAGGCTAGACTGGGAGTATCAAGTGCCTGGAGCTCGGTGAATTCCCGAAACATTTACTGAAGCACCTCGGATATGCCAGGCACTTGGTACGTGGGATAGGAGGAGTCCCTGTGCTCCTGGAGCTTGCAGGACAGGGGGACGGGATAGATTATGAAGAAACAAACAGATAAAGTCACTAATTATGATTTGTGACAGGTGTTATTTGAAGGAGCCAAATTTTCATCTACTTCAGAGAGGGCGATCAGAGAGTCTCTCCAAAGAGATGATACTTAAGGGGAGTCCTGATGATGGGGGCGGGGGGGGGGGGTTGACCGCAAGCGCAGGTGGTGTTCCAGGCTGTGGGAACAGCAGAGGCAAAGGTGCAGAGGTTGGAAAGGACTGACCACACGCCACACGCAGGAGGGGCAGCAAGACGCCAGCTGAGATCCAGGAGAGAGTAGTGTGGGGACACTGAGAGGGATGTGGCGAGTTCCCGGTTGTGCTGATCCTTGCAGGAGTTTGGATTTTACATGAAGAACAGATTTATTTTAGACCCAGTGAGTGCTGGCTGTTATTATGCTTATTTTCCATCACTCAGGGGCCCTAATTCCCGGTTCAAGCCTTTTTCCGAAAACCCGATGCGGGCAGGTGCAAGGCTGGGGTCTGCAGCCAGCTGAGCCCGGGGCCCCCCACCCCGACCTCTGCGGCAGGGCTGGCAAGCTGAGTGGCACCAGCTGGCAGGGGGGCGGGTTGGGGAGACCATCTGCTGTTCTGCATTGTCCGTCAGCCCATTGTCTGGTCTACGCCCTCTGCTCTGAGGACAGCGGGGACAATGGGGGAACGCAATCCGTGGGCTTCTGTTTCCCGGCCTGGCCCCTCGCCCCCACGATGACACCAGGAGAATGCCCCGCTGGGGGTGGAGGCAGGGGCTCTGCCAAGCAGGAGGCAGCATCACACGCATCCCTCACCATCTCCCTGACAACCGCAGCTGCCAAATTGTTGGTTGGAGGGTTTTTTTTAGCGTTCCGGGTGGGGGTTTTCTTCTAGCATCGCCCCCCAAAGGGTGGGTGCTCTGGGGAGAGGATGGGCTCATGGCCTCCCAAGGGCCCCAGCTCCCAGCCTGGTGCCTACAGACTCCTCAGGCCCTCTGAGAGCCCCGTGCAGGAAGGTGCCAAGTTGGAGCAAGCACTTCCTCAAGATGCCAGCAAGATGGAGACAGGAAAATAAACTCAAACGTTACCCCAGACAAAGCGCTCGTGGGCTCCTCATCCCCCAAATCAGGGCTCTGGTAAACTTCTCTGTGCTCCTTTTATGTTATGGTATTGTTTTTATTCGGACTGATACAACATGGGGAGCCCCACACTCTTCTCATGGCACTGGAGTCTCTGAAAGTCGGGACCTGGCCCTCAGGGGATGTGAAGGCAGAAGAGCAGAGCCCTGGACGACTGCCTCCCAGCCCTCCCGCCAAGAGATTCGAGCCCCGCAGGGCAGCTTGGGGACCTGACTCATTAGCTTCGGTTCAGGCGGTCAGTCTGGCATCCCGGAAGCCAAGAGGCTCAGATAGTGATGTAATGGGCAGATATCATAATAGACGATGTTTATTGAGCATTTACTATGTGCTGCTAATTGTCTTCTATATAGTAGCTCATTTAATCTTCACAAGCCAAGCCAGGAGATGAGTGTGAGTAATTTTATAGATTGGACCACTGAGGAGCAGAGAAGTTACATGTGTCATCCAAAGTCACACAGCTCTTGGGTGACAGAACCAGGATTTGACCTCAGGTGGCTGAGCTCCATGTGCCAAGCTCTTAGGCTCTCTATTTCCTTGTTACCCCGATTCCAGGTGGGCTGGTGTATAGCTCCTCTCCCAGCTCCACTCCAGGCCAGAACCCTGGAGAGAGAAAAATAGGAGCCCGGTACCTCTCCGGGCCACCCTGATGACTTGGCATAGACTGTGGTCAGATGCTAGACTGACCTCGGTTTGTGTCCCCGCTCCCATACTTACGAGCTATGTGGTCTTGGTTAAGCCTCTTCACCTCTCTGAAACTTACTCTCCCCATCTGTAATTCGGGGATAACAATCATGCCTTCCTCCGTGGGATGAGTTAATATATGCCAAGCACCTAGAACAATGTGTGCCCCTTAGAATGTGCTCAGTGAGTGCTAAGGGTGGCTGTTATTCTTGCTTTGCCCCCCCCTTTAGGGTGATCGTGAGGACTGAGTAATGGGTGAAGGCACTTTGTACATGGAAGACAATTGCACAAATGTCAGGGCTCGGTGTGACTCACTGGATAGCAGGAGAGGGTGGGGGCTGAGATGGGAACCAGCTTCCTGGGTGCCAAGCACCAGCTCGGTGGGATGGTAGCAAGGCCACCAGCAGCTAAGAGGCACGAGAAGGATGCCAGTCTGCTCTGCTCCCTGAGTCAAAGGAAAGTGCGGGGGGCGCCAACCCCTGGCATAGTTCCTTCCCTCTTGGGGCCTCAGGCTCCTCATCTGTAGAATGGGTGACTGGGAACGAGCTGATTTCTAAGCTCCCCGGTCCCAGCTCTGATTTTCTATGACTCTGATAGAAGGAGCGGGTGTGTCACAATAAAATGGGAAAGCAGACACATGGTGCAGTGGATGGATTGTGAAAGTGTGCCCCATTCTTGCCTTCTGTCTGTAAGCATGCCTTTGACAAATGACTCTGCACCTTGTCCCTTCTGGAGGTGGGGTCTGCATCCCTAGCCCATGGCTCTGGTTGTCCTGATGCTTAGGTTGGGCTAATGCAAAGTGCAGGAGGGGCACGGTGCTGGCTCCAAGCATGCCTCCTCTCCCTCCCTGTCCAGTCCTTCCTCTTGCTCATGGTCTCTCCCTCTCCCTGACCCTTGAGATCGTCCCGCTGGCACTTCCGGGCTAGCCTGTGAGCCTGCTGGAGGATGAGAGACACGTGGCCCAGTCACTTCTCTCATCCCCACAGACAGCCAGCTAATTGTCAGCCAGGTGAGAGACCTGGACACGCCAGCCAGGTGAGAGACCACCCTGGACACGCCAGCCCAGCCCAGCCACCAGCAATGGACAGGCCCAGCCGGAGGCAAGCCGATGGGAGCCCAGCCCGGCCCAGAGCAGCAGCGCCACCCGGCTGACTCATGGGCTACCGAGAGAGGGGATAAGTGTGTGTTGTTTCGTGGTTGTCACTCGGCTCTACGTTAGCAGATAAGGGATACCCAGGGCCAGTGGGAAAATTGTGGCTTGATCCACTGCTCGACCTCTGCTGGGGACTGTCTGTTGCTCTCGCTGCAGGGGGTGGGAGGGAAGGGGAGGATGGGCTCAGTGCCACGCTTGAGGCCTCAAGCTCTAGATGGACACTGTCATCAGTGCTTTTTTTTTTTTTTTTAAAGATTTTATTTATTTATTTGACAGAGATCACAAGTAGGCAGAGAGGCAGGCAGAGAGAGAGAGGGAAGCAGGCTCCCCGCTGAGCAGAGAGCCCGATGTGGGGCTCGATCCCAGGACCCTGGGATCATGACCTGAGCCGACGGCAGAGGCTTTAACCCATTGTGCCACCCAGGCACCCCCATCTGTGCTTTTGATTCCAGCTTTCCCCCTTTCTAGCTGCATGGCTTCGGGCAAATTACTTCACAGGGAGGCCTCTGTTTTCTCTAAAATCTAGCGAATCATAGAACCCATCTTTGGGGTTGGCCTGTGGATTGAGTTAATGCATGTAAAGCACTTAGAGAAACTGTGCCCGTGGTATAGTTTTTAGGGGTTTAAGGTCTGCAGTCAGGTAAGGTGAGACTGAGTCTCGCTTCTGCTACTGACTGGGGCTGTGACCTCGGTCCTTAACTAAGCTGTCCGGCCTTGATCTATAAACTGGGGCTCCGACGAGCACCTTCCTCAACGCTGAGGTGGTGGCTACAAAGGCCTTGGCCTGGTGCCTGCCCTAGGGGGTGCTTAGGAGGCCTCAGTATTGGGGAACCATCTGCTGCTCATGGTGACATGGAATGGATGTCCCTTGGAGACCAGTTTTGTTTCTTTTTTTTTTTTTTAAAGATTTTATTTATTTGACAGAGAGAGGGAGAGAGAGCGTGAGTGAGCGATTACAAGCAGGGGGAGCAGCAGAAGGAGAGAGAGAAGCAGTTTCCCTGCTAAGCAGGGAACCTGATGTGGGGCTCAATCCCAGGACCCTGAGATCATGACCTGAGCCAAAGGCAGACGCTTAACCAACTGAGCCACCCAGGTGCCCCTTGGAGACCAGTTCTAAGTCAGATTCCTCAGATTAAAGACGGCACAGCTGAGACCCAGTGTGGGACTTGCTCAAGGTCACACAATGTCTGTGGCCAGAACCCACGTGCTCTGACCTGTAGCCTGGAGTGCTTTCCATGATTCAAGGGGGTCATGCCCCTAAGAGGTATGTGTGTCCTGGGCCAGGGGCCTTAAAAGAGCAGACTCAGCTGGTTCCCGCAGCCTGTCCCGCCCAGGCTCCCTCTCCCTGGGTGGCAAAGCCTCTCACCGACTCTCCCATGAGCCCACCCAGGCCTGGCACAGGAGAGCTCCCAGAGAGATGGGGCCGGGCCCCTGGCCATGGAGGACCCTGTGTACTGGGGTCAGGACATGCAGGTGGCAAGTGACCCCCTATGACATAGGCTTCAGTATGAGCACAGGGGGCAGCAGGGCCTAGGGTCCCACCCTGGGTATCCACGGGGACACCGGGGCAGGGCCCAATGGGGCAGAAGCAGAGCCAGGCCTAGAACCCAGGCCTCCTGATGCCCCATCCTGGAGCTTTTTGCTTTGCTTTCCTTCCCCCCTTTCCCCGCCTCCCCCCACCTCTGCTCCTCCTGCCCTGTGGGTGTGACAGAGAGAAGGAAGGAGCCAGGCCCTGTGGTGCCCACCCCACCCTAGGCCTCAGCCTGACTCCGGGAACCTCCCTGGCGCTGTCCTCCAGCCCCACCTCTGTGCCCGATGATTACAGGACTGTGGGGCCTGGCTGTGGCCCAGACACTGGCTCCTGGGTCCTCTCTGGGGGAACTGGTCGCTGACCTCATTGTCTGTAGGGGCTTCACAGATGCTGAGTCAGAGATCGCCCAGGCCCTGACCTGCCTCTGTGGATGACCCTCCAGGTCTTAGCTTGTCTCCAGGGAGGAGACAAGGGGTTCCCTGCGTCCTTCCTTCCTTTCCCTGGGCCGGTCCTGTGTGGGTGCTGGGGATGTATGCACTTGTTGTTTGTTCCATGCGCTCACTGGGGACATGGCTGGTAGGTGTGTGGGTGTGTTCCCCTAAGTTCTCACCATACCCGTTTCTGTCCGATGTGTGGACCTCCCACGCGTGAGGTGTGTGCACAAGTTATGTACCATGTGTGTGCATGCATTGGTGAGTAACAGGGCCCTGGGGCAGAGGCATGCCGAGCTCACACCCCGAGCACTTACTATCCACTCTGTGTGCACTGTGTGTGAACTGAGTGTATGCACATTGGGTGTGTGTGCAGGTGTGTATGTGTACAACACAAACACACCGTTTATTATACATGTGGTAAATGCGCAGTGGTCAGTGTTCAGAAGTGGGGGGTTGGCTCTGGGGTTTGGCTGGGGAAGTTCCGCTGCCTGATCTCACCAGCCTGCCTCAGGGCCTGCGTCTGGGGTTCCTGCCTGCACAGCTCACACAGGCCCAGGGCATGAAGATTGCCTGGAGGGAGCTGGAGGGAGGTGGAGTCCCTCGGGCTGCGTCCTGCACCGAAGGCTGGTGCCGCTCAGCGACCTGGGCCCCTGCCTCTCCTACTGACAGAGATGGAGGAAGCAGGTCCTGGGGGGCTTCTCTTGGCCAACCTAGCCCTTCATCTTTGGCCCCCAAAGATTTTTGGCCTCTGGGACCCCTGCTGTATTCGAGGGTCCTACAAATAAGAGGTCCTTGAACCTCTATGTTGGGGGGTTGTGGGCTCCTGGAAGCCCCTTGGTTGCACTTGACCTTATAGCTGGCCTTGTTCCGGCCAGGAAGGAAGGAGCTAGGTGGCCTGGAGCCCAGGTCTGTTGGCTTCCAGGTCCTTGCCAGAGACTCCAGCAGCCACCTGATGGGGTCAGGGAGGGAACGATAACGGTGGAAACTTGAATCAGTCCACCCATGTGCTCTCTTGTAATCTAGGGCATAAGACACAGCATGGTCTCCACACCCCTATTCCAGGGCTGCCATGGCAACGCAGAAGTTGGCTCACCATCTGCTGCCTGTGGGGACCTCAGTCAGGCCTTTACCACGCTAGGAATGAGTGTGGGGAGGCACCTGACATGATCCGGGATGGCTACTGGCCACATCTGACACCTTGCTGCCCTGGAGAGTTGGGCGATGATGCAGCCTGAGTTCCCTCTGGCCACTGGAGAAGAGTGGACATCGAGAGAGCCCATGGTTCTCCCTGGGATTAACCTCTCCTGGTTACATCCTCTCCCAGGGAAGGGTCAAAGATTTACTCACAATACAGTGTAAATGACTAACCCTTTCCGCGAGAGCAGTGGGTTGAGGGAGTGCAGATAGTTGGGCTTGAATAGGAATTAGAAGCTTAAATAAACCAATTATCAATAGAGAAGATTTGGGGCATGAGAGGGACGTGTAGGGATATTAGACATTTAAAAATCTGGTTGTGGGGGCTCCTGGGGGCTCAGTCGGTTAAGCGTCCAACTCTTGATTTGGCTCAGGTCATGATCTCAGGGTTGTGAGATTAAGTCCAACATCAAGCTCCGCGCTCGGCCTGGAGTCTGCTTGAGATTTTGTCCCTCTGCCCGCCTTTGCTTCAGCTCATATGCGCTCTCTCTCAAATAAATAAATAAAATTAAAAAAAAAATATTAGTTGTGGAAGTGGTTCTGGGTATGTGGTTGGGCACTGCAAGTCTAACTTGTCTGCGGGAGTTGGCGGGAGGAGGGGAGAGACCCATGTCTCCCGTGGCCTGTGTCTCTGAGGCCTTTGCCTCTGTGGGGAGCTGAGTGTTTTCTGCTGGGCTCCAAGATCCTCCTATCCCCACTTCTGGCTCCTCTACGATTGTTTTCCTTGGAAAATGTTCTCATGTTCTCCCTTGGATTCTCTACGAAGTGTGAAAAGAGCAGTGGAGAGGAGGAGGAAGTCAGGATTCCAGGAGAGGAGTGAAGTGGGGGTGGGGGGGAGTTGGTGGGGGAGGGGTAGGTGGGAGGGGGAGACTGAGAGGGAGAAAGAGAAGGCAGGTCTGAAGTAAAATGGTACCAGTTGCAGGGTCTGTTTGAATCCCTGGTCTGTCCCTAGAGGGCATGTGAGTGTGGGCGAGTGGCTTCTCCCCCCCCCCCCCCGTGCCTCAGTTTCTTTATCTGTAAAATGGGTACACTCCCTTCCTGGGGTGGCTGTGAGGACTGGGGGAGACGCCCGTGGAGGCCTGGCATGGTGAGAGCACACAGCGTTGCTTGGGAAACCGCAGTCTTGACCCCAAGCCCCTCTGCCATAAATTCTGTCTCAGACAGGGAACTTTCCAGACCCTACCCCAGGGCCTTCACTCTTAGGAGGAGGGTGCTCCGGCATCTCCTGCTGACCTGGGTTCCACAGTCAGCCTGAGTGAGGAACCCCCTCCCACAGGCCCTGGGCAGGTCCCACAGGCCTTCTCCTCGCCAGGCCACAGTTCCACGGGCTGGGAGTAACCCACATAAATCGAGGTCGGTGTACTGTGCGGAGCCGGGATGCCAGAGGAGTCCTCCACCTCAGGGGCTCCCAGGCCCAATCCCAGGCCCAGGAACTGGGACAAACCGGGAGATAAACAGGGGAGTCATTCTCAGAGGCTGAGCCCACCTCCGGGCCACGCCCAACATCGGGGCAGCCAGGCCCCAACAGCACCCCTGCTGGGCTCAGTAGGGAAGACAGGAGGGTAGAGTTCCGAAGGGGAGGGTGGGAGGGGGGCTCATATTAAACCTTCTCCACCAATGAGCTCCTTTCTGTGAAATTCTAGCATCTGCAAATTTATTTCTGCCAGCAATTTACCTTTTCTGCAAGCAAGAGAAATCTGTTCTTGTTTGTGAGTCACTGCCTTTTTTTTTTTTTTTTTTTTTTGAAAGATTAGAAAAAGAAGCATCTGTGGTTGGGAATGAAACAGGGGGGTGAGGGGTGAAGTTCAGTGGCAGGGCCCGTAAAAATAAGCTCCGGCATAAAGTCTAACGGTCTCACCCCGCTTCAGCCAGAGAGATCACTTTGTTGGCTGGAGGTACACAGCTTTATTAATATCCACACCGCAGCACCCTTTTTGATAAAGCAAACATTTTTTACGGAAATAAACTTTGAAGCTTAAAATCGAAAGCTCTACTTGACACGATGTAATAAACTGGAAAATGTGCTGTCTGTAGAAACCTATTAGAATATAGTAAGTGGAGTGAGAATGGTCTGGGTCGGAGTTCAGTATGAGATCCACAGAGGGGTGCTGGAGAAGGTGGCTGGCCCCTGTCTCTGGGGTTTAAGGCTGGGTCACCATCCTGTCCTCTGAAGGGGATTCCACTACAAGACCCCCTTAGGGGTCCTTCTAGGGACTGTACTCCTTCCCCCTGGGGGCCTCGGTCAGGCACCTTAGGCCCCATTGCCTGGTGTTGGAAAGTCTGCCAGTTGTCTCCAGTGTTCCTGGTCCCCCAGCTCAAGACTACATTTCCCAGCATCCATTGCAGTTAATCCAACCATGTGACTGGGATCTAGCCAATGGGAATGAGAGTGAAAGTGCCTTAGGCAATTTCTGGGTGTTCCCTTAAAATAAGGACTGGAGTTCCCTTCTCTTGCTGCTGCTGAAGACCCCTTGGATCCCAGGAGGGAAGCCACGTGTGGAGGCTGGCAGAGCTGTCTTGGATATGTACCTGTAGGCTGTCATATGAAAGAGAACTGACCTTTTATCTTGTTTAAGCCAATGTATTTTGGGGTCGATTTGTTACAAAGGCTTATATTTGTACCTTGCTTCTTCATGCGGCAAGCACAACTTGACAACCAGTCCAAATCCTGAATTCTTGTGTGTGGTTCCGTGGCAAGTTGTTTAGCGTTGTGGTTCAAAGACGGTGAGACCTGCCTTCAAGCCACTGTGCTCTTACTTACAACTTTGGGCAAATTACTTAATCTCATGGCACTGGGAAGATTTCAGTAGGAAGTGCCTTTTACATGGTGACCCTGTGTCCACATTCATATGTCACTGGGACAGAGGTTAGCCTTATGACATACAGTGTCCTCTGATACTGTCTATCCTGGTGGTTCTCAAAGTGTGGTCCCTGGACCAGCAGCATGAACGTCACCTGAAAACTTGTTAGAAATGCAATTTCTTGGGCATCATCCTGGACCTGATGAAACAGAAACTCTGGGGTAGTGCCTACCAGTCTGTTTTTTAACAAGTGCCTACCAGTCTGTTTTTTAACAAGACTTGTGGGTGGTTCTGAAGCAGTTAAAGTTTGAGAACCACTGTTTTACTAATTTATTTAAAAAAGGCTAGTTATCACATACTATATTGACCTCATAACCCACTAATAGGAGTCAGACTCATGTAGACTTAACGGACGTCATTATGGCTGTTATCCATGGCTCCAAGGATAGGTCAAGACCCCTGGTCAGCTGACGCAGCGATCGGTTCAGGGATGAGCATGGGATCCTTCTTGTCCAATGAAACGCGATCCTAAGACATTTGCTGCCACTATGGGGAAAGACAGGCTCCATCCCCAAGGCTTGCTGAGCTGTAGAGGAAAGCCCAGGACTGCCCATGTCAGTGTTGCTGCCCCTGGGGGAGAGGCTGCCTGATGCTGCAGGGATCTCAGAGGAGGGGAGCTGAGAAACCAGGAGGCAGTGGGCAGATACTCCCAGCTCCCAGCATCCACCTCGAGCATCTCAGGAGCTGAGGAGCCCGTCCAGCCAGAGCACAGGCGCAGCCCTGCCTCTCGGGAGGTTAAATCCCTTCCAGACCCCTCTCAGCCAGTGTAGTGAGGGGCTATGGCGTCAATGCCCCCCACTCCTGCTCTTCAGAAGGACAGTGCTGGGAGGCAACATGCGTCTCAGAGACTGCAGAGCAATCCAGCCCATGTTGCCTATCACAGCAAATATGGAAACACACTTTTCTCCCCACTTTCCTTCTTGCTTGTCTCAAGCTCCTCTTTCTCCCATTCCTGCTTTCTGTAATTCCCTCCCAAATAAACCACCGGCATCCGGGTCCTTGGCTCAGGCCTGTTCTCCGAGAAACCCAAGCGAAGATGGATGCCTGTTGACATTTGAGCCTTTGGATCCAGCCATACATGAAACACTCCGCTCCTAGACTTTCCAGTTAAATGAGCCAAAAAAAGTCCTCCTTTTTGTTAGTGTATCAGTTATCTGTTACCAGATGGATAATAATTCCCTGTTACTTTGTAACAAATTGCCCCCAACCCTAGTGGCTTTCAATTTAGTATCTCACAGTTGCTGTTGGGGAGGACTTATACCTGCATCCTCTCAAGGCTCAACAGAGAGAGGACCTGCTTCTGAGCCCACCTGTGGTTGTAGAATTCAGTTCCTTGGGGGCTATCAGATGGAGGTCCTCAGTTATTTGCCCTCTGTTCCTTGCCACATGACCTCCGCCATGGGGCTGCTCCCAACATGGCGGCTGGCTTCCAGCAGAGCGAGCGTGGGAGGGAGCCAGAGAGGGCACGCAGGCAGCATAGAAGGCAGAGTCTTTTGTCATCTAATTTTGAAAGCAACATCCAATACTTTTGTTGCTTTTTTTTTTTTTTTTAATGTTAGAAGCAAGTCACTAGGTCCAGTACAGCCTCAAGGGGAGGAGATTACAAAAGGACCTGAAACCAGGGAGTGGGGATCATTGGGAGCCAGCTTCAAAGCTGCTACCATGGGCCCAAGGAGCACAAACCCTTGCTCTTCTCTTCACGTAGGACTTTTCTTGCTGCTTGATTTACACGATGCTGCAATCGCACCAGCTGACCTTTATTTCATGTTTGTCCTGTGTCCGTCCTTGGACTAAGACCTTGACCTGAGTGATCTCATCTCATCCTCCCCTAGGACATCAGACCGGAAAGCATCCTCATTTTATAAGATTAGGAAACCGAGGCACAGAGAGGTTAAGTAACTTGCCTGAAGACAAAAAGCTTATTAAGTAGAGCTATTGGAATTCACTGGAGACAAAGTCTTTACTTGCCAGGTGATGAAAACCGCCCCAGCCTCATGAACATAAAGGCATTCAAAGAGGTTTGAGCGAGTTCATTCACTCAGAACCTTAATCCCCTGCCCTTTCACACGGGTCTTAAGCTCCTCACCAGAACAGTCTCCTGTTACTGAATTTTCATTACTGCCAGCATTTGTAAACCTCCTTTGGGTCAGGGAGTCACTGGGGAATGTACTGAGAGCTGTGGACCTTTCCCTCCACCCCCGCTCCAAAAAAATATACTCCTGTACTCAGATCCATACTTGCCTTATGATTTTCTGTGGCAGCCAGCTTCCTGAAGGACCCCAGGGTGCCAGGATGGATTCTCATTGGCTCACCTTGAGTCTCGTGCCCAGCCTGGAACCAGTCACTGCAGCCCTGGGGATTTGGGGTTCTGGTTGGCCAGATCCTTAGAGACCATGACATCCCATCCTCTCATTTTACTGATGGAGAAATTGAGGCTTAGAGGGGAAGAGTGACTTGCTCGAAGTCACATGGCGTTGGTGGGCCCTGGTCAGACTTGTGCAGTCAGGCATGACTGTCCCTCAACCTGCAGGGTCCTCCCAGTCTGGGAAATGGTTGCCCATTCACTCATTCTCAGCCCCTTGGTCTGGGCCTGGCATGCAGTAGGCATTTAATAAGCACTAGGGAAATTGATCGGAAAAGTACCCCCAGAGGGCATAAAGGCAGAATCCATGGAAGTTGAGGATGAAGTAGTGTTTACCCTGTAAGACCCCGAACACTGTCCTGCCGGGGGTTATTAGGTATCCCACGAGAAAAGAAGGGGCTCTATTAGGAAATAAATTTGTGAAACACAATGTGAATTTATTTCTTTACATTAGAACTCAGAATTCTTTTTTTTTTTTTAAGTTCTTATTTGAGAGAGAGAGAGAAAGAGAGAACGTATTAGCAGGGGGAAAGGGCAGAGGGAGAGGGAGAAGCAGACTCCCTGCCAAGGAGGAAGCCTGATGCTGGGCTTCCTCCCAGGACTCTGAGATCATGACCTGAGCCAAAGGCAGATGCTTAACCCACTGAGCTACCCAGGTGCCCCTCCAAATTCTTAATAGGCTCAGGACAGAGAATCCCTCAGAAGGAGGATATAGCGCACAGTGTTTCCCAAGATTGTTTTGACCATACAATCCTTTCATTAAGTGGGATTTTTAAAGGATTAGTGTTGAGAAACATAGATTGAGAAATCCAGAGACAGAAGGATCAGCATGGACTAGGATGGTGAGGGAAGGCTTCTTGGACGAGGAGGCACCTCAGCTACATTCAAAGATGGGAGGACTGGGAGATTCAGCTGAGAACAGGGAAGACATCCTAAATGAATCACAGGAGAAAGCACTAAATATGATATAATACATTTGAGTGGAAAGACTTATACCTGTCAAGACTCCATTGGAGACAAGCATCAGAAGTGCAGTTCAGACTGGCTTAGGCAAAGAGGGAAATTTATTAGCCCATATAACCAATTTCAGGCATGGCTAGATCCAGGTGCTTGAACCACATCCTTAGGGATAAATATTGGCTTCGTTCTAAGGCAGACTCTCTTCCCAGGTGTACCTGTTATCTCTAGCTCACACGCTGCCCACCAGCAACCTCAGCAGCAAGGGAGATGTTTATTATAATTTCAATCAAAGTCCCAGGACGGACTCTCATTGGCTCAGCTCAGGCCAGTCTGGGACCAATCACTGTAACTTAGAAGATCTGTCTCATGCTCTGATTGGCCAGATCCTTAGAGATCATTGCACTCCATCCTCTCCTTGACAGATGCAGAAATAAACAAGAGAGAAAGAGCAACTTCTTCAGGGCCACACAACAAGTGGGTGGTGAGTGAGAGCAAGAACTTTCAGTCCAGGGGCCCTTTCTGCTGCAGCTGGTGGGGGAGGGGGGGCACTTAGATGCGTGTGGACTAGTGTCTTTGTATTGAGAGCTGTGGGAGAGCCCTGCCTGGAGAGGAAGCTGGAAAGGACAGGAGTTCATGGCCCTGAAGGACCAGCCGGCTGCAGCAACAGCCTTGTGACCGAATTGGCTCTGAGCTCATGTGGGATTGGCCATGGCCAATAAAAGTGAAGAGAGTAGACCAGAGGCGAGTAAAGGGAATGGCTCCCTGGCTTCTGGTGGGGATGGGTGGGGCAGGGTGAGGAGGATCTGTCAGAATGGGGGTCTGTCTGAGGCCTGGGGTGTCTCACCAACTCTTCCTTCTCTCTGCATTTCCATATCTGAGCTGCCTCTTGATTCTGCCTTCCAAATACCTCTAAACCGTCTACTTCTCTCTGGTTCTACTGATCCCACCCGAGTCCGAGATACCATCATCTTGCACCGGGCTGCTGGCAACAGTCTTCCAAAAGGTCCTCTCGGGGCACCTGGACGGCTCCATCAGTTAAGTGGCTGACTCTTGATCTCAGCTCAGGTCTTGATCTCAGGGTTTCGAGTTCAAGCCCCACATTGGGCAGCACACCGGGTGTGGGGTCTACTTAAAAAAAAATCACTCCCCACTTCCATTCTTGTTCCCTTGGCTCCCACCCTCATCTGTATTTAGTCTCTTCATAGAAGTCTGGATGCCCTTTCAAAAACTCAGATCACATATCATTGTTAAAATTTTCAAGGACTCTTCATCGGTCCCAGGATGAAATCCAAACTGTGGTCCCTCAGCATCAATCCTGTCTCTTCATGGAGAATTCTCCCCACACTCCAGACATACCGGTTTCTCCTTTGAATGGGTTTCTTCTTGAAAAAGTCCTTCCGCCGGGCCTTTGCACGTGCTGTTCCATTTGTCTACCGCTCTCCTTTTCCCTTTCCTCCTGGCTAAATCTTGTGCCTCCCTCCAATTTCTACTCAATGTTCCTTTCTTTCCTGGGGGAAATCTTTGGTGCCTTCCTAAAGTCTGGACTGGGCCCATCAGCTCCCAGTGTCATGTCCCTGGGAGGTGAGGAACTCCAGAAAGGGAAGGAACCCGTCTGAGGCCACAAGACTGGGAAATGGCAGAGCGGGTGAAATGTAGTTCAGGGAATATGCACTGAGGGCCTGCTGTGGGCCAGGCCCTGTACCATGTGTCTGGCCCTAGCGGAGCCCTCAGAGCAGCTGAGGAGACAAACCTGCGAACAGGGGTGAGGGCGGCAGCTGAGGGAGCTGGGAGGAGGGGCTCCAGACCTAATCTCAGGGAGGGAGGGAGGGCTCTGGGGGAGGTGGGGTGATGTCTGAGTTGAAATCTGATGGACAGATGTCCAGGTCCAGGTGAGATCATTCATTTGCTCCCTGATCGAAGGAGCGATTCTGCACATCTGTGTCTCTGGGGATGTAGGTGTCAGGGGTGTGTGCGCGCGCGCGTGTGTGTGTGTGTCCTGTGTGGGAGTAGATGTCGCAAGGGACTGGTCGCCATTTACGTGCCCCTGAGTGTCGGTATCGTGCAGAAAATGCCGTGTGTGTGGAAGTGCACACAAGTAGGTGTGTTCACAGGAGTATATGTATGTGAGTACAAACACGGTTGACATGGTATAGACACGCGTTCCGGGGTGGCCTCATGCAGCGGAACAAGGCTGCTGGTTCGAATTTTCTCTCTGTCACTTGTATGTCCTGGGCAAGTTAACCTCCTGGTCCATCAGTTCGTTCGTAGACTGGGGAAGAGGATAGTAGCTCCCTGGCTAGCTAGGGTGTCTATGAAGCCCCTGAGACAGGCACACAAGTGACTTGTTTCGGGAGAGATGGTAAGGGAGTGAGGGAGTCAGGTAGAACTAGAGAAGGCGCAAAGCTGCCCTGGGGCTTCATCTGATGGTTGCCTGGGCCCAGCCCGTGGGGAGTCCTGAAGCCTGAATGATCCCAGGGGGTTAACCCAGCCTGAGGGAGGGAGGCCAGCCGCTGCCCACCGGCATTGGCTGTGCCTCCCAAACCTTCCACCAGGAGGAGGAAATCATCTCACGGGCATTTTCTGGGGAGGCCATCCTGTTGGGCTGAGGGAAGCATTCCTGAGCCCGGCAGCCCAGCAGCCTTTACCAGACCTCTGCTTCTCAAAATGAGCTTCTGGGGCCGGTAGCATTGGCCTCCCCTGGAAGCTTGTTGTACTTGCCGTGTCACAGGTCCTTCCCCAGACCTACTGGCTCGGACCTGCATTTTAACAGGATTCCCAGACCTGAAAAGGCAAGTTCAAGAAACACTGTAGGAGGCAGTGACTCGTAGGGTTTGTTGTGAGGATTCAAGGCGGTTAAAGTATAGAAAGCATTTACAAAGCATGCGGCGCAGGATCGGATCGATTAATGTTATTTGCACTGAGGTGTATGGTGCTCGTTTGCTTATCCGGATCCTTCTGTGCAAATAAATGCACGCAGGAGGGAAGGCTGGCTACAAAGTTGGCTGGGTTCAGTGCAAAATGGAATGTGGGCCCCCTGTTAAAAGAGAAATTGATGGGGGGCGTGGCTTCTGAGCGTGAGGTCCCCTGTGAGTTCACAGGTGGCGGGAGGGAAGCAGGCACCTGGATGGATGCGCCAGAGTTCCCGAGGCCTTGCTGATCTGTGGCTTTCCTTTATTTGGCCCATCCTTGTGGTTTCAGAGCAGAGCCAGGGAAATCGGGGCGAGGGGTTCGGCCTCCCCATCTCCCCGGGTCGCCCCCACCACCCCCTGGAGCAGCACGCACGTATGTGTCTGAGGCCACCTCGGTGACTTGGGGGAACCATGAGAACTCACGGCTGAGAAATGTTCCGTCACGTCTGCACACTGCGAACAGAGTGTGTTCCCCCATGAATCGTGGGCCTTCGTTCCCAGGGAGCTCTGACTGCTCAGTAGAAGGGGTGTGAAATTTAATTTGCACTAATTACGCCGAAGTGGGGGGGGCGGGAAATGAGCTGGCGCTGCGCACGTTTGGCCTCTTCCTGGGGGGGGGGGGGGGGGGGGGGGGGGGGGGTGCTAGTACCATGGCAACCGCAGCTGCTGGGATTTTGGGGGAGGTTGATGGGGTAGGGGAGGCAGTGGGCCAGGCTGGGGCCAACCTGGGACCTTTGTCCCTGTGACTTTGGAGGTCTCGATGTTGGGGGGGAAGGAGAGGGAGGCCGTCCCTCCTCTTGCGACAGCTGAGTGACTGAGTGAGGTCTTGGGGGGGAAGGTCAGCAGCTCTGTCCCAGGAGACAGAGGGGCTGTCCCAGCCTGGAGGGAGAGAATGGAGTTTCAACCATTCCGTGGGGCAGGGGTGTCCCTCTGAAGTCCCCAGGGCTTGGGCTGAGCCGGAGGGCAGAAACCCAGAGGGACTACCCGCCCAGAGAGCACTGCAAGAGGAGGAGGGACTCTGGAGCCAAGAAAAATGCCCTGCGGGGTCTCCTCTGGCTCCAGCCCTACGCCTTCCTTAGCCTCAACTCTCCCTCCTCCTCCTCCTCTACCCCCCCACAACCCCGTCGTCAGGTCCCGTCCTGTCTCCTCCCCTACCCCTTCCCGGCCACCTCCCTCCCTTCCTTCTCTCTCCCCTCAGCCTCCCTTTCCTGCCACCGCTAGAGGGCGCCGAGGCGCTACGGTCGCCCTTGACTTATCTGCCTAGGACCGGCTGTGGGCGCCTGGATGGGGTGGGTGAGGGAGGCCCCACAGTAACTGGGTCCTCGGAAGAGCTGGACTGATTGTACTCTGGAGCCTGGGGCAGGTCTGGGCTGCCCCCAGTGGCAGAGGATGTCGCCAGGACCTCTCCCTTACACCGCAGGGGAGGAGGTTTTGGAAGAGAGGGTGTTCCCTTGGGACCTGGAAGGACCAAGCCTGGATTTCCATCCCAGCCCCCTTCCTTCCTCCTGCATGGCATCACCTTGGGTAAGTCACATACATCACCTCTCCAAGCTGCAGTTTTGCTTTTTTTCTTTCTGTAAAACAGTTGTGAGAATAGCACAGAGTTAAGTACAGGCACTCAAGTGGGAGCTTTCCTTTTACCTTAGTAGGTCAGTTAGTCAACAAATAAATGATTGTTGGGCACCTACTAAGTGCTAGGAACTCTGCTAGGCATTGGGGATAATTGGGAACAAGGTGGACACAGGGCCGATCACCATGAAGCTTTCAGCCTAGCAGGGATGAGATTATTATACATAATTGCAAATTCTTAAGTCATTATAAATGTGTGTAATGTGTTGCAAAAGAAAAGTTCTGCTTGCCGTGGGAATGAGGATCAGGGAGCCTGACCCTGTCTGACATTTAAGCTGAGCTTCCTTTAGAGCTCAGTCACAAGGGAGACAAGAGGGAAGGGTTCCAGGCAGAAGGAGCAGCAGGTGCAAAGGCCCGGAAGGGAGGAGGTACGGGATGCATTCCAGGCCGTCCAGTGTGGAGGGGGGTGAGAGGGAATGGGGTATGAGATGAGTTGGAGAGTGGGCAAGGCTGAGCACCTGGAGAAGATGAGTGCAAGTACGGCAAAGTAGAAAGCCTGGTGGCCCTTTTGTGACAGAGAAGGTGGGCGTTTTCAAAGGGATGTCAATGTGTCTGAGCAGGAGAGCGGATTTTTTTTTTTCTTCCCTAACACTCTTATAACATCTAAAAATAAAACAGGCATGGAGAGGACAGCTCAGTGATGGCATCACCACGCTGGATCTCAGATGTGGATAAGAGGGGATGCCCGAGGGGACGACGCCCAAGCGGACCAGGAAGCTAAGCTAGCCCCATGGCATCCGGGGGAGGACTGAGGGTCAGGTCCCTGGGCTCTAGGATGCTGCCCCTGGAGGGTCTTTGCATTATAGGCTGACTCCCTGCCCATCTGTGATAGGAAGAGAGCTAGTCTTGACTGCGTCCGGGGGAGGACTGAGGGTCAGGTCCCTGGGCTCTAGGATGCTGCCCCTGGAGGGTCTTTGCATTATAGGCTGACTCCCTGCCCATCTGTGATAGGAAGAGAGCTAGTCTTGACTGCGTCC
>NW_019154122.1:5260497-5434880 GCF_002288905.1 Enhydra lutris kenyoni
CAGCTAGCCTGTGAAAAGCAACCGTGAACTCCTTGCAAGTAGGAGGTTTGCTGGTGCCATAGTCAAGGTTTGCCCCATTGCCCCCAGTCCTGAGCAACCACAAATCTACTTTCTCTCTCTCTGTGTTTCTCTACTCTGGACATTACATATCAACAGGTCTTAGAGCATGTGGCCTTTTGTGGCTGGCTTCTTTCACTTAGTGTATGTTTTCAGGGTTCATCTGTGTTGTAGCAGTGTCAGTCCTTTGTTCCCTTTCATATCTGAATAATGTTCCGTTGGATAGATGGACTACATTTTGTTTATCTACTCATCAAATGATGGACAGTTGGGTCCTTTCTACCTTTTAGCTCTTATGAATAATGCCTCCATGAATATTTATTTGTGTGCAGATTTTGTGTGTGGACGTAAGTTTTCATTTCTGTTGAGTGTATTTTACGTAGGAATGGAATTGATGGGTCATAGGATAATTTGATGTTTAAACAGTTGAGAACGGCCAGACTCTCTGCTAGGGCAGCCGTACCATTTTGTATTCCAATTAGCAATGTATGAGATTTCCAATTTTTCCACAGCCTTGTCAGCACTTGTCACTATCTGACTCTTTGATTATAGCCATTCCAGTGGGCGTAACATGGTAGCACATTGAAGTTTCAATTTGCATTTCCATGATGGCTAATACTGTTGATTATATTTTCAAGTGTTTTTGGACATTTGTATATCTTCTTTGGAGAAATGATTATTCAGATTCTTTGCCCATTTTTAATTATGATTGTTTGTTTTTTTATTACTGAGTTGTATGAGTTCTTTAGATCATCTAAATACAAATCCCTCATCAGATTTATGATTTGTAAACACTTTTCTGGCATTCTGTGTGTTTTCTTTCCACTGTGTTGCTAGTATCCTTTGAAATACAAATTTTTAAAATTTAGATGAGCTCCAATTTACCTATTTTTTGTTGTTGTTGCTTGTAGCTTCAGTATCACATCTGAGAATATATTGCTAAATCCAAGGTCATAAATATTTCACCCTTTCTTCTAAGAGTTTTATTGTTTCAAATATTACATTTAGATCTTTGATCCATTTTGAGTTAATTTTTTTGGCATGGGGGGAGGTAAGGGTCAGATTTCATTCTTATGCATGAGGCTAACCGGTCGTCCCTATACTGTTTGTTGATGGGATGGTTATTTTCCCATTGAATGGTCTTGGCACCCTTGTCAAAAATCAAGTAGCCATAGGTTTTTGGATTTATTTCTGAACTCTCAATTCCATTCCGTTGATCTGTATGTCTATCCTTATGCGAGTACCACACTGGTTTGATTACTGTAGCTTTGCAGTAAGTTTTGAAATTGGAAAGTATGATTCTTCCAACTCTATTAGTTTTAAAGATAGTTTTGACATTTTGAGGCCTCTTGCAATGACATGTGAATTTTAGGACCAATTCTTCCAATTCTATAAGAAATGCCATTGAGATTTTTATAAGCATTGCACTGAGTCTGCAAATCAGTTTGGGAGATATTGCCATCTTAATAATATTAAATTTTTTTGAGAGAGAGAGAATGGGAGAGGAGAGAGAGAGAGAGGTAGAGAGAGAATCTTTTTTTCTTTTTTTAAGATTTCATTTATTAGTTTGACAGAGAGAGACATAGGGAGAGAGGGAACACAAGCAGGGGGAGTGGGAGAGGGAGAAGCAGGGTTCCTACCAATCAGGGAGCCCGATGTGGGGCTCAATCCCAGGACCCTGGGATCATGACCCAAGCCAAAGTCAGACACCCAGCGACTGAGCCACCCAGGAGCCCCAAGAGAGCGAATCTTAAGCATAGAGCCTGATGAGCGGCTTGATCTCATGATCCTGAAGTCATGACCTGAGCTAAAGTCAAGAGTTGGACGTTTAATCGACTGAGCCACCTGGGTGCCCCAATATTATTAATTTTTATGATTCATAAACATAGGATGTCTTGTGTTTAATTTGGGTCTTTAATTTTTTTCTCTTCTTTTAAAGATTTTATTTATTTGAGAGATAGAGACAGAGCATGAGAGAGAGAGAGAGAGAGAGAGAGCGCGCAAAAAGGGGGGGGGGGGGGGGGGGGGAAGGCAGAGGGAGAGGAGCAGACTCCCTGCTGAGCAGAGAGACTGAATCAGGGCTTGATCCTAGGATGCCAGGATCATGACCTGAGCTGAAGGCTTAATCAACTAAACCACCCAAGTGCCCCTTTTCTTTTCTTTTTAAGCTTTTTTAAAAAAAGTTTTTATTTATTTAAATAATCTCTGCACCCAACGTGGGGTTCAACGTGACCCGAGATCAAGAGTCACATGTAAGGTGTTGTGGTTTTCAAAGTATAAGTTTTGCACTTCTTTTGTCAAATTTATTCCTAAGTATTTTATTTTTTTGATACTAACTAAATGGAACCATTTTCTTAATTTCATTTTCTTTGCAATTATGTAAAAATACAATTGGTTTTTGTATATTGCTCTTGTATCCTGCAATCTTGCTCAATTTGTTAGTTTTCAATGAGATGCTTAGAATTTTCTATATATATGATCATCTCATCTGTAAATAGAGGCATTTTACTTTTCTTTCTTTTGCCTAAGTACCCTGGCTAGACCTCCAATACAATGTTGAATAGAAGTGGTGAGAGTGGATATCCTTGTCTTGTTCCCTATTAAATTTAATTAATTAATTAATTTGGGTGGTGTGGGGCAGAAGGAGAGAGAGAATCTTAACCAGACTCCACACTCAGCATGGAGCCCAATGTCGGGCTTGATCTCATGACCCTGAGGTCATGACCTGAGCTGAAATCAAGACTCATACACAACCGACTGAGCTACCCAGGTACCCCTGTGTTGTTCCCAAATTCAGAAGAGCGATCCAGTATTTCACCATTAAGTATGATGTTAGTTGTGGATTTTTTGATGATGCCCTTCATCAAGTTGAAAGAGTTTCCTTCTATTCCTGGTTTGTTGAGTGTTGTTGTTGTTTTTTTTAAATCATGAAAGGGTGTTGGATTTTGTCAAATGTCTTTTCTGTGTTTATTGAGGTAATCTTGTGACATTATAAAATCCTGTTTATATGGCATATCACATTGATTGATTTTCAGATGTTAAACCAACCTTGCATTCCTGGGCTACATCCCACTGGGTCATGGTGCATAATTCTTTTCATATATTACTGGATTTGATTTGCTAGCTTTTATGGAGAATTTTGCATTTATATTCATAACAGATATTTGTCTGTAATCTTTTCTTGTGATGTCTTTTTCTGGTTTTGGTATTAGAGTGATATTGGGATTGTCTTTATTTCCCCTTCTTTTTTGAAAGATGGTTTTTCTGGGTTCTTGGTTGGCAGAATTTTTCTGTAAGTACTTTGAATATGTTTTGCTGCTGCTTTGTGGCCCCAGTGTTTCTGGTGAGAGGTCAGCTCTTAATTTTATTGAGTTCCGTTGTAAGTGATAATTTTTCTCTTGCTATCTTGGAGATTTCCTTCTTATCTTTGGCTTTCAGCACTTATGCTACTTTACGTTTATCCTTCTTGGAATTTTTTGAAGTTCTTAAATCTATAGATTAAAGTTTTTCATGATTTGGGACATTTTTAGCCATTATTTGATTTTTTTTCCCTGCTCATTTCTTTGTCTCTTCTCTTTTTGATGCTCCCATTATGCATGCGTTAGTGAACTTAATAGGGTTCCCCACTTCCCCAAAGTTAATTTTCTTTTGTGCTTTTTTTCTGTCTGTTCTTTGGCTTGCATAATTTCTACCAATCTATCTTCAAGTTTGCTAATTATTTCTTCTGCCAGTTCCAATCAACTGGTGAGCCCCTGTAGTGAAATTTTCATTTCAATTATTGTACTTTTCAGCTCCAGAATTTCCATTAAAACATAACTTCTGTCTCTTTTTTAATGTTCTGTATTTGATGAGACATTGTCATCATACCTTCTTTTACTTTTTTAAGCATGACTTTCTCTAGTTATTTGAAAATATTTATAATAGCTACTTAGAATTCTTTGTTAAATCTGACATCTGGTTACTCTCACAGGCAATTTGTTGTTTGCTTTTTTCTTGTGTGTGGGCCAAAATTTCTCATTTCTGTGCATAATTTGTAAAATTTTTTTTGTTGGAAATTGAATGTCTTAAATAATATATGATAGCAATTCTGGTCTTCTCTGAGGATATAGTTTTTGAGATCGTTGCTTGAGATTTGTTCTGACCCTAAGAGGAATCTTCCTATCTGTCTCCTTCCCTGGTTCTCTCTAATACACTGATCAGTTTAGGATTTTGCTTAAATGTCAAACGAACCCCTGGTCTCTTCTTAATTGTTTTTCACTGCAATATTTATTGGTTTTGAGAGTGTCCTTAAGCTTCAACTTCCCCAGCCTGTGTTGCAAATGAATTCAGCACTTTTGAGACAAGTTTTGGAATTCTCTATTTATGGTTTCTCTCTCTCCATGGGCAAGGTATCTGAGCCAGGGCTCTGGAACTGGGTGCGGGGTCAGGGGCGCTCTTCTCTCTGAGTGACGCTCCTCCTTTAGGAGCTGGGTAGTTGATGGAGTGGGGGCTGGCTGTGGCCTTTGGTCTTCTCAGTTTGCTTCTCCTGGCATGGAAACTCTGCCTTATGAATGAGCCAGTATGAAGGTGTTTGGGACCCCAGCATGCCATACACAAGGCAGAGCCTCCATCCCACTGTGGGGGTTGGGAAGAAGAAGGGAGCCCCCATCTTTCAGTTGTACTCACCTAGACTTAACGTGTACAATACTAAGCTGAGGCAGGATGAGATATACTGATATCCTCCCCTTCCTGGGAAGATACTGCAGGCCTCCAACTGGGAACTGGCGGGGAGAGAACCCTGGGCTATTGGCTCTGCCCATCTAGAGTGGAGTTTCCATAATGCTGATCTGAGAAGGAAGAGGGAGGAAGTGGATCATAGGTCAAATGCTGCAGACTCTTGCTGTTCTTATAGAGCTTTATTAGGTTTTCTTGAATGAATGTTTCTTCATTTGCTGTATGCCCTTAGGAACATTTCCACAGACTTTAAATGGTTGTTTTAAAATAATTTTCAGCAGTTTCACTGGGAAACAAATCTGCAGAGCTCCTCACATTGTCATGTCAGAAGTGGAACTCTAGCTATCTGCTGTACACTAAGGAAGTTGAGGGTTTGGCTCCCTTTGCTCCCTCCCCCATTACCTTGCTCTTCCCATTCTCCTAGCCTCCCAATAATGCAATGACTTTCCCCCTTTTCTGTGCAGGTTTTTGGCCAATAGTGTGAATCTCCTCTCAAGACATGTGCATGCATCCATTTCCTATCAGTTTCATCTCCCTGATAAGTCTTCCAGAGCCCCTGACCTTCTTCCTGTTGGGCTGGTTGCTTTCCGCACCTGATGCACGGTTGTTATCCCAGGATCCTTTGCTACCAGCCGGGTGGATTCCTCTGACTCTCTCTTGTGTTGGATCTTTAGCTTCCTGTATTGCCTGTCTTCTTTTCTCTTGGTTTGTTCCTTTGTTTTAGGGGAGCATATCTACCAGTAGCCCCCGGAAAAAGATCCATGAGATGTTAATTTTTTGAGACTTGGCACATCTGAAAATGTCTTTATTCTATCCCCATCCTTGATTGGCTGTTAGTCTAGGTATAGAATTACAGGTTGGAAATTATTTTCCTACAAAACATTTGAAGGTTTTGCTCTGTTGGCTATTCCAGAAGGAGGAAGTTGTTCTCATTCCTTACCTTTTCAATCTGGAATCTTAGTGAATCTTCTCTTAGGGTCCCAAGATAGTGACATTTCATGATGGTGTACCTTGGTGTGGGTCTATTTTTATGTATTGTGCTGGGCCCTCTCTGAGTCCTTGAAATTTAGAAAGCTATCTTTTGGATCTGTGAAATCTTCTTAATCTATTTTATTGACAATTCCTGTCCCTCCTACACATTTTTCTATTCTTCCTAGAATTGTTATTATTTGAAGATGGAACTCCTGCACAGGTCTTCCAATTTTCTTTTATTTTCTCTCCTTTTTTTTTTTTTTTTTTTCTTATCTGTCACTTTGGAAAAGCTGAACCTAATTTTCCAATTTTTTCCTTTTCCTTTTTTGCTGTTATATTTTTAATTTTTTAAAGCTTTTTTTAAATTTTGTGTTCTGTGTCACTTTTAAAAAAATGAGAATCCTATTTTAATTTCACCTCTGCATGTCTTATGATGATACTAAGACATGTTTTTTTACGTTGGTGTTTTCTGTTTGTTTTATTTTTATCTTTCAGGTTGAAGGCATTCTTCTGATGTCTGGCAAACCTTTGTTATCTGTGCATATTTAAAAATAGTAAAGTAGGAGCTGATTGGAAGCTCTGAGTACGTGGGTAGGTCTTGTGGGCTGTGGGCTTCTTCACAGGGTGATCTGTCAGAGCTATTTGGTTGGAAGACCTCCACTGTTGGTATCTCTAGGGTTTCTCAGGGTCTTCTCTTCTTGGTTCATCATGTCTCCCAGAAAAAGCTCTTCCAGTTGTCTGCCCGGAGGGTGTAAGTCTGGCTGTGGGTGTTCTGAGAGCAGAGTGATGGGAAGTGGTTAGGGTCTTGACATCCAGCTTCTTCACGGATTCTCCCTGTCGTCAGTGGAGGACCATCCTGGGCACTGTGCTTGGTGTCCCCGAATCTACAGGTGTCTGGGAGCTGGGGTGATAACAACTTCTTAATCAGCCTTTCAAAGAATCTTCTTTATTTGAATTGCTCTTTACTCCAACTTCCAGAGGTATCTGATATGGTCAATCTCTGAGTCTTTGGGGGATTACCCCCCGCCCCGATTCCTTTTCCTCAATTGTCCATTTATTTTCCAGCTCTTAAACTTTTGTTGCTGTTGTTTCCTCCCCCATTTCTTCCCATCCTGTGGGCTCAAAACTTTCAAACGTTTAAAGAAGCCCTTTTACTATTGTTTTAGCACCTGAGAGGTGGGGGGAACCAAGGTGATTGTGTGTGTTCAACCTGCCCTCTTTACATGAACATCCTCGTGTCTCACTGCCCTCCCCAACCCAGTACATGGGGGCTCCATACTTCCTGTGGCTGAGGTCAAAACTCTGCAGCCATCTTGGCTTCTCCCTTTTCCCTACAACTCACATCCAGGCTCTCAGCAAATCTCTTGAGCTCTGCTTCCCATGCATATCCAGAATTCACCGCCTCCACTCTACCATCCAAAGCCAGACCACATTGACTCTCACCTGGGTGCTTGCAGGAACTTCCATGCTGGCCTCTGTTTCTGTCTTTGTGTTCCCTGCCGTCTGTTAGCACAGCAGCCTGTTCTTGCCGTATTCTGTCACTGTTCTTCCTGAAGCTCTCCTGGGTTACTCTTTCACAGTGCATAAGAGCCCAGATCCCAACATAGGCCAACAGAAGCCTGTGTGATCAAGCCCTGCACACCTTCCAAGCCACACTGGCCACCTAGCAATCTCCCAACCTGCAAGCCTGCTCATGTTCTGGCCGTTCTTTTCACTTGGAGCATTCTCTTTGCACATACCTGTGGGGCTCACACCCTCCCCGTCTTTCTTATCCCACTTCATCTTTCTCTGTAGCAACTCTTGAGGCTAGACATATTTATATCTCCTTATTTAGTTATTCATAGCTTGTCTCCCATCTCTACTGTGGATGGTTTTGAGGGCAGGAATTTGGGCTCATTTTGTTCCCTGCTGTATCCCCAGCACCTAGGACAGTGCTTAGCGTCTAGTACGTGCTCAGCAAGTCTGTGTTGCCTGCATGTATTCATGAAGGAGTGAATGCTTGCTCAGCCCTGGCTCTGTTTCTGGGACTCACCTTGTTCCAGGCGGAGTTGTTAAGGAGCTCTGGGTCTATAGCTCTTCCATCCACGCACCCATCCATCCATCCATCCATCCATTCATCCCTTTATCCATCCATGCATTATTATTGTCCTTGTGAGTGTTAGTATTTTACAGGCAGAAAGTGGCAGAGGGCGTTTTGGCTCCAGCCTGGGTCCAAGAGCCTTGGTTTCTTGTCTTGGGGTAAGAAGTTGGAGTGGTGCCTACCCCTAGGTTGCCCATGCCCATAAACTTCTCCCTGCCGGCTGTTGAGGCCCTTGTGGGAATCCTGCAAGATCCAGCTCCAATGATGTCCCCTCAAGGAAGCCCCCAGGACTGCCCAGGACAGAGGTAGCTGGTCCTTGCCTGCTTTGTCAGAGCTGGGTACACCTGCTGTCAGGGGGAACGTCAGATTTCTTATAAATGGCTGCTACTCTCTGTCCACCCTCATCTGCAAGCTCTTCCAGGACAGACTGAGTCTTGCTCCGCTCAGTGTCCCACGAAGCTTGCAGCCTGGGGGGCACGAAAGAGCAGCTGAATGGAATGTACGATGCAGACTAGGGGTGTGGTAAAAATGGGCACCTGGACAGGAAGTCAAGGTCTGCCCCTCACTAGCTGGGGAAGTTTCACACCTGTCTGGACCTCAATCCCTTTTTTTCCTACAGAATCGGGGGAAAAAGAGTTCCCGGTTCCACGAGGATTCAGTGAGTTAATGAAATCACTTTGTAGGGCCTGGCATGGAGTAGGCGTGGGATAGAAATTGCTGTTCTTATGAGCCAGGCATTGCTGGCCCCCGCCCATTGGCTCTGCACATCCAACAGCAGATGCTTCCACCTGACTCCTTCCTGGTGCCCAGGACAGCTTGGCTGAGTCCCTGGTTCCCCCAGCTTGGCCCTTTGCCACTTAGAGAGTGGCCTGTCTGCATGTGGTGTTGGCTTCTGAACAGCCTGGCCCTGGCACTTGGAGTCCTTACCTGCTGGTCATACTGGAGACAGTCATCACTGGGGTAACTGGTGGGGAACCAAGATGGGGGGCAGCAGAGGCAGACTGGAGCCTGGGGTGCCCATGGGACCAGAGCTGCTGCAGCAGCGAAGGCAGGCAGGGATGCTGGGGTGTGTGTGTAAGGGAGAGGAGGAGGGTGTCTTTACTTCTGTTGTGTTTTTAAAAAGCCGAAAAGAGTTTTTCTCTAATCAAGGCCTGCAGATTTCAAATGCCAGTCTTCTTTGGCATGTTAGTCCGACTAAGCTAGGATCCCTAAATTTTGAGGGGGAGACCCTACAGTTCCTTTCTTGAAGCCTTGAGATATGGGACTGGGGGCCAGGCATGGGCACTCTGACTGAATAGACATTTCCATAGTCCTTCCCTTCTCTCCTTTGATGCACTGAATTGTGAAAGGCCCGACTTCCCTCCAGGAGGATGTCAGGATCAGGTCTGGTCAAGTTCGTACCCCTTTTGTGTCCAGCGCAATGTGTACTGTAACAGAATGATTATCAGTGTTCTCTTTAAATGAGCATTCACACCAGGCCTGACATAGGTTCTACTATTCTGCCCACTCTGGGATGAGGAAGCAGGTTCAGAGAGGGTAGGCAGCCCAGCCTGGTCCTGGTTTCACACCTCTCCGCTGGAGGCAGCAAGGCTGAGGTCCAACCCCTCTGTGGCCTGCCCCCTGTTTTTTCTGCCCTTTGCCATACGGGGCAAAAACTTTGTTGAACCCCTGGCAGTAAAGTGTGCAGTGGGGGGGGCGGATGTATCACCAGGGGAGGGTTGGAGCGGCTACCCTCTGCCAGCTGCAGCATTCATCAGGGACAGGACAGGAAAGAGTGATCTGGGGCTGACCCATGGGATGATTGGGTTCAGACTGGAGATCAACCAGGGACGCAGATGTCCTGGTGGGGACTCAAGCTGCCCAGGTTGTTCTCAGCCTCCTCTTTGGATGGTATAGATTGTGGTCTCCAAGGCGAGGGCTTCTCCAGCCTCTGTTGGAGCCTTTCCCACAGTGGGGAAGCACCCTTTGCAGGGCTGAATAACTCAGATTGTCAGGGAACTTCTCCTCCCCACGCTTCCCTTCCTTGCTTGGCCCTCGTTTCTCCCTGGGGGGTTCTGCAGAATTAAGAGGGGTCAGCCTGATGCCCCTCTCCATATTTGTTGAACAAATAATACAAAGATGCCAGTCTGGTCCTTGGGGAGTTTCATACGAGCTCAGATTTCCACCCCCTCCCCTAGTTTGCCCTGTTGTTAGCACCGTGCCTGACTGTGGTGTATTTTGTCAAAGTGAAGAGACCAATTTGGGTACATGACGATTCACCGAAACCCAGACTTCCTTAGGGGCTTCACCCATTTTCCCACTGAAGTCCTTTTCCTATTCCAGGAATGTGTGCAGTGTGTGGCTGGCCTGTATCCTTCACGTCCTCCGGTCTGTGATACTCTCAGCCTTTCCTTGCTTTCTGTGACCTTGAAAGGGTTGAAAAGTAATGGCCAGGTCTCTTGGAAAACGCCGCTTCATTTGGGTTCGTCTGATGTTCTTCTCATGACGAGACTGAGGTTATGGGGTTTTGGGAAGTGTACCACAGAGGCCAAGTGGCCTCCTTGTCCCATCACATTGGGGGTGCATGGCATCACTGGTTACATGAACCTTGACCATCAGGTGAAGGTGACATTTGCCAGGGCTCCCCATTGTGAGGGGAAGGGGCTGACATTTAAGTGCCTGATGTGTACCGAACACGATCACGGGCGTTAGCTCATTTAATCCTCATGCCACCCCAGGAAGGACACTTGCTTACCGTGTCCATCTTAAAATGGAGAAATGGAGGCACTGAGGTTAAGTCGCCTACGCAAGGTTCCCCTTGATCCCAGCAACCTGGCTAGAAAGCCCATGTTTTAGCCAACCCTCAGCACGTCTCACCTGATCTAGGTGCCTCCACTGGCTGCCTGCTGCGGGGATTCCTGCAATGGCCTCTTCTTGTTTCCCCTCTGAGCTCATCTCCTACCTCATATCCCTTGGCCACTCTGTTCCAGCCACACTGGCCTTTCCGTTTCAGGAATATGCCAGGCACACTCCTACCCCAGGGCCTTTGCACATGCTTCTCCTTTGTTCAGAATGCTCTGTGTTACCCAGCTGGTTTGGCTGGCCTTTACTGAAATGTTGTCTTATCAGCGAGGCCTTTCCTGGTCATATTTAATTTTTTTTTTTTTAGTTTTCATTTATTTGTTTTTTTTTTTGTGGTGCAAAAAACTGGTTTTATTGAAACATGGGGACAGGACCCATGGGCAGAAAGAGCTGCCTTCCCCGGTCATATTTAAAGGCATCCCCCACCTCCCAGCACTCTGTAGTCTCCACTTTAGTGTTTCTATAGTATCTACTAGCATCTGGTCTTCTCTTTCTTTTACTTAGCGATTGGTTGATTATCCATCTCCCTCAACTAGAACGTAAGCCCCAAGAAGAGAGGTTTTGGTCTGTCTTGCTCATCACTGTGTCTGCGGTGCCTGGAACAGTGCCCGGTCAAGAGGAGGTGCTCTGGGAACATCTGTGCATGAATGCCCAAGCTTGCTGGCACCCAGGACTCCTCCATCATCTTATCCTTGATGAGAACGTCCAAAGAAAGAATCGTGTGCCACGTGGGCAGAGACTTCCTGCAGGCTGCCATTGATTCATGTACCAGGACCCCTTGAACTGGGTCTGTTCGAAGCAGATCAGACTGTTTCTGGTTCTACTTAACCATCCAGTCACTCAGCCCTGACATGGGCTGCTTCTTCTGAGAAGAAAGGGGGTAGGTCTGATTTGTTTGCTCTTGTAAACAAAATATATTTAATGCATTGCCTTGTACACACTAAGTGCCCAATAGTTGTTTGTTGAAAAAAAAAAAAAACCACACCAAACATTGAAAAGAGCCAGCAGTGACTCGGTCTCCTTTAAAGTGACGTATAAACTATCTTGTTTTCTTACAGTGTGATTCCCATAGGCCTTTTCTAAGGGCAACATGGACAGGAGTGGGTAACCTTGGCCTTGGGAATATGCATTTAACAAAGTTTCATACATACCTACACAGGCTTGGGTGATCACGAAGGGAAATAGCATCTGTTTCCAGACCAATATCCTAGTGGCCTGATTGGTCTGAAAGGAAACCAGGTGATATTCTCCGGGGGGAGCCGTGAAAATATTGTACAATGGGATGTATTTGTACACAAATAGTTTACTGTGATCAGAGGCTCAGGGGAAGCTGGTGTGAGGCTGTGAGTGGGGAGTGCAAATACAGAGAGGTCCCCCCTCACCCTCAGAGGAAAAGTGGAGCTCTAGCATCTTTAAGAAGTGAGATTTGTTTGGTGCCAACTGTATGCCAGAGTTTTCCCCGGAAAACTCTCATTTCATCCTCGCACTGGCCATCCCTTCCCTTCTGCAGCCGAGGACATGGAGACACCTGGTGCCCAGGTAATGTGCCAGAGGCTGCAGAGCTGGTCAGGGCAAGAGTGGGGACAGGACCCCAGCCTGTCTGGCTTCTCTGGCTTCTCCCACCATCTCCCCACCTGCCTCGCCTTTGGGGTCTGCTGTCCTGTGAGATGGAGGTAATCCAACCCCAAGCCAGTGGGATGGACTCGGTGACTTCTCAGACACTTCCCATGTGTCCTTCCTCCACCAGAGTCCCTTCCAGGTCTTTGACCCCTGGGCAAGGTGTGGGCGTCCCTGAGGAGGGGGTTGGGGAGCCCTATGCCTGGGCACCTGCTCTACAGGCAAGGGCGAGGGGGCCCAGGGAAGAGGGTAAGGAGAAGCTGGGGAGAGGCATGTTCTCCATTTGCGTCTGTCAGCCTCCACTCTGGAAATGAAAAGCCTTTTAATTTCATCGTCTGCTCGTCTGGTTTTTCCTCTGTGAGGCTGTCTGTGCCAGGAGGCCCTTGGCCACAGGACGCATGTTTAACAAATCCAATAAAACCTTTATTTGGCCGGCTGCTTGCTCCCAGGAGCTCCCCAGCCTGGGAGACGGTACCTCATTCATGCTTCTCACCTGTGGTGCGGGGCGGGGACCCGGAGCAGGCTCAAGGGAGAGGAGGAGGCCAGGGAGGACCATGCTGCCCACGAGGGGTGACAGATGGTGCCTGGGGCAGTGTCCTGCGACCTGAGTGCTGGCCTCAGCCTGGCCACCAGTTCTCGGCTGGACAATGCCTGGACATGCTGGGCCTTAGTTTTTCTCCTGTGAAGCAGCAGGATTAGATGAGATCGATGGGTTCGATGTTTTTTTGAGCAATGAAACCCACTTTCCCCAAATGGAATGGGCTATGGAGGTCTCACCTCGGATGGCTCTGGCTCTTGGTCACTATTGCCCTGAACTTTTTCTCTTTTTTAAGATGGCGGGCTTGTTTCTGCCTCAGGACCTTTACACTGGCTTTTCTTTTTGCGTGAATATCCTGCTCCTAGAATGATCTGTACATACATGGCCCTTGTCCATTCAGGAGTCAGCTTGGATGTCGCTTCCTCCAAGAGCCTTCTCTGACCCGCCTGGCTAATGACATTCTGCCCTCGACTACCCTTTGTGACCTCCCTCCTCCCACAGGCTTTGAAGCTCCTCCCCGCCCCCCATTTGGGTGCCACGGAACCCAGCTTGAAAACCACTTGGACTTGTTTATCTCTACGGCCCCTTGCAGCTCTGACAGTCCACAGCCAGCTCTGTCTGCCCCACTGCCAAGCAGGGCTGCCGCTTTAGAGAACCATGGGGAGCATCTCCAGTCACCTCCAAGGAGGGGCCCTTAAACCCGTTTGGAGGTTTAGAGAGGTGCAAAGAGCCTTTGAGGAGGGAGAAGAGAAGAGAAGCAGAGGCCTGGGAGCTCGGCCTGGGCCTTCTCTAACAATAGCGAGCCAGCCGGCTTGGCAGAGTCGGGACTGTAAATGGGAGATGTGGGGTGTGTCCAGGCCTCAGGGGGCCCAGCCGATGTGAGGTGTGCAGGTCGCGCTTCAGCTCTGAGCAGGATGGTAGGATCGTCAGGCCCTTGGGAGAGAGCAGCGGAGGAGAGGGGAGACGTGGAGGCTGGGAGGCGGGGAGAAGGGAAGGCCGAGAGCCTGTAGGGCCTGGGCTGTGGAGGAGGGGGCGGAGTGAGGGGTGGGCTCAGGGAGAGGGAACCAAGGATGGAGGTGACCAGCGGCAGTGAATGGTGTGGTGGGAGAGGAAGAGGGAACAGACTGAAATAGATGGGAGCTTCCAGCAGCTTGCAGGGAGGATTCTGGTTTCTGGTTTACCCTTCGCTCTGGGAGACGGTGTTGGCAGGAGTTGGGGGGAGGGCTGGCTTGTGGACTCCTCTCACCCACCCCCCAACCTCTCTCACCCTCCCCACCCCCACCCCAGGGCAGGAGGGAAAGGCTTCATAACTCAGCTGCTCCCCATCTCAGGCTGCCTGGGCCACCCTCCAGCTTGGCCCCTCCTGGAAGGGCCAGGATTAATGTGCTGATGGTCACCCAGGGGCCTTGGCGAGAGTAGGGGTGACTCAGCATTGATTCATCCCCACGGCGGAGAACAGGGTACACCGTGGAAAGTGCTGCTAGCACTGGGCTGGGGGAGCTGCCCTTGACCCTGAGGGCTGGCTGGCATGTGCCCACACGTCTGGGGCAGGGTGCGCTTCCTGGGTATGAGGACAAGGTCAATTTTCTCAAACCCTAGGCTCATCCCCGGACCCTCTTCTTTCTCCAACCCAACCTGAGTGCTCCACAGTCCTCGAGGTTCAGACAGAAAACCTGCCCCTGGGAAGCATCGACTCAAGAGGGAGATGAGAATGGAAGGGTATGTCTGTCTAGGGGTGTGTTTTAGAGTTTGGTGGAGCTGCCTGCAGAGTGTGCCCTGACTGCCAGAAATGAGGGGGATTCTTTGGATAGCTAGAATGTGTTCTGGGCCGTGGGAAAAGTATTCTGGAATTTGAGGACAGATTTTGGAATTCTAGGCTTGTTCTGGAACTCTGGGCTCCAGTTCAGAATCTCAGGGATGGTTGAGAAGCCTACGGTGTATTCCGGAATTCCAAGGCAGATTTCTGAGTCCTGGGGGGCCCACTGGCATCCTGGGCGGGTTCCTCATTATTCACCTGCTAGACCTGTCTTATCTGCTGTGATCTGCGGGGACACATGGTTGCAGGGAGGTGGTTGCTATGACGACAGCAACCGTGGGGTGTATCAACTCCCAGAATTTACTCTGAGCCTGTGACATTTTAGCTGGTGGAGAAGCACAGTTAGCTCCCAAGAGCCTGATGAGCAGGGATTCCTGCCAACCCTTCCTGTGTGCCCCCCTTCCCCCCAACCTCAGATAACCTCCCACTAGGGCCCATGGATCTGGCTGCCCAACACTCCCTTGGGCAAATGAATATTCAAAGGCAGCCAAAAAGTGTATTCAAATCCTATAAACTTCCGCCTGCCTTGATCCATTTAAATGCATCAGTATCTTCTGTTTTGCCCCATTTATCTGCCAGGAAAATGAAGGGTGATTCCAGGAGCCCAGAATAAGTGCTTTTTCCCAAGATGTTTTAACCTCTTAAGTGGGGTAAGAGAGGGCTGGAGCTGGGCTCCTCACTCCTCACTCTCCTCACCCTCAGACAAAGTCTCACAGAGTCCTAAAATCCTGGACCGCATCTGCTGAAACTGGGGTCTAGGGAGGGGAGGTGATAGCAGGAAGTAGCAGAGGCTGCCTGAACCCTGTCTCCCCTCCCTGGGGTTGTCAGGCTCAGCCCCTGCAGCCAGCTCCCCTCACCCCCACCCCGAACCCCTGCTTTTGTCTCCAGAATCACAGACTGTCATGTGTGGAAGACCTTTGAGAATCACCTGGGCTCTACAGATGGGGAAACTGAGGCCCAGAGACATTCCTTCAGATGGTGGCAGGAAAGGGACCTGAATTTCAGGCTCCCAGTTCCCAGCCCAGAGCTCTTGCTGTCACACTTACCTCTACCTCATATAATTCATTCATCTGTCCATCCATCCATCCCTCCCTCCATCCATCCTGCATCCATCCCTTCAGCCACTCAGAAAGATATTAAGTACCTGCTGAATGCTCTGCACCACCATGGGATGAACAGGATAGAAAGCTCATGGTTGGGTCATCTGGTCCCTACCCCTCCCCACCCCCTGCCATTCATCTCCCCCTCAACCAAGCAGATGTTCCCCTATCGAGATCAACACATGTCTGTCTCTGCCTCCACCCCGCAGTGCCAACACCCTAAGCTCCTAGTTTCTGCCTTTTTGCTCATCATGTCTGCCTGTCTGGAATGCCACTATAACTCACAATTTATCCAAACCCTACTCCTCCTCGTCCATGAAAAACTCCCCCCATCCTCCACAAAGAATTTCCTTGCCACCAAGGCCATCCAAGCCCTCCTTTCTCCCATGACCTTTGGAGTAGGAACAGCACAGATGAGCCTCCATTTTCTGCTTTTTGGTTTTGTCCTACATTACTCCTGGAGAACAGGCCCCACGTTATTTGATTGCTCATTGCGCCGTCAATATATGACATTATTACATTTGGGCAGTGCCGTGATGTAAAGAAAATGCCACGGGATGTGGAGTCAGACAGGGGGTCAAGTCTTAGCTTTACAGATGAAATACTGTGTGGCCTGGAGCAGGTTGCTGAACCTCTCTGAACTGCAGAAGTGTGCAATGCAGTTGTACAAGCTGATGCCTTTGAATAAAGTGCTGAATAAACAGAAGTCTTCCTCATTTCAGGATCTGTTTCCCTCTGTGCTGCTTGGGCTTGTAGGCTTGACTAATTATCGGTTGCTTGAGGCACAGATATCCCCCCTCCCCTATTCCTCACACCCAGGAGGTGGGGAGGCTTCACTTCAGGGCAATTTCCCAAGAGGGGTCTTGCTAGGCAAGCTTTTCTTTTAACTCTCTTCTCTCCAAGGCACTTGTAGGGATGGGTGGAATTCTTTTCTTCCTGGAAGATGGGTTTCCTGATTGGTTGAGGTGGGGGGGTCTAGACAGGTGTTTGAGGATTTTCCAAGAGGATGTGGCTTCCTCGGGGACAGTCTCCTGGCTGGGAAAACAGAAGGACTTGGTGGCTTGGCTCCCCCACTCTGGGCTCCTCATTTTCATCCTCACCAGGTTCTCTTCCCTGATGGTGGCTTTAACACTCTGGGCGGGGGGGGGGGGGGGGGGGACCTGTGGGAGGAGGCTTATGCCCTGGGCACCTGTTTCCCCCACCCCCCAATCCATCTGTGATTTCCAGAGCTAAGATTTGTTCGCATCACAGTGGTTCCAGGAGAAAAACTCAAAACCCATCTATGTAATACATATCAGCCTCCACTGTACAACTGCTTGTGCCTGCTGTCCGTGCAGGCCCCGGGGGTGCACACGAGAAGGCAGGTGTTCACAAGGGGATGGGCATGCTGGACCTCGCATGGGCATGCCTCCCTGCAGGCACGCAGCTGTTGTCTGCGACCCGAGCCTTTGTGCTCGGCTGTCTTTCACACGCCTGGTGGGTATCCCTTCAGGTCTACCTAAGGGGGTAGATTTACACATGCACCGGCACACTGGTACACGGTGTGCACAGGACTGCACACCCCTCATGCCCCTGTCTGTGTAAAAATGCAGACCTGTTTTGTGTCCGTGTGCTAGAGATAATCACAACAGCTGACAGTGAACACGCTAGGTGCCAGGTGCCGTGAACGGGGGGTGTTGACTCACTGAGCCCTTCCAACACACACATACGTAGGTCTGTATTATTATCCCCATTTCACAGATGTGGAAACTGAGGCTCAGGGAGTTTCCATCCCTTGCCCAAGTTCCCGTAGCTAGGACGTAGGAGGGATAGGCTGTGGGCCCAGGCTGTCTGCTCTGGGGTCTGTGCTTGGAACCACTGCACTAACGTGTTAATACAAGGCTGTTTATGTAGGTGCTGCAGGAATGAAGCCAGACCTTTGCCTGGGCCTTTCCTTCCCTACGAGTGTGAAGGTGGGCTCCTGGTGAGTTGTGCACGCCTGCTCCAGGCTGCCCCCTTGGGATCTGCCAGGGGTACTGCATTGTCTTCAGGGGGCCCGTGCCCTGTGGCTCCTGAGCCAGGCTCTCTGGGCAGACCAAATTCCCCTGTGCTTTCTTTTCTCATGTCTCCCAGGTCCCAAGTCCCAGCTGAGCCCCACCAGGCAGCACGAGGCAAACCAAGCTGCTCCTGTGGTCCTGGTCCTTCCCCACCCCCCACAGTAGTGCAGTTCTTAGGGCCCCACCGTGCTCCCGTCCCTACCCTCCTCTCCTCTTGTGGAGATGACTCTTGAGGACAGATGCTGTGACCCTCCTGGACCAGTCTGATGGGGTTGCCCGCCCCCCCCCCCCCCGGCAATGTTGAGCACCTGCAGTGTGGCTTGGGATCTCCCCGAGTCCTAATTCTGGCCCTGCTGCTTCTCTGCGGTGTGACCTCAGGCAAGTTTGTTAGCCTCTCTGAGCCTCAGCGTCCTCATCTGTGAAGGGAGAATAGTGACCCCTGCTGCAAGAGTTCATGGGAAGATTATTGGGGTCATATGTGGGAAGGGCCGGAACCGCACCTGGCATGCCACTACGCCGTCCCTGGGGCTGAGGCATTTGTCACCACCCCTGGGAGGGTAGGGTGCTCTCTAAAGGCAGGGACCATGACCTTTTTCGTCTTCTGTCCCAGGGCCTGGCTTGGCCCTGGTGCCTCCTTGACGTAGCTCGGCAGTGACTGGATGTCTGAGTGAGGGAGTCCGGCCCTTGCCCCGTGGGACCAGTTGTTCCCTTGTGTGGGATAAACCCACCTCTCTGTCTTAGGGGGTGGGGTGAGGCCACTAGCTCAGCGCCAGGGATGCAAAGTAGGACAGGCCTCCCCAGGGGGGTTGCCGTGGCAACAGGGAAAGTTCTGCTCAGAGGCGGCTGCACACAGGGTTGGCTGGGAGGGTTGCTTGCCTGGAGTAAGGAGACAGGCTATCAAAATGGCTTTTGGGCCTCAGCGACTCATCCGTAAAATGGGGGCTGAGCTTCTAGCTCATGATGAGGGTCAGAGGTAAGGGGTCGTGGATGCTGGAGGCCGTTGGAACCTGCAGAGGGGCTGCCCAATCTCGGCTGCTTTACGACTGTCTTCCCTGGCAGCACGGAAGTGTCCCAAGGGGACGGACATTGTTTTACTCACTGCTTACACCCCCGGCACCCAAAACAGTGCCTGACACATGGGAGCTGCTCATTAGTAGTTGCTAACCAAAGAATTAGATAAGAAGGTGGGGACAGGTCAAGGTCCTAGCCCAACCCCGGAACATCTAGAATTCTACTAGGTCCTGATTCTGAGCTGTTAGAGACCAACATTAGAGACCTCCTCGACACCATCTCTGACCTACTGCAGACCCCCACGGACCCCTGAGGATCACCTTGCCCCCAGGTGTGAACTCTGAGCACAGGCAGGGGACTAGGGTCCCCCTGGCTTCGGGAGAATTGTCCCAGCCTGGGATTCTCAGAGTTGGCTGAGGACAGGAGTTTGGGGTGGCAGTGAGGGGTGTGGGGCATGGGAGGGGATCATGGTGGATATAAAGAATATAGGTTCCCAGGCCCCTGCCCATCCCTACTCAATCAGACTCTGGGGTGTGGCCGGTGTTTCAAGGTGTGACAAGTTCCCCTGGGGCTTCTGGTGAGTGGCCAGGTGTGGGGACTTCTGCTCAGGACAGAGCCTTCTGTAGTTGGAGGGGCTTTGAAGGGTGTCCCCAGCCCATCCGGGGTCTGGTGCTTCTTGTACCCTTGGGGAGCCTGAGGTCCAGAGAGGGGCATGAGCAGGCCCAGGCCCAGCTCCGGCAGTCCTTTGCCCTGTGACATGGGCAGCCTGCCAGGGCTCTCTACTTGTACTTTTGTCAACACCCCTGGCATCCACCCGGTCCGGCCGACTGAGTCCTGACTGCATGGCTCCCACCTGTGCCTCCTGGTCAAGACACAGAGCGGCCGGGGAGAAGCAGATGCTGAGTCTGTACTGGCTCTCGTTTTGGGCTTCTTGGGCAAGTGCCCTAACCTTTCTGACCCGAGAAATGGGCATCCTGTGACCTTGGCAGCTGGGCTGGCTTGAATCTCTGGTTAAGAGTTTGAACCTTGCAGCTGGGGTGCACAGATTTGAAACCCGACTCCACGGGGGTTGACGGCTGTGGGACCCCTGCGCGTGACTTCACCTCTCTGGGCCTTAGCATCCTCCTCTGTTTGAGGAGGGGTATAAATCCCAGCTTCCCGGAGGCCCCTGGCGAGGATTTGGTGTGAGGGTGCCCCGAGAAGCACGAGGCAGGGGCTCTGATGCAAGGAATGCTCTTTGAGGGAAAGGCAGAAAGGGGGTGACTCACGTGTACAGCCTGGTCGGCCCCAGCACTAGAGATCGGCCAGAGAGCAGCCTGGAGGGGGGCAGTAGAGGGGAGAAGTGTTTGTTTGAACAGCCAGAGATGCTGAGAGGCCCCTGGTGTCTGTCCATTAGCTGGTTCCTGCTGAGCTTGAGGGAGCGGGAGGCTGGGGGAGTGATGAGCTGCGCAGCTGTGCTGGCTTTCTCTGCTGAAAAGCAGTTTCTAACTCGTTGTCTTAATGTGTCCTCACCATAACCCCGGTAATGGTTAGCCCAGGGATGGGGCTTGCCTCAGAGGGGCTATGAGAGCCCAGAGAGGGCAGCTGGCTTGGCCAAGGTCACGGGCGGCACGGCAGTGGCAGAGACAGGGAATGAGGAGGGTGACCGTGTTTCCAAAGGAGAGGACAGCCCTGGGGTCATCACTCCCGGCTTCTGTCTTGCTCACCTGCTGTCGACCGCTGTGCTCTGGAGCCCCACGTCCGTGTTTGAGTCCTGGATCTGCCACTTCCCAAATGGGTGCCTTGTCTCCTGTAAGCCTGGGTTCTTCTTCTGTCAGATCGGAGGAACAACGGGACCGACCCCACAGAGCTGTTTCGGGGAGTAGCCCAGTCTCAGCAGAGCGTGTGCCTGGCACGCAGGGGCTCGCTCGCTTGTGCATAGCTCTGCTGCTCCCAGGTGAGATGTCACCTGTCTGGGTCTCAGTTTTTTCGTCTGCCAAATGGGCATTTATTTCGTGCCAGGCATTATGTGAGTCGGGACGTCGTTTAATATGAACGGTAACCAAGGAGGCCAATTTCTTTTAGTCCCGTTTCTCAGATAAGGAAACCAAGATGCAGGGAAGTGAATTGATGTGCGGTAATTTGGCTGATGACTGAGATAATCCATCATGAACGCAGACCTGAGATCCTAGAGCTCATGGCCCCTCGAAGTGTCCGCCTTAGGTTTCCCTCCGGGGAGTTCTTCAGGCTGATATGCTTGCCTGGGGCTGTGGAGTCTGGGGGCAAGAGACTGCCTGGAGGCTGGAGCAGCAGGATGCAGCCCCAGGTTGGTACCCAGCCCCACACCCCCACTGCCAGGGACCGCCCTCTGCACTGAGCCTGGGCATGGGGCTTGGGTCCTCCCTGGGCCTTCCCACTCCCTGGGGCCAGGAGGAGGTTGGCACGCCCCAGGCCGTGGCGGGAAGGCCATCAGCTGGCGCTGAAGCCTGAGTGCTGGTAATGACCCGATTTTCACACGGAGGCGCTCAGCCTTTCCCCACGCTAGAACCCGCTCCTGGAGCTCCCATTCTGGAATGAAGCGGCTGCAGATTGTATAACTCGTAACAGGTTATGTAAGGGTGTAGCAGGCCCTGGTGGGATTAGAGAAGGAGCAGCGCTCTCAGCCCTTGCTCCCGAACCCCCAGCTGAAGTCTCAGGGGTGGGGGCGGTGGGGGGGAGCCGGGACCAGGTTCCTGCTCCCACAGCTGCTCAGCTCTCTGCCTGGGGCTGAGACCTCCCGCTGGGACCTGGCAGGGGAGGGGAGGGCAAGGCTGTGGTGTGGAGCGGGGCAGCACCAGTCAGGGCTCCGGGAAGCCTGCGTTGGATCCCCGCTCTGTCATGAACTGGACAGATCCTTTCCCCTCTCCAGGCCTCAGTTTCCTTTTCTGGAACACTGAGGAGGAGTGGCTTGGGGAAGCTCCAGGGGCCCTCACAGTTCCAAGGGTGCTACGTCCCTCTCACCTTGGGGTCAAGGCCCAGATTTCTAGGGTCTGATGTTCCTGCGGTTGTCCGCGGGTGCCGTCTCCCTCCGGGCCCTGACTTGCCTGTGTGTCTCTAGGGAGGGGTGCTCCACTCTCAGTCACCCCGGGTGCCAGACGTGCCTGGACTTTTGGGGTGTTCCGGAGGTGGGCAAGAGAGTGGAAGTAGGGCATTCTGTCCCTTCTCTCTCCTTGGCCCCCTGACTGAGTCCTTGCAGAGAGCGGCCACAACACAGATGCAACAGTCACAATGAAGAGAGCTACCGTCGCTCAGCCAGGCCTGGGCCTGGTTAGCTCTCCTGAGAGATCCGTGAAGTATGTACACACCTTTATTACTACTGTTTTACAGATGGGGCTGAGGCTCAGAGGGGGCAAGGGACCTACCCCAGCTCACACAGCCAGTCAGCGGCTACACTGGGAGTTAACTGCAGGTATGTGAGACGTTCAAGCCCATGACCCTGTGAGTCTGCACCGAGTGGGCCTGCTTCTCTGGGGACACCAGAGAGCTGGGTATGGCCAGATGGCGTAAACAGCCCCGTTCTGTGGTCTAGGCTCTGAGGAATGTCCGTCCCCCTCACTAGCCACCCCCGGGCCTCTCTGGACTCCCCACTCTTCTTTGTTCCCTTTGTGCCACCCACGGTGGCCACGGCGGCATCTGTGAAGTGGGCAAGCGCAGGCTGCGTGGGCGGTCAGCACGGAGGGTGCGCGGGCACTTGTATTTTTAAACCCCGGCTCTGGCCAGCCTCGGAAGTCAATTGAGATGGGGCTGGGGGTGTGGTTTCCTTTGGGCACTGCTGACCCTCAGTGAGAGGGCTGGGGGGCATCACTGGTATCGGGAGGCACCCCGCTGGTAAGTGGGGGCTGTTCCCTGTCAGGGAGAGGCTCGGCGCTGGCTGGGGTCTTTGCCCCTTGGAGCCTGGGAGCCCCAGGCAGCCTGAGCAAAGCCCACGGGAGCAAGGGGCCAGGTGGGAGGCTTGGAAGGATGAGCCAGGGAGAGCAGGAGAGGAGGGATGGGCTGCAGGGTGTGACTGAGAGGGTCCTTACAAAGCTGAGAGTCCAGCCCAGCTGAAGTGGGGAAGCTGAGGTCCCAAGAAGGAGAAGGTCCAGGTCACACTGCGATTTAGAGGCAGAGTCTGAACTCGAACCCAGAGTGCTTCATCCGGAAGCAAGAGCAAGTTTGGACTGACTTCTCATCTTGGCTCCCAAGGAAGGGAGACTTCCCTGTTTCATGGAGGCTCTGCTCCTGGGTAGGGGAGCTTTATCTGCCCTGTAGGAAGGTGGGGGAGGGGGCCCCTCCTGTGCCCACTGATGCCGTGTTGAAGGAATCAGGGCAGGATTTCATGATCAAGGCCAGAGGACAGCAGAGGATGTTGAGTGGGGAGTGAGGGAGAACCCACCTGAGCCCCGGGGCCCCACTGGGTCCCCCCCCTACCCTCTCCCTTCTGATTCTCGGTTCATCGGCTGCTTTTCTTGCCCTGACTGATGGCACCAGGGAGGTCCCTGATCCCATTGTACGGAGCAGGAAATTGAGGGGAGGCCATTTACAGGAGAAATGGGATAAAACTGAGGCACAGAGACTGGGAAGACAGCCTCTGCCCCTGGCTTGATGTTCTCGGGCTGCATAACTTTGTCACGGCACGTTTCTGGATTGCGGCTTCTTCCTTTATCAAGTAGGGGACAATCATGAGCGTTTACCAAGTGCTAGACTGATCATTTTCATATGTTATTCTACTCAACCTTGTGACGACCCAATTTTCGGATGAGGAAGTGGAGGGTCAGAATGGTTACGTGGCATGTCCAAGGTCACTCAGCTGCTACGTGGCAGAACCTGGGTCTGTCTTCAGAACTCAGGTACTGAGCCAGTATCAGATGTCCCCCTGCCCCAGGAGGGGGGTGTCAGGTTGCTGAAGGAAAGACAAATAGGGGGAGGAAGGGCATTGCAGAGAGGGCTGGGGATACAAGCCAGTGTTTTCAGCCCTCTTCTCTCACCTCTGTCCAGGCCTCTCTCCAGATGCCTTCTTGCCCACCCCTGCCTAACCCCCTCTCCACACCACTGCTGCCAGCACTGGTCTTCGGAAGACACAAACCTGATCTTCCCGCTCCCCAGCTGGAATCTTCATGGCTCTCCCCTGTCTCCAGGGTAAGTAAAAATCGCCTCAGGTGGCGTTCAGGGCCCTTTCCCTTTCATAAGCTGCCGCCTTCCCTCCTCTCCAGGGTCCCTCTACTCTGGCCACGTGGTTCTCTGGCCACATTTTCTATTCCTCCCTCACGCCTTCGCTCAGACAGCTCCCTCCAACACTCACTCTATCCTCACACTTTTGTTCCTCCCTTGAAACTGGCCCAAAGTCACTTCTGTGAAGCTTTCCATGCCTGTCCCTAGAGGAAGGACAGTCCCTCTTGATGCTCCCATGGCCCTAAGAGTGGTTCTCATCACCTAGTTTTGTGGTTAACTGTTCATGCAACGCTCTTCCCAACTCACACCACGTGAAGGTCCCTGGGAGGGTGGGGGAAGGAACTGTGTGAGCCACTCCAGTGTCCCCAGTCCCAAGGCTGAGCAGATGAATCAAGAGCGGATCAGGAAGCTACAGAGAATGGAAGATCAGAAAAAAGTTCTTTCTGCGTAGAGGCCACGTCTTGGGTTCTGGAATAACTTTGTCTGCCTCCTACTCACTAAGGATGGCTCAGGTTGAGAACTGATGTCCCAGCACTGAACAGACCTGGAATTGCAATGTATGATCCTGGGTGAGTCACTGAACCTTTCTGAGCTTCGGGTTCTTCATCTGTGAAATGGGCAAACAGTAAGGTTCAAGGGAGGATTCAGTATGATAGTGCCCAGGAAAGTTCTAGAACAGAACATAATCTGTAATAAGGTAGGTGCTACAGATCTCTTCTCTCTTCCTGCTATCATTGCAACATCATCATCACCACCTCCATCGTTACAACCAACATCACTATCACTTTGAACCCAACATCATCATCCTTTTCATCTCAACATCACTTCCATCATTAAAAACATCATCCCCTTTACCCCAACATCATCATCATCACCTCCATCGTTATAACCAACATCATCATCATCTTCATTCCAACATCATCACCACCATCACCACCATCGTACTCATCACCATTGTCATTACCATCACCATCTTTATCATCATTCTTCAGATCTCTCTTCTTGCCCAGATACCTGCCCCTATACTAGAGATTCTGCAAGTAGGAAGCGCCAGCCATGTGCCAAGAATTGGGCTAAGTGCCTTCCTTTCATCATTCCATTTAATTTCCACCCTGAAATAGAAACACAAGCAAAAATCTCTTCCCTTCCATGGAGGATCTTCACGTGCACCACATGGGTTGCTACAATGATCCCCATTTTGCAGAGAGATAAACTGAGGCTCAGAGAAGCAAAACAACTTGCCAGGATCATCCACAGCTAGTAAGCAGAAGAGTCTGGTTCAACTTTGGTCAGCTCTTTTAGCAACACCAAGCTGCTTGGGGCTTCCAATGCACTTGCCCTCAGGGTTTTCCACATTTGCTTCCTGCTGCTAGTGCTCCCTGCAGAGGGTATTAATTTTCAGCTCTTTCTTGAGTTCCCCTGGCCCAGGGCAGAGAAACAGCTGCATTTTCCACTGAGAGATTTACTCAAAATTTAAGAAAACAAAATTGGGCACAAGCAAAGATGCCAGGAAGCTGGTGAAGATTTGCAGATTCAGAAGTCAGGGTCTCGGACTTGCTTGCTCACTCTGGACTTGCATCATCATTACTCTGGACTCGTAGACCTTGTGGGGTCTTCCTTCTTTTTTTTTTTTTTAAGATTTTATTTATTTATTTGACAGAGAGAGAGAGAGACAGCGAGAGAGGGAACATAAGCAGGGGGAATGTCAGAGGAAGAAGCAGGCTTCCCGCTGAGCAGGGAGCCTGACGCAGGGCTCGATCCCAGGACCCTGGGATCATGACCTGAGCTGAAGGCAGATGCTCAACAGCTGAACCACCAGGCACCCCTGGGGTCTTCCTTCTTGAGGATCCAGTGCAAAGGAGCCACTCCAGAGAAAATCTACCCTCACCCTGATCTCATTTCCACTCCCCTTCTCATCCTTGTCCTTTCTGGAGAAACAGAACTGGCATCTCTGAAGTTGGAATAAAAATTCCCATGTTGGCTTTTTTTAGGGTGGGTCTGGTAAAATTCAAAGGAGAGAATTGTAGGTTCATTCATTCTTCAAATCTGTATTGAACACCTACCATGTACCACAGTGTGCTGGACATGAGGACCTGGCCATGACTCAAACACAGCCCCTGCCCCAGAGGAGCTCCTCCTGGATCACTGTCTCTAGTTGTAGCTGAGACTTTCTCACTGCCCTGCCATTGTTCTGTGAGGGCCCATGGGCAGGAGCCCTTCTTCTATCCCACAGAACTGGGCACAGAAGGGCTTTCAGAGGATGTTTGTAGAATGGAGCCAAACTGAACCTGGTGGGAATCAACCTCACCTTGTGATTCTGACCTGACTCTTCCTGTCCACCCAACGTCTCTGGGTGAAGGTACCCTCACTGGGGTTGGATTGGGGGAGGTCTAAGTGGGATGGGGGAGGAAGGCAAGGGGTTGGACATTTTGCATAAATGTGGAAATTCAAATTTCTGTGTGAGAACATGTAGGTCTTTTGTTTCTTCTGCTGACCCTGGTCAGGTGCCTGGAGTGAGTAAGAGGTTGGTTTATTATTCTATGCCTAACTGAGTACCTAGTACATAGTAGGTGCTCAATAATTATTTGTGGTTGGAATGAATGAGTGGATGAATGAGTGTTTATCTGTATTATCTCACTTATTTCACTAGATGCTGCTGACTGGAGGCTCCTCATTGATGAAGAAACATTGGAGGGTTATTCTCCAGGGGTTTTGGGTAAGTGGCTTGTAGGAAACCCTCAAGGCAATAGTGCATAGGTGTTCATGCTTAGAGGGGTAGGCCAACTGAGAGATTAGAGGAGCTCAGGGAGTCAACAGTTCATACACTCATTGACCCATCCATTCTCCTACCTATCCAAGGTTGGGGCCAGATAGTTCAAGTTTTTAGGACCAGAGACATGGGCCCATCAGAGGTGAGGAGAGTGTTGGAATTTCATCCATTCATCCGTATACCCATCTACCCATCTATCCATATACCCACACACCCGTTCCTCCACTTACCCACCCACCTGTCCATCCACTCACCAACCCATCCATCTATCCACCATCTCTCCATTCATTCACGTATCCATCCATCCATCCATCCATCCATCCATCCATCCATCCATCCAGGGTTGGAGCCAGATTTTTCATTGCTGTTGAATGCCAGCTTAGGACTTTAGACTGAAAACCAACTTTTGTGACAGCTGTCAAGGAGGGGAGGTTAATTTGCATGAATAGCCCAAGTGCATGCTAAAAGCTAATTAAGGCTTAAGCAGGGATAGTATGCAGATCCTGGAGTAAGTGGGACCTAAGCATTTCAGGAGGAGACCTCTCCACAGCCTCATGCCAGTTTTAGAGAGAGATGGGAAGGAGATGGGACATAGAGACTCTCATGAGCAAAACACCTGGGGTATGTACTTATTGACCAGTTTATACTAACTCTAGAGTATAGGACAGCAGATGGAATGATCTGGATTGGCTGTTTTCTTTTATTTATTTATTTTTATTTTTTTAAAAGATTTTATTTATTTATTTGACACAGAGAGAGAGATCACAAGTAGGCAGAGAGGCAGGCAGAGAGAGGAGGGGAAGCAGGCTCCCTGCTGAGCAGAGAGCCCGATGCGGGGCTTGATCCCAGGACCCTGGGATCATGACCTGAGCCGAAGGCAGAGGCTTTAACCCACTGAGCCACCCAGGCACCCCTGGATTGGCTGTTCTTGAATGTTCTTAAAAGGGAGAGCACCGGGGCACCTGGGTGGCTCAGTCGTTAAGCGTCTGCCTTCGGCTCAGGTCATGATCCCAGGATTCTGGGATCGAGCCCCGCATCAGGCTCCCGGCTTGGTGGGAAGCCTGCTTCTCCCTCTCTCACTCCCCCTGCTTGTGTTCCCTCTCTCGCTGTGTCTCTCTGTCAAATAAATAAATACAATATTTAAAAAAAAAAAAAGGGAGAGCACCTAGTTAGGCTTTCTGGCATCCCTGTTGGGTTCAGGACTGGGGAACAAACACTTTTTGAATGGACAAATAATCTGGGAAGGGTTGACTTTCATAAGCACCTGTCTTGGAGTAGAGACTACAAGTATCTCTTCAGGGTCAAAGCCAAGACTGGGACTGTGAGAGTGACCAGGCCTCTTGGAGGAACTGTCACCTTATACTTTCTCTTTGCCGCCATGTTCCCCTCTCCCCATAGGTTGTGCTTGATTTCTGTCCACACTCAGTATCTGAGACACGGTAGATGCCAATAATGTTTACAGGATGAGTGAGCAGACAAATGTACCCATTAGTCAACAAATATTTGTTGAGTGCCTCCTGTGAGTCAGCCACTGTCCTAGGAGCTGGGGGCACAACAGTAGACAGGACAGATGCCCCATCATCATGGATCTCAGTTTAACGATCAGAGGATTTAAAAGACAGAGGTGAGTCGTGTGTCTTATAGGGCAGGTGCTGTCACTGTTTTGTTTCTTGAGTCTGTGCTGGGTCGTGATTGTAGGTGCCAGTGGGTGATGGTTGACTTGGAGCCTAGGCTCAGTGGTTGTTTCTGGGGGAAAAAAAAAAGGCAAAGATAGGGCAGCACCTAACAAGGAGCACAAAGTAGTGGAAAATCCCAAGTGCTGTTTCTTGAGCACTTGTTAAGTACCAGTCTACAGGGAGTCTCTCACGTCTCTGCCATGGGGGTAGGCTCTTCTATTTGCTCTGCTTTCCAGAAGAGGACCCGAGACCCCTGAAGCTGCTGTGCCTCACCCAAGGCCTCATGGGGAGAGGGCGAGAAGTCAGGATTTGAATCCAGGACTGCTTGGTTCCCGTGCCCAAGTTCTTAACCACTTGACTTGACTGCTGGGGAGAGGGAAGTGGGTAGTGAGAGGGCTAGGTAGGAGAGCTCTGGAGAGGTAGTTTGGATGCTGTCTTGGCCCTAATCCTTCTTGTCCTTGACTGTGAGGCTGTCACGGGGGACTTCAGGCAGACCTCCCAAGCCGGGCTCCTTGCTGCCTTCCCACAGAGAAGGCCATTCTGCAATGCAGATCGTGTCTGCCCAGAGCTAATATGGATCCTATACGTTTATACAAATCACTGAATACAAATTACAGATTGTTGTAATTTCTAAACACTGCCCTGCCACTTGGAGCTGCAGGGGGAGGCTCTGAACCGCAGGGGACACTGTCAACAGCTGTCAACCCTGCTGGGCGCGCCGCAGCTCTGGGAGGGTAGAGTAAGTTGGCACTGTGGCTGCTCCCACCTCCATGGTGGTGGGAGGGAGGACCTGGTTCTGCGGTAGCTGCATAGGTTGACCCGGGCCTGGCTCTTGGTCCGCATTTGCACGGATTCTCCCCACGCCTGGAGGCCCATGCAGAGTCGAGAGATGCTTCTTGTGATAAATCAGTGTGCACAGGCAGCTCTCACTGAGCCCTTTCTGTAGCCCACACACTTCATTCTCACTACAGTACTGGAAAGTAGGTATAGATCATGCTATTTTATGAAGGTGGAAACAGGTTCAGAGAGGTTAAGCAACTCGCTTGAGGTCACGATGCTCGTCATTGTTGGAGATGGTCACAAATCTAACTTTGATGGATTGAAATGTCTGGCTCCTCGCTGTGACGTGGCCTTGTCCTTGAGCTGCCTCCTCTCTCTGAGACCCCTCGAGGGGAGCTTATTCGGGGCAGCATTCCACAGCAGTGGGCACAGAGAGGGTCCACGGGGGGGCTAACTTACCGTGTGTGCAAAGGGCTTGGAGCCTGTGTCCATCTGTGTTCACATACATGTCTTGTGTGAACATCCTCCAGATGTCCCATGTGCCTGTGCGCTCCAAGTGGTGGTGTGGCTTCCGTCCGTGTTTGCATCCTCACATGTATTTGCAGACGTGGGGCTGGGGGCTTTGGTGCCCTTGTCACAAGCATCAACATATATGTTGTGTTCACGCTATAACATGCACAAAGTGGGTATCTAATTCTCACCAGGTGCTTGTTGTTCCAGGCACGAACTGAAGTGCTTTACTGGTCTCACTAATTTCATCCTCACAACAATGCAGCGAGGCAGGTGTTGTTGTCCTCAAATCACAGATGAAGAAACTGAGGCATGGGGGGGGTACCAAGTTGTCCAAACATGTCTCGTGATTACAGAAACTGTGTTTATCCTTGAGGCTCTCCTCCCATTTTGGGTCTCCATGGCTTAGGTCTGGTTCCCTCTGCCTCCCAAACACGAGGCTTGGCCGTGGGACCCACATGTGGCAAATCAGAGCCACCATGATTGGTTCAAGTGGCTGAGCCAAGCGGCTCAGAAGACGGCGCTTCTGTGTTCCTGGAAGCGTGGTCTGCAGGCGGCAGCATCCATTCGTGGACCCAGCCCACACCTCCGAGCTCAGGAATCTGCTTTCCCAAGCCCTCCGGGGACCCCGTGTGAGGATCGGGACATTGAAGCCACACCGCCTGGGTGGGGGCTGGAGGTCCAGCTCCACCATCATGAGCCGCGGACCAGCTACAGAACTTTTGGTAGGTCCATCTCGTCTGTGGAGCGGCAGTAAGAGCAGTCCTGGCATTTCTGAGGACGAAGAGGTTTATACATATGAAGTGGGGGTGCCTATGTGGCTTAGTCTTTAAGCATCTGCCTTCGGCTCAGGGCATGATCCCAGGGTTCTGGGATCGAGCCCCGCATCGGGCTCCCTGCTCAGCAGGAAGCCTGCTTTCTCCCTCTCTCACTCCCCTGCTTGTGTTCCCTCTCTCGCTTTGTCTCCCTCTGTCAAATAAATAAATAAAATTGTTTAAAAAATATATATACAGGGGCGCCTGGGTGGCTCAGTGGGTTAAGCTGCTGCCTTTGGCTCAGGTCATGATCTCAGAGTCCTGGGATTGAGTCCCGCATCGGGCTCTCTGCTCAGCAGGGAGCCTGCTTCCTCCTCTCTCTGCCTGCTTGTGATCTGTCAAATAAATAAATAAAATCTTTAAAAAAAAAATAAAAAATATATATACATACCGTGTCTAGAGCCATCCCCGGCATGTGACCAGTGGCTGGAGGGCTCATTGCTACCCTGCCATTACTCAGGGACAGGCATGGGACCCAGTCCCGCCCTGAGAGCTTTTGGGGGCGCCATCAGCAGAGGCTGAGAGAGGAAGTTAGCCTGCGGGGGCTGCTGTGACCAGGCTCCGCCTCAGGGAAGAGCTTGCCTGAGAGGAAAAAGAAGAAGAAAGGGGAGGGGAGTCCTTCGGGGATGTTGCCTGGTCCACACCTGAGTTTACCGTGCTCTCGATTTCATGGGCAAATACATTTTGTTTTGCCTTTAACTGCTTGGAGCTGGGCTCCTGTCGCTTATGTGTGAAGGAGTCCTGCCAAGTGCCTTCTCTAACCCGGACATTTTGTAAAGTGAAGTGAGCCCACGACCGGCCGAGAGTTGGGGCAGTTCTTGAATTTCGGACCCCAGCCTGGCACCTCTTCTGGGCTGCCTCATGGCCACAGAGCGCCGCCGGGCCTCCTCTCCTGGCCTGCGTGGTGGTTGTCTCCGGCCGGCAGTCCTCGGGCGGCCCCGCATGCTGAAGGCCCAGGGCGTTGCCAGGCCAGCGTCGCTTTTGCCTGAGTCCGAGCTCCACGTCACCCTCGTCCCACACCTGGGCACTGAAGCCATGAGGGGGCTTTTTGATGAGGTCCCTTTTCTTTTCAGAGGTCAAGCAGATCTCTCCTCTGTGGATGCTGCAAGGCCCTAGGCCCCAAGCTGGGAGAGGGGCTGAGGTCAGAGACAGAGGGACCTGGTGGGCAGTGGCCGTGTCCCTCGCTTTCCTTCCTTATGTAAGGTAGGTGCCGGTGCGGGCCAGCGGGGGGCCGTTTTCTGCCTTAGCTTCCCCAACGTGCAGCACTCTGGTTTCCTGCTTTTTCCTCAGCCCACTCAGGCTCTTTCTGTCTTCTGTCATCCCCCCCCCCGCCTTCCTGCCCTCCCCCCCCGGCCCCCCCCCAACCCCTTCCCAGATCCCTTCAAGTCCTACCTTCTCATCGCCCCCATCTCCCTCAGCTTCTGTAAACCACCCCCACCACGTAGCCTGCCATACTTGCCTCCCCCCACGCCGTCTGACCCCTCCTGGGCCCGCGGCCTCCCCAACTCACCCCCACTCACCCCCAGGTCCCTGTGACTCAGGCCCTTCCCTCTTCCCAGGCCTCTCCTGCTGTCTCCATCCTGTCTGGATCTCCCTCTTCCTCTCTCTGCCTCAGGCAGTGCCCCACACCTGTCTCCCTCCTCCCTCCCTCTCCTCCAGGTGGCCCACTGCCAGTTGGGTACCAGTTGGGTTGCCATGGGAACCACTGAGCCGCTTAGAAAGCTGCCATAGATCTAATCACAGGCTGAGGTTTCAAGGAACAGCTCACTTTCTGGACGGAGGACGGGAGGACGGGAGGACAGGCGCTAACAGCTGATTAGGCTAATGCTCGGATGGGGCGAAGGGGGAGCCATGGAAGGTGTCAGCCCAGGCAGAGCCAGGCCTCAGTAGCCCCTTGGGGCAGGAGGCCAGATCCACCCAGCCCACAGTTTGCTGCCTCACTGGCGCTCTCAGACCTTCTAGGATTTCCCTGAAGAGATCAGTGATGCTCCCTTTCTTCTCTCCCTCTTCCCCATCACTCAGTTTCAGTCATTCACTCAGCACATTGCCCCCCACTTTAGGTCGTGTCCTCCCGAGGCCTTCCCGGTGCAGTGGGATAGACAGATTGTTATGGAGCGAGCTTCCCCGGGGAGGGGGAGGGGGAGGGCTGTGCGCTGCTGGATGGCATCCAGGGAGACACAAGGAGGGTGGAGGTCCATGCCAGCTGAGGACAGTGAGGGGCAGGGGAAAATGTTTCACAGGGGATCCTAGAGCTGAGTGTCAAGGGACAGAAAGGCATCAGCTAGGTGGAAGCTGAGGACTCTTTTGGACCTGCAAGTTCTGTCTCTGAAGGTGGGCCCTGGGCTGTGTTTTGGAGGACACAAGAGTGAGGCCATGCGGAGCCACTTCGGACTCCTCCAAAGGGTGCTCCCTTCAGAACAGACCCTTCTTACAGCTGTGCCGAGGATGGGTGGGCAGGGGACGACCCCACTCCTGGAAAAACAGCCCGAAGTTCCCAGCACCCAAGTCCCCCAGGGCAGAGGGGAGGCCAGGAGGGGGGGATTATCTGGGGGAAATGCTCCCACCTGCTAATGCCCCCTCTCACTTGTGTGGCCAAAAGGCTTGCGTCAGAGTTTTATGGCCTTTATGGCCAGAAGGGCTGGCCAGCTTGGTCTGATCTCAGATGGCTCCCCCTGGTACCAGGCTTTTGGTTTCTCTCATCCAAGCCAGAGACTGTGTTTGCACATAATTTGCATACATTTGCATGTGGTGTCGGCAGGGCCCAGCATAACATGGGAAAAACACATTTTTCTCGCCAGGGTGCTTGCAGCCTGGATTAGAGCCCAGGTGTGCAGAAACCAGGCCTATAAAATTCTTCCCTTCTTTGGCCCTCTTAGGCAGTCTTCCCCACATCCCCACCCCATCCTCCCACTGTGGAGCTTGGACCCCCCCAAGTCAGCAGGTGGCAAGGGTGTCGTATTCAGGAAGCCTGGATTCTCCTGGTCCTGGCTCAGCTGTGTATTTGCTCTGTGACTTGAAAAGTCATTTTTCCTCTCATTGTCTCCACCTGCCTTTGTAGAAGTCTAGGGTTTGCAGGAGGTCAGGAAGTAGAGGGTGTGCACCTGAAGAAGTAAGTCATTCATTCACGCATGCATTCATTCATTTGATTTTATTCATTGTGTGCTCACAATATACCAGTGCCCTCTGTTCTGGAATCAATAAAACCAGCCACGAGGCCTGCCTCTGGGGAGTCCCAGGGAGACTGGCATTAATCAAATGACCACACAAATCAATGTACAATTGCAACTGTGATTAGTGCCCCATAGAGACGTGTGGCGCTTTGTGGGAACCCAGAATTAGTCTGAAAAGTCACAGAAGACTTCCTGGAGGAAGAGTCTTCCAACTGAGATGTTAGATATATGATGCTAGTTAGGTAAAGAGAGGCTAGAAGAGCCTTTCAGGGAGAAGAGAAAACATGTGCAAAGGCCCTGGGGTGGGAAGGAGCAGAGCAAGTGTGCAGAAGGGAGAGGAAGGTGCAGTATCTGAGTGAGGGGGTGTGAGTAAGAATAGATAAGAAGGTGGGGCCAGCCAATTTTGGGCCTTTCTGACCCATTAGGGAAAGTTGTCTTTAAAGCAATGGTGCCAGGGTGCCTGGGTGGCTCAGTGGGTTAAGTCTCTGCCTTTGGCTCAGGTCATGATCTCAGGGTCCTGGGTTCGAGCCCTGCTTTGGGCTCGAATAAAGCAATGGTGCCAAAAAAAAAAAAAAAGAAGCAATGGTGCCTTTATTCCTTTTTTTTTTAAATTTTTATTTATTTATTTGATAGAGACACAGTAAGAGAGGGGACTCAAGCAGGGGGAGTGAGAGAGGGAGTAGCAAGCTTCCTGCTGAGCAAGGACCCTGATGCCGGGCTCCATCCCAGGAACCCAGGATCATGACCTGAGCTGAAGGCAGTTGCTTAATGACTGAGCCACCCAGGTCCCCCATTGGTGCCTTTATTCTGAGAGCAGTGGGGACCATCAAGCCAGGAAGTGACATAAGCAGGTTTGCATTTTGCAAGGATCGGCTGGACGGTGGTGTGATGAATGGGTGGGTGAGCACGGGATCCCCAGGTTACCAGGCAGGAGGGTGGGATTGTCCTGAGAGAAGACTAGGGCTTGGCTTAGGTCACAAGGATGGAGATGCAGAGGAGGGGAGGCTGTGAGACCTTGGGGCGGCAGCACAGGCTTGTGACAGTTGAGGAGGAGGCCGGTAGGGGGATGGGTGCTGGCAATGACCTCTGGCTATCTGGACAGCCTTGGAGCCATGGACTGAAGTGGTAAACGTGGGGCTGGGGGTGGGGGCAGGCTTGGGGATAAAGAGCAGGACCTGAGCTGTGGTCAGGTAGAGTGTGCATCGCCTCTGAGGCATCTTCATGGCAGTTGGTAGAAGCATGTAGAGCTTAGGGAAGGGGTGGATAGAGGTTTGGTGTCCTCCCAGGCCCCAGCCCCAGGTTAAGGGGACGCATCAGGGTTCCCTCTGCATCCAGCACCTTCCAGAAGCAACCAGCCTCATCTGTCCTTAGTACTGCAGACTGATTTCTAATCCAAGGTAGACAGAACATTGGGGAATGTGATAAGCGTCTTCCCATGTTACCTGTATTAAACCTGTGCCCTCCCTATATGGGGAAGGTATTTTCTGAACCCCAAGCCAGCACCCTAGTTCTAGGAGTGCTGCATGTTCTGGAAGACATGTTGGATGCAGAAACTTTAGGATTCCTGGGATGTTTGATGATGTGTGGGGACAAGAGAACAGAATATTTGAAATCAGGACAATCAGGACATTGAGGCTCTGTACTTTCCATGCTCTCTAGGAATGGGGGAAACCAAAAGGGAAGGAAGTGGAGAGAAAGTAAAGATTTATTATTTAGGAACTACTGGATGTCAGCTCTTAGTCTAGTCTGCCTGCCTGCCTTCCTTGCTTCCTCCCTCCCTCCCTCCTTTCTTCCTTCTTTCTTAATACTGTCCTGCTTCTTACAAAAGTGAGGTAGGTATAAATCAGCCCATTTTATAGGTGAGAAAACCGAGTCTCAGAAAAGTTGGATCACCTGCCCCAAGTTGCACAGATAGTATGAGTTGGAGGTGGAATTCTAGCCCAGGCTTGTGCTCTTTCTACCACATGAGCTGCATTTGAAAGTGGAGTTTTAATCGGTGCCCGGGAAGGATTTGGCTTTCTTAAGGACCAGGTGCCTGGAGGGCAAGGAGTCACTCCTGCAGAGCTCAGCACAGGCTGAGACTCCCGATAATTCAGCTCTCAGTCCAGTGGTCTGTATCAGGCCCCTAACACCTCACTTAGCAGTCTCAACTCCCCCTTCCCCTGTAGGAACTTTCCAGCTAGCCCCTGGCTCTTCTCGCTGTCCCCTGAGAATGCCACATGTGTTCTCACCTGCATGCGTGGTTCCCTCTGTGGCTACTTCTAGAATGCCTTGATCTGCCTAAACCCCGCCTGCCCTCTGCATCCCAGCTCTTGGCATACTCCTCTTCCTTCATGGCCCAGCTCAGGGATCTTCTCTGAACCCCTGCCTAATCCTCCAAGGAGCACTGGCCCCCTATCTGCTAGGCCAGGAGGGTGCCCGAGAGCCCCAAGGCCAGGTTCCAATCCTGATTCCTCCACTTAGGAACTCTGTGACTTAGGGCACCCTATGTGGCCACGGGGCTGCTCCTCTGTAAAGTGGGGATCCTAATGGTTCTACCTTCACAGGCTCATGGTAAGATTAATTAAATATGACAGAAGTAAAATGCTTAGTCCAGTGCCTGGCACATAGCGAGCCTTCTGTGAGTGATGGCCATTGTATGCCTTGGAGCCCGCTCTTTTGTGAGTATTTATTTATTCATCTGTCTTTCTCCCAAGCTGGGAGCTCCTTGAGAACAGAGCCTTCTTTTATTTGAGTATTCCCAGTACATGCCACAGGCCTGATACATGCTAGGTATTTAGTGCGTTTGTTGAATGAATGGACAGATGATAGCATCACTATTCTATGTATTGTGCTTCCTTTCTCCTCACCTAGATTTTCAGGGTAACAGCTGGGTTTCATACTCAGCAGTAGCCCTTTGTAGAGCCCAGACTGCATACAGCACACAGTAGATGTTCAACAAATGTCTGTGGTTTATTTCCATAGGCAGCCCTTTCCCAGACAAATGGAATTCGGCTCCCGACCCACCGGCGTCAGCCGTCCTCTAGGGTGTAATGGATACAGAGTCCTTATTGCCTGTGTGTCTTGCCTTCTCTGCTGAGCACTGTGTTAAATGGCTGTTCAGTAGCTCAAGTGTGCAAATATTACTTTCAATTTTATTACATTCACCTTTTGTTGGCAGAACATGCCATATGAAACATCCCAACCTCTTGCTGAGTGTGGGTGTGTGCTTTCTGCTACGACCTGTGGCAGTACTTAAGGCCAGAAGGCCTTGTTGGGGTTTCAAGTGCCTTGCTTTGCCAAGTATTGTCTGGACTCAAAGGACCAGAGGGAGGTGATTCTGGACTAACCTGAGCTGACCTAGGCAGGGCTGTCATCACCATCACAGTATCATTATCTTTATCATCAGCACCACCATCAGCACCATTACTGTTTTCACCACTACCAATGCCACTGCCACCACCACCAATATCACCATCAATATTATCACCATTGCCACCAACATCACCGCCACCACCATCACCACCACCATCATCATCACCATCAACATTATCACCATTGCCACCATCACCACCACCACCATCACTACCACCATCACCAACATCATTACCAACATCACGACCACCATCACCACCACCACCATCACTACCACCATCACCAACATCATTACCAATATCACGACCACCATCACCACCACTACCGCCAACATCACCACCACCACCACCACCATCACCATTACCACCATCAGCATCACCACTGACATCACCGTCGTCACCAACATCATGACCACCATCACCACCATCACGAGCACCGTAATTGCCACATCCATCATCACCACCACCATCACCACCACTATCACTACCATCACCACCACCATCACCACCATCACGAGCACCGTAATTGCCACAACCATCATCACCACCACCATCACCACCACTATCACTACCATCACCACCACCATCACCACCACCACTACCACCATCCTTACCGACATCACCAGCATCACCACCAATATCATCACCATCATGACCACCATCATCACAACATTATCACTGTCACCACCACCACACCACCATCACCACCGTCTTCACCACCATTATCACCATCATTACCATCTTACTACCATAATTAATACTATTAATTATTAACATTTTTGAGAGCTTTCTCTGTGGTGACATAGAGCTTAGCATCTTACATGCATAATTTTATTTAATCCTCAGAATGACCTCATAGGTATGTATATTGTTTAGTTTCTTCCTTCAGGTAAGAAAACTGAAGCTCAGAGAGGTTAAGCACACAGCCAGTAGGCTATGAAGTCATAAAAAAAAAAAAAACCTCATCTCAGCAGACACTTAATGAGTGTCCATTAGCACACATGGTATGGTGCTCCCCCATTACCAGGGACACAAAAATGAGTGTGCTCCTTGACCGTGGGTGCCTTTATAGCCCTCTGAGGGGGTTAGATGCAAGTGTGTCTTAGGCAAACTAACTGAGGGTGATGGGAAAGAAATGTTATGTGTGGTTCAGACCCATACCTAGAGGCACTCTTATACCACATACATTTTGATAAAAGCTGTCCTGGGCTTTTTGGTCACTTAAGAGCCTTCTTGTCTTTATGACTGCCCAAGACTTGGCCCTTTCTAATTCCATGCCTTAAAGCCCTGGACCAATTTCTTTTGCTGTTTTAGATGTACCTGAACCCTGGGTTGGTTTCCAGCTGGAAGGGAGTCTAGCAGCCTCTCATAGATGGGGAAATGAAAACTCAGAGAGGGGAAGAAACTTCCTGAAGGCTCAGAGTATATTTCCTTTTTGTCAACTCCCTGACAGCACAGACATTCTGTGAGGACTGTATGGACTCTATGTTCATCAAGAATGGAAGGTGATGAAAGGCACCCACACTAAGACTGTCTTTCCTCATTGCTGGTTTATAGTAAATGGTGGAGGAGGGACCTCCAAGTCCCTTCCAAGGGGACCTCAAGACAGGCTGGTTGGGCCTGGAGTGGGGAACTGAGAGCTCTTTGTCCATCAGTCCTTCAGGGGTATTGTATGTCCCATGGCTGGCCAGGGAATCCTTCCCTTAGAGAAGGACGGTTCCAGAGTACATGGTATGGTCTCTAGATCCCTCATGAGAAAGATGACCAGCAGCATTTCAGTCTGGGCTTCTGGTCTAGAGTAGCAGACTGTCCCCTTTTCCTGAGAGGCTAAAGCAGCCCAGAGGCAGAGTTGGAGGGATTTAAAGATGTTTGGTTTGAGCAAAGATTATAACCCCCATTTTTGGCATTCTCTCAAGAGACTACAGAAAGCCTTCAACTTGCCTTCTCATGACTTCTGGGTACAAGACCAATGTTCCTCTGACTGCGACTCATGCTTGATGTTGACTTCAGGGAAGAGGCGAAATGGTCTGGTTTGAGGGGGCAACGCTTGATTCTTTGGTTTGCTCATATGACAGATACTTGTACCTCCCATGAAGTGTCAGGCATTGTGGGGGACCAGTGGTGAGGACAAAGTAGAAGTGGTCCTTGCTCTTGTGGGGAAGACAGACATGACTCTAATAGTTTTACAAACGGAAACCTTATTACAAATACTTTAATCTCTACCCAAAAGAGATGGGGACTGTTAAGAGAAGCTATTAACAGGGAATTGGAATTGGTTTTAGGAGTTGAGGCTTCCTCGAAGAAGTAATGACCATTATTTTTCATACCAGGAAACTGAGGCTTGGGAAGACTGAGTAGAATCTGATATATACAGCTGGTAAGTAGCGGCGTGGAGATTTGAACCCAGGCCTTCTGGCTCTGTAATCCAGATTCTCAGCCATTTTCCTCCCAATGTTTCTGGCGGATGAGAGAATTTACCGAGGCAGAGATGGGGTGTGCATGGGGATAGGAGTGAGTTCCAGGCAGATGGAATAGAGCTGCATGGAAAATGCTGGGTGGTAGGAAGAATGCAGAGTGTTCAAGGAGCCAGATGAGGGCCAGTGCAGCTGGCACAAGTGGTCCAGTGGTAGATGGGCCAATTGCATGGGGCCTACCAGGAGCATTAGGGTTTGGGTCAGGATCCTGGCAGAATGAGCTCTACAGGGCAGGCACTCTGTCTGTTTCTACCCATGAGTACCCACTCTGAGCACACTGCCTGGCACCTGGTAGGAGGTGGTGAATGGCAAACTCAAGAGGGAGAGAACTCCCCTCTCTGCAGACCTCACCCTGGTTGGCTTCTTCAGTTCCCACTTTCTGTCAAAATCCCCAGCAATCTTATTAAAAGTATAAATCCTGGGGCTGCAGCCCTGGAAAATTCAGTTCAGTAATTCCTGGTTGAGTTTAGGGATCTCTATTTCCAATAAACTGCCCAGGTGGTCTGACCTGGCTGTCCCCTAGGGACCCCTGGAAGCCAATAGTTTGGTTTTCAACCAGCCACATGAAGGTGGGATGTTGCCCTGCGACACTTGCTGGGGGACACACCTCACTGCCTCCCATCACAGGGTTTATCTACAGCCTTCTGGAGAGAAACACTCTTGGTAGGAGGTCTTCTGATGGATGGGCAGTCGTCTTCCTTTGGGAATACAGACATCAGTTCCTGTACTGAGCCTGACCACCTGACCACCTGAGACCCCTGGACTGGACCATTGTTGACCTCGAGTTTCATGTATTCCTAAAAGTCTGCCAGGAACCAGAAGAGAGAGAAGTTAGTCAACCAACCAACCAACCAACCAACCAACCAACGAACTAGTCAATCCAGACGAGATAGGAAGAAGAGGGTGGGATGGAGACAGGGAAGAATGTGAACTAGGAGAGGAGATGGAGAGAGATGGAGTATGGATGCAAAGGGAGAGGAGAAAGAGAGAGAATGGACAGACAGAGACAGAGCGGGGAGAGAAGGCACCGGGGAGAGGGGAGATGGGGTAGTGCTGTGGGGACAGTCCTGAGAAGTGCCAGTTCCAAGAATCCCACAGTGGCGCACTAGCTTTCCCAGACATTCTTGGAGGGTCTCTGAAGGGTCACCAGGAGACGTGAACACAGCTTGCAGGTGTTGAGGGAGGTGATGGGAGATCTCTGAGCCCCCAGGGCCTTTGCATATGCTCTTCCCTCTGCACAATGTCTTCTCCTGGTCTTTGCATGACTGGCTCCTTCTTGCCATTCATCCACAATCACCTGTCTCAGGTAGCTTCCCAGTCATTTGCAATTCTGTGACCCAGTTTTATACTTTTTGTCACTCCACTCTTGGCAGCCTCCAACACGTGCAGTCTATTGAAAGAGGGACCTTGTCATTCTTAGTCTTGAGTATTTGACTCTCATCCCTGTGTCTTACTCAGTGCCCGGCATACATAGGCACTGTGTGTCTATTTGCTGAACAAAATCAATGAGTGAGTGAATGAGTGAATGAATGAATGAATGAATGAAATGCAGCTAAAGCATTGGTGCTTAATTGGTGTTATTTCATGTAGGTATTATGAATACTTACTTTCCCGGCTTACTGGGGGGATATCACTGTCAGCCTCCTGCACACGAGGAAACCCAGGTTCTCAGAGGTGAGGTCCCATAGCTGGGACTCAGGCCAAGGACTCTGCCCCCAGAGTCCTCAGTCTTTCCATTTCCCCAGGTTGCCCCACCGTTTGCTGAGCTAAAAGGAGTCCCAGGCAATGAGGAAGTGGGAGTTATTATTTGCATTTAGAGAAAAGTGGTGGTTCAGGGTCAGTCACCGGCTCCTGGCTGGTGGTACTCAGCACTGCCACCCACAGGCCTTTGGTGGTAATGACCTCCCTGCATGTTCTGGTTCTCACCACCTGCAACCCTGTGATTTCGGGAGGCCCAGGGCAGGGCTGGGAGACTGCTGTGTTGTCCACCCACCGCCCCCAGCAGCTGGGTCCTGTAGAAGCCAGGGACAGATGCCCAGTGTGAATAAGGTGCTGGGGCGTTGGGGAGAGCGCTGTCCTCAGAACCATTTGGGCTCACTTACCAGCCAGACCTCTCCTGGAGAGATGGGAAAGGGGCCAGGGGAAGGGCCTGTCCTGATTTCTTCCTGGTGGTATAGGACAGCTTGAGGCCTCATGCCCACAGGACAGAGGCTCCTTGCCTTTGTGGGCAGCAGAGAAGTACCACATGTGTCCTGAGCTTGCAGGGGTGGGCCTCATGGGTCCCCTGTCGGGAGTGACCTGCACCTCTGAGAACCATTGAAATGAGGCTTATCACGGTCAAGGAGGAAGGTGATGGCCTGTAGAGCTACCCAGGTATGGATTCAAGTCCTAGCTCTGCCACTTACTGGTGGTGTGATGTTAGGCAAGTCATGCAACTCTCTGAGCCTCAGTTTCTCTATCTGTACAGGGAGAGCACTTAGCAAAGTGCCTGGTCACAGGAAATCAAGCAAGAGGCACCATATTCTCACCATCTGGCCACACTGTGACACTCTGACTTTGGCCCACTGTTGGCCTCTGTGCACGCGGTCCTCGCCTTGCCCTCCCTTGTGCCCTCGACAAAGGCCTCATCCTTCTGCATGGTGAACACCTCCTCAGGGAAGCCTTCCCAGGTACCCCAGAGGGCTGGTTAGCCCTGGTTTCTCTGGTGGGAGCTCTGGAGTCTCTGGAGTGAGGGGGTTATGAAGGTCGGTGTGTGTGCACGGAGGACGCAAGCTGTGTCTCTTTCATCCATGTCCCCAGTGCCCAGCACAGGACACACACAGAGTGGGAGAGCAGAAGGGAGGACACTTGAACAAAATAGGAATGAATTAATGAGGAGGAAAAGAGGGAGGAGGGAAACAAGAACACAGAAGGAGGAAGGGAGGAGGAAAGGAAATGGGAAAGAAGAGAAATGAGAGAGAGAGAAGGCAGATGAGGAAGATGGGTTTCAGGGCTGTGTCCCCAGGCCCCCACCCCCTGCTCAGCACTGACACCTCGGAGCCTGTCCCTTCTCCCTTGCCTGTCACTCCACAGAGAGCTTCCGTTGCTTCTGGCTCCCACAAAATATTCACTGTTCTCTTGCCTACTCTGCTCCATCTCTCCCTGACTCTTAGGTGCCAGAATTGGTGGAATTATCAGAGGTAAAACATGTCTGTCACCAGGCCAGGTGAGTGGGGCTGCTGCCACCGGCTGATTCATCAAAAGACGCTCCTATCCCCGGGGCAGGGCTTAGGGTACACAGGGTGACTCAGGCCTGACTGTGTCTCCCCCAGAGGACTCAGGGAAGGTGACAAAGACTATGGAAAGGAACAGTCCCAGGGGCTGGAGTGTCCTTGGCTGGGGTGGGGGGGCTCAGAGTCCTGGAGGGGGCTTGGGAGGAGGGTGCACAGTGAGCTGGGCATCCTGAAGAAATCATGGGCAACTCCTTGAGCACGATGTGGGGCTGCTGGGCTCTTGGCATGGGCTTGTGCTTGGGGCAGGGGACAGCCTCACCAAAGGGAGCTGGACACAGGCTAAGAGAGCGGGAGAGAGTTATAACTGTAGGATAAGGGACAGAGGCCAAGAATCTGAAAGGGGGCTGAGGCCTGAGCCAGCCCAGGTGTATGACGATGGCCACAGGGAGTCTAGCTACTAGATGCTGTTTACTGGCTACCCACTCTGTGCCAGGCCGTGCTGGGTATTCTAGAGGCTTTACCTACCATTACCTATCATTACCTTATTCTCAAACTGGGCATCATCCCCATCCCTGTTTGAGGAAACCACAGCACAGACAGGTTAAGGAAATCATCAAGCCCATGAGGACAAAATGTCAGAGTCAAGATTCGAACCAAGGACTGTCAAATCCTGTTACCTACCTGTAAAGGCTCACTTAAAAAAAAAATGATGTATTAATCTTCCTAGAATATAATAATACATGCTAGCTGTAGAGATTTGGAAAGTAGGGTTCAAAAAAGAAGACAATTTATCCCGAGCCAAGGTTTTATTTTTTTCCTATGCTCTAAAAAACAAAAACAAAAACAAAAAAAACCATACGGCACAGACCGCTTAGCAGCTTGTTTTTCCTACTTAGCACCAGAGCATAAGCAACTTCCTAGGTGAGAAACAAGTCCCAGTAACTATAATTGTTAATGCTTGTCGCAGTCTTCTGGTTGGGGATATGTGCCCCAATTTCCTTAGCCATTCCTTCATAGCCAAAACACGGACTCCCAAGTTTTCCATGTTATAAGCAACATGGATGCACTTCTTTGAGCTCAAGCTTCCTCCTGACTTCAGGTGATTGCCTGAGCCTAGATCTCTGGAAAGGGAATGATTGGACCAAAGGAAGGGCTGCTTCCAGGGGCAGGTAGATGGGAAAGGGACTGGGGTTCCAGGCAGTCTGCCCCAGGGAGGGTGGTTTCTTTCCAAGGGAGACCAACTCCTGAGGGAGGCTGGCTTCCTTTGGACTAATGTGTTCCTGATTTCTGGCTGTGGGAGGGAGACCTAAAACAGAGGTTTTGCTGATACCCCTTTGACTGTTTCTCCATCCTCTCCACGGAGCTGGTGGGTAGTTGTTGGGAGGGGGGCTTCATGTAGTCACTTAGCTCCTGGAGGCATCCAGCAATTCAGGGATTTGGGGAACATCTCATCCAGCCCTCCCCACGTTCACGTGTGTGTGTGTGTGTGTGTGTGTGTGACAGGTGGGGTCCCAGCAAGGACAGGTAACTCGGGGGTCCCTCTGCCTGATAGCAACTTTGCTGTGGCCAGAGGTGAGCCCAGTCTGTTGTTCTTCCCGTTATGCTAGATGCTTCTTATTTTGTGATTCCAGGCCATGTAATTCTACACCCTGAGTGTAATGAATAGGAACCGCTGGTATCATGGTTACCATGGCAACATTAGCCCCAAATGTTCTCCCAGAGGGGCTGGGAGTGGGGTTTGGACTGGGAGAGACCTAAGGCTGGGTGGGGGCTGACCTGGATGGGGCCGGAGTCCACTGGTGTCTCAGGCCTGTGGGATGACATCACCCTGATGCCTTCAAGGAAGCCCCAGGGCTGGGCCTGGAGCAGGGACTGTCACCAATGATGTTCCAATTTGGTGTTGATGTTACCCATGGCAAGAGAAGCAGGATCCATGTTTCAATTCTTTTTTTTAAAAACCAGAATATGAGAGACACGGCTGAGTCCTAGAGCAGATGAGCCACAGAAGCAGGGAAGGGCCACTGGAGAGAAACTGTGTCAGGCCCTTTTGAAGTTCCAGGGAGGGACAGGAGTGCTGGCGAGTGACAGGTGTTGGTTTGTTCTGGAGAAACAATGCAGAAAAGTGTCCTGAGAGAGAGAGAGCTAGACCCAGAATGGGGTTCCAGGGATGGAGGGGATCCCAAGACACAGTCCTGGGGATCCCAAGGCAGGACCAGCTCCAAATCCTGCCCCCCAGGTGTTCCCAGAGCCTTTATGCATGGCGGGAGGGGGGCTCACCTGGGCTGAGGCTACAGAGAAGGGAGGTGCCGTCACAGAGGAGGATGGGGGCAAGTGAGGCCCTGAGAGGAAGGTAAGGCAGAAGACCCCAGGGTCTGGGGACTGAGGGGAGGTGGTTCACAACTTCCCACTATCTTGAGTTCTTCCTCTGCTCCCCTCTTCCCTGCTCTCTGATCTGTTCCCTCTTCCCCAGCCTATCCCCCACTCCCCTGCCCTTGCTTTCTTCCTTCTCTCTCCCCCTTCCTTCTTCTTCCCCTGCCCCTTTCTCTCCTCTTCTTCCTTTCTCTCCAGTCTCCTGTTCCACCACCAGGTGACAGGAAATGCAACAGTTCTCAGCCCCCTGACAGCAAAGCCAACCTGAACTTTACACATATACACACAGACACACATACGTTCAACCACACAGGCTCTTCTTGCCTCCCAGTCATCACCCAGGCCTACCACTGTTTGCTCAGAGAATGTAAACAGCAGTCCAAAGCAAACAAAAGTGAAAAGGAAAATCTATTGCTAAAATCCAAGGCTAAATAGGCATGCATATGGGAGAGCATTTCCCAGACTGTGGCCTGTGAACTCCAGGTCCTCAAGGTGGGAGCTGCGGACCAGGGACGCAGCTAAAGTGAGGCCTCTGGAGCACACCAGCCATGTGACTGGGCAAGTACATAATCCCATCTGTGCCTCAGTTTCTCTTTCTGCAAAATGGCCATAGTAATAGTATCTGCTTCATAGATTGTTGTGAAGTTAAGTGCCCTAAAATGGGAAGATCTTAGAATAGCTCCTGGCATGTGAGAAGGGCTATATATATGGTGTGTGTATTTATAAAACCATTAGCTGTTCCTATAGGTGTTCTGTGGAAGGACATTTGAGAAACACTGAGTACCTCTTGCTCACCATCTTGGAAATAACACACAATAGTGCATTAGAGGGCCGAGAAGTCCTACAGCAGAGAGACTGCTTTGACCTTGTTTACCTTTATGATTGTCAAACTTGTTTTTACTATAGTATTTCTCCTCCCTTCTTTGGAGGCACAAACCAGCTGTCCTTTGGGACATGCCCACTTTGGAGGGTCACAGTTTGAGAAACGCTGGTTTGGGATTATTCACTGTTTCGAGATCATGATGAGTGAGGTCAAGGTAGAAAGCATTATCTGAGTCAACAAAAATATCTGGGGTCCAACCCCAGCCTTACTCCATCAGCCACAGAGCCCAGGCAATGATGCTGTCAGGCCCAGAGAGAGAAGGTGGCTTGCCCAAGGGAAAGACTCAAGACTAATGCACAGGACTCCCAGTCCAGGTCTCTTCCACTTCCCTCTTGCTATTCCCTCATTGCCAAGTAAAAGCAGGAAGTCCTTTTTTGGGGGGGGACCCTCATCTTTGAGACTGGTGTGAGTCTCCACCCTGCTCCCCATTGACTTTTCTTTTCTATTTTTTTTCTTAAAGATTTTTATTTATTTATTTGACAGAGATCACAAGTAGGCAGAGAGGCAGGCAGAGAGAGGGGGGAAGCAGGCTCCCTGCTGAGCAGAGAGCCTGATGTGGGACTCGGTCCCAGGACCCTGGAATCATGACCTAAGCTGAAGGCAGAGGCCCTAACCCACTGAGCCACCCCGCCCCCCCCCCCCCCCCCCCCGTCCATTGACTTTTTATGTCCTGCAAGGCTTGGGTCACCGTGGCCAGGAAGAACATATGCTTTCCTCCCAACCACAAAGGAGCGGGTAAAAAGTTCCCACTCTTCTCTCCCCACGGAAAAGAGTAAGAGTAAAATTGCTTAACTCCCCACATGGGCATAGTGATGGGCACTTTTGTGAGCGCCTGTGCGTGTGCCCCTGTCCCTGGTGCTGAAACGTGTCTGGCACTTGGGGTTGTGGTCTCTCTGCCCCAGACCCGGCTGGAAGTACCGCTGCATCTCCTGGGGAGAATCCACCAATACTGTGATTCCCAGGCCTTGCACCTTATCTGCTCAATCATAATCTCCTGGGGTCAGGGGCCGGCCTCCTCAAGTTTGGAAATCTTACGAGGAGTGGTTTGGGACCCCACAACCTTAGGGAGCATTTTTGTGTTCCAGCCCTAGCCTGCTTCTCCCATGGATCAGTGTTTTTCAGTGATATTATTTTCTGAAAACAGTTTGTAATTTTGATACTCTCACAGAAAAAAAATACATTTTATATGGTTTCTATTAATGGGGCAGATCTTATGGGTGGTTGACTGTTCTATCTTGTTTATAGAATAGCCATTTTTTCCCACACTTGGAGCTTGAGGGTGCAGATTGCCTCCCGATTCCACATGAAGTCCACTCCATTCTTTCCTTCGGCCTGCAGGCCTGGCAATTTAGGGTGCTAGAGCAGTTTTAATTATGTTTCTGTGTTCTCTGTCCCCACAGTGCAATGCTCCAGGAATCAGTGAGATGTCTCTATTATGGTATTTTCTCTTTTAGATGCTTTTCTTTCCCTCTGGGACCCCGAGGACGGTTCTCAGTAGAGAAATGGTTGCATTAGACATTCTACCAAGAAAGATGCCAGCAGGATGGGGCGAGACAGCTTCCCCAGCCTCTAACGACCCCCACGGGCTCTAATGCTGTGGGGAGGGTGGATCTGACCCTTTAAGCCCTCATTACCTCTTATCTAACTTCCAGATGCCAGAGAAGCTGGCTTTGAGGCTGTGAGGAGGTAAGGAGTAGTGATCATAATTAAAGGCTTGGAGTCAGACTTGGGTTCAAAGTCTGGTTCTGCTTTTGCTAGCCATGTGAACTTGGACAAGTTGCTTTCACTCCCTGGGCCTCAGCTGCTGAATGTGTGAAATGAGGACAGCTCTAACCATGCCTGAGCAGGGTTGGTGTAGAGATACGGGAGAAAATGGACATCAAGGTATCATCCCTTAAGTCACCACAAGTTATTCTAATCATACAAATGAATCTACCCAGATGATGGCAGCAAACTTAAGGAGGACATTTGCATGTTAATGTGATATTCTTTGTGGACTACACACTTCCACTTCTCTCCCCTTCCCCTGGGAATCGAGGTCTAAGAATGAAGTTGAAAGTAGACGTTTTGGGGCAGCTGGGTGGCTCAGTGGGTTAAAGCCTCTGCCTTCAGCTCAGGTCATGGTCCCAGAGTCCTGGAATCGAGCCCTGCATCGGGCTCTCTGCTCAGTGGGGAGCTTTCTCCCCCACCCCCACCCGCCTCTGCCTGCCTCTCTGCCTACATTTGATCTATGTCTGTCAAATAAATAAATAAAATCTTAAAAAAAAAAAGAAAGAAAGTAGACGTTTGGTTTGTGGAACGGCAGGGTTGTGTGTCTGGTCAGGGTTATTGGTCACTGTCCCCTCTAAAGCATCTTCTTGAGCTACCTCTAAAGGAAAGTCCAGTCCAGAGGAAGAAAGGAAGCTGTCCCAGGGGTTGGAGAAGGTCACTGAGATTTCCCAGGCCATGGGTGTGGAAGCCTTGGGCCAGTGTGGGCCTGGAGTGGCTCAGGTCTTAGGGTTGGGTGGAGGGGAGAGAATCCAGAGTCACAAACTGGGGGCCCCTTTACCCCATTTGCACAGATGAGAACATGGAGGCCCAAGGGCATCCAGCGACTTGCTCAGGGCCACAGCGTCAGTTGGCAGCAGAACCAATGGAAAGAAACCGGTGTCCTTTCCCTTGTACCACATGATCTCCTGGGCAGGTGCAGAGTCCAGCCACTGCTTCTGTCTAGAGTAAAAAAGACCAGAGTCCTGGGGATCTGGGTTAGTTTCTGAGAAGGTGAATTGGACTGGTTCTGTGTGGCCTCAGGGAGAAGGAGCAGAGCTTAGATGTTGGGAATATAGATTTTGGCATCAGAGAGACTGAAATGTGAACCCAGACTCTGCTCTTCTCCATTGCTCTGAGCTTGACCTCTGCGAGGTTCTGTTTCTTCATCTGGGCGGTGGGACTAATAGGACCCATGATGTTAGTAATGCTGTGAGCCAATAAATCAGTCTGTGGCAATGCATATGATGGTGCACTTCACTCCTTTTCCAAATGGTACTTTAGTTCTCTGTTTGTGCATATGCTAAGATGTTCAGTGAGAGCACAGAGGTTATGGTACGGGCAGAAGTAGCCAAAATCGTATATGTGGATATCCAATGATGGAAGGAACTGCCTCATCGTCGGAGGTGAGCAAGCCTCTGGTGGGAATGCCACTGAGAGGACTCAGGCACCTGCTGGAGAAACGAACCAGTGCCTCTGATGTTCTGGGAAGCCCACTCTCCCCCTTCTCCATTCCCTGGCTCCTGCTCACCAGGGACCTCTGTTTTCCAAAGCAGCAAGCAGCCTGCATGGTAATTACTTTTGGACTTATTAAGCATAATTATCCCCTAATCGCATACAACCAGTAATTACTGTGGCTGTTACTAGGGGCCTGCCCATGCAGCACCACCCGCGGCCCCGGGGTCCAACACCCAGCTGGGGCTTGAGGGGGTGCTGGTGCTCCCTGCCCTAGGGTTGGGGGGGGGCTGACCTGAGATGGGACTGCTGCATCCCCTGCCAGGTGCCCCTTCAGCCTGGGCACTGGCTGGTGAAGAATGGCTCACACATGACAGTCCCAGGACCACTCCAGCTCTAGCCCAGCTACACGCTCCCCATCCGGTTAATGCTTGCCCAAGCCACCCTATATCTGCCTGGGCTGTTCCCTCCTCTCTTCCTCTGTCATTCCTCTTCCTTCCCTCCAACCAACCACCCGCTCCTCTTCCCTTCCTTCAAGTATTTTTGAGACTTTTTAATGCTCCTACCCTATTCTAGGTACTAAAGATACAACAGTGTTGTGGGGGGGGGCGGTTGGACAAAAGCCATGCTTTCTTGGAACTCAGTGTCCATTTGGGAGAGAGAGAGACAAAGAATAAATGGGTAAGTTACGCTCTTAGAAGAGGTTGAGCACTGTGAAGAAATAGAAGGCAGACGAGGATGAAGGGGAGGGAGAGGTTATAGAAATTCATAGTTTTAATGGGACGGCCAGAGTTGGCTAATGGGGAATGGTACACTTGAACAAAGACTTGAAGGAGGTGATGGGTTAACCTATGATGGTATGTGGGGAGAGAATGTTCCAGGAAGAGGGAGCAGCGAGTGTGAGAACTCTGAGGTGGGAACAGCCCCGCAGCCCAGGAGGCCAGGGTGGCTGGAGCGAGTGGGGGTGGGGGAGGCAGGTGGTCAGCACTGGAAGGGAGCCGTGGAGGGAAGGTTGCTGAGGTCTGGTGAGCCATTTAAGGCTGGCAGTGTTCCTCTGAATGAGACATCTGAGCAGAGGAGTGGCCTTATCTGACTCGTGTTTTTGTGTGGCTACTCTGTCCACAGAGAGACGATGGGGGCAGGGGTGGGGAGAGCCCAGGGAGCAGGGGCAGTTGCAACAATTGGGGTGGAAAATGGTGGGGGCTTGGCCAGGGAGCAGGGAAGAGTGGAAGAATTCCAGAAATATTTTCAAGATGGAGAGGACAGGATTCCCTCATAGGAGGGGAGAGAGGCATCAAGGATGACACCCAGGTTTTTGGATTCAGCAGCTGGAAGGAGGGAGTTGCCACTCAGCAAATGGGAAAGACAAGGGTGACTCAGGTTTCTGAGGAGGGCAGGTGCTCCCTTGTGTTAAGGTCTTGGCCATGGGAGAGGGGTGCTAGTCTGGGGTTCAGAGGAGACAAGTATGGCTGGGGCGTGCCTGTGGAAGCCCCCTCCCCCACCTGCGCAAGGATGACATTTAAAGCATCTAGATTAAATGCACTCTTCTAGTGAGTAAGTGGGGACAGATAGGAAGAGGCCTGTGTCTGAGCCTGCGGTCCCCCAGGATTAAGAGACTAGGGAGATAAGGAGGAGAATCCAAGGAAGGAAGCCTGTCAGCAGGAGGGAGGGAGCTCTCACCTTTCTATCCTGGGGCACCAGATTCTGCTTTTTCCTCTCCCCTCTGTCTTCACTCCCCTCTTCACTCTCCTCTTCAGGTTTATCCCTGTCCCTCCCTGTCCCCCACGCTCACTTTCTCTCTCCCCAGGGCTTTTTGTGTCTCCCTTCTCTTCTCTCTCCCTTGGCCTCCCTTCCTGGGCTTCAGCTTCCACCCCTCCCTGCCCAGCGCCGCAGGGGCTGAGGCCCGTGGGGTGCGGGGATCTCCTGCAGCCGAGGTTCCAGCCAATCTCCCGAGGTCTTGGAAGCAGCTTGTGGGCCAAAGGGCGCGCCTCCTGCCCGCCTAATGCGTTCCAATATTTATTTACATGCGGGTCAGACTACTATTTATTAAGGTGTCGCTTTCAGCTGTGCGTGGGCTAATCGTTCTTAATGTGCCCCGTCCCGGTTCCCACGGCGACGCCTTCCTGGCCGCAGAGTCAGCGCCTCTCGGAGACTGGAAACCGAGGCCCGAACGCGCTGGCGGGGGGGGGGGGGGGGCCGGGAGTGCTGCTGACCGCTGGGTGCGGGCGCGGAGAGAGGCCAGCGCGCAGAGGGTGCTGGGAGTGCGCAGTCCGGAGGTGGGGACGCGGGAGCGCCGGCCGGGGGTCGCGGAGCTCTCCCCTGGAGCGCGATGCGAGTCTTGGAGCGGGTGGGGCTCTCAGCACAAGGGACGGTGCAGGGAAGACGGGGGGCGGGTGCCTTCGAGCAGGTGGGGGATCCCGAGAGCGGGAGGCCGGGCAGGGGGGGCTCAGGTGGAGGTCTAGGAAAGATCGGGGATCTCAGGGGGGAGGGGCAGGTGACCCAGATGGGGGGGGGTCTTGGAGCGGGTGGGGGGGACCCCGAGCGCAAGGCCTGGCGGAAGTGAGTTTTGGACTCCGGACGCTTGGGCCTCCGCGCGGCTAGCCTGGCCGTGGGCGGACAGATGGACGACCGCGGGGCCGCGGGAGGGGGCCGTCGCCTCCCCCAACCCCAGCGCGTAGGCTGGGGCTTCGCCTAGCCCGGTTCTCCCGACGTCAGCAGCAGCCGCCGGTGCCGGAGGGAGCGGTTTAATTGGAAGGATTTGGGGTTAAGGACAGATGTGGCTTCGCCGGGTTTGGAGGCAGGGCGCGCGGGGGCGGGAGGGTGGCTGGACGGAGTGGGGAGGGGAGCGGGGAAAATAGACCGAGAGACACTCCGGCTGGGCGCCCCTGGAGAGAGGAGACAAAGGCAGTTGTGGGCGACAGTTGGGAGCGAGAAGCAGGTGAAGAGAGACCTCGGCAAATACAGCAGGGGAAGAACGGAGGCGGCGTGGAGGCTGCAGAGACAGCCGGGAGAGGGCGCTGGCGAGCTGGTTTCTGCCCGCTGACCGCCCCCCCTCGCCTGGGAGCACACCCCTCTGGGTATTAGCACAGCCCCTCCCAGGCGGCCGTCCTCCTCGCGGGAGGGGCCAGCTTGGGGACACTGATTCATTTAATTATTGGTACTGTCGGTACAGTGTCTGCCCACTCCCAGGCCTCGTTGGTGTTACCCTGAACGTTCTCTCCTGGTGGGGAATTGCAGCTTAAGAAAACCCAGGGAGGGGCGCCTGGGTGGCTCAGTGGGTTAAGTCTCCGCCTTCAGCCCAGGTCGTGATCTCAGGGTCCTGGGATGGAGCCCACATCGGGCTTTCTGCTCAGCAGGGAGCCTGCTTGCCCTCCACCTCTGCCTGACTTGCTGCCTACTCGTGATCTCTCTCTCTCTGTCAAATAAATAAATAAAATCTTAAAAAAAAAAAACAAAAAACAACCAGGGAATTGAGCCCAGCCCCCCAGCCCCCCAGGCATCCCCGCCCCAGAGCCCTCAGTAAAAGACTTTAGGCTGGCAGCTTAGCAGCCCCGTGGGTCCCCCTCTGAGCTGCATGGGGCCAAGCACATTTCTTCCTGTGAACAGCGCTGAGGGGGGGAATGGTGACAGGCCAACGCTGGAAGGAGTAGCCCAGAAACTTGCGTTTTCCACCACTCAGGGCCAAACCTCTCCCTGATGGTGGTTGTAATTTCATCAAGCCTCTGGTCCTGAGGGACAGTGTTGTGGTGGCCGCGGAACTTTCTGGAACGGTATCCGGTGGATCCGTGGGATCGGTGGTGCTCTGCAGGTTCCCCAGACTCCCAGAGCTCATGTCTCCCTCCGTGGACCAGCTGTGGCCATGCATGCCGGGGCCTTGTGGCCCAAGGGAAGAGTCCTTGTCTTCAGGAGAGTGGATACAACCTCATGGGCATCCCCACCCATGGATGTTCTGGAATGTTCTGAAGTCTGGAACCAAGATGGTAAAGTCACTGCCTGGGAGTTATCCAGCCCTCCCTCATTCCCCAGATGGGGAACCTGAGACCCAGAGTCTGTGTCCTGGAAAGACCTGGGCCTTCACGGCAGGGCAGTTGGGGGAGGGGGGTAGGTGAGCTGTGGAAGGTACCTGTCCCCTTTTCCTTATTTCAGCATCAGGGCGGCTGGGTTTTACCACAAAGTGGGGAGGGTGGCAACGTTCATTTTCTGTGTGCCCAGCCTTCTGTTCCCCATTACCTAGTGCTCTCTCCTGCCCTAGGACTTGACTCTGCCGCTTCAGGGTCTAGCTTGTGGGAACGTCCTTACCCATACACCTGTGTCCCCAGGAGCCTTTCTGAAGACCTTCTCTTAGAGTAGCTGTAATGTAGGCTCTTGAGACCCAACAAGGGCAGGCCTGGGGGGACCTGAGTGGTCCAGGCTGCATCCTTCCTTGGGCCTCAATATCTCCATCTGTATTATGGGGCAAAGTGGGTATTTGGAGGATTCTGAGCACCCGTTCCAGCCCTGACAGCTCAAGACTGGCCACAGTAGGAGAAGCAGCTGGGACTTGGGTCACATGGGCCAGGGCCATCTGCTGCTTCGCTTCCTTGGGGCCGGGGTGGCAGGGGGTCATGGGGACAAACAGCAGAGAAGAGGCAAAGCTCTGTGGACGTGTTATGCAGGAGGAGGACTTGTTACCCATTCCCTTCCTGTGCCTGGAGACTCCTGGTCCTCCACTGCCTTCTGGGGAGGGATGGGAAGTATGCAGCTGTATTTGCCTCCTGGGGGGTGGGGTGGAGAGGAGGGGACTTAGAGGGCAAGAGTGGCAGCGAGCCTGTGGTCCCAGTAGCTGAGCTCAGTAGCGCAGGAGAACATGAAAAACTTGTAGCAAATGTTTCTTGCCCCTGCGTGGCCCAGCATCCAGGAGATGTGGGGTGAGGGAACCAGTGGGGCAGTGAGAACTGGCCCTCAGGTTGGCCGGACGTGGGTCTGGATCCTACCCCACCAGTTTCTGGCTGGGGGACCTTGAGCAGATTAACGAGTGTCTGTGAGCTGGGGTGTTCTCATTGGAAACACCGAAACGGTACTTCATAGAGTTGTGAGGCGCCCATGAGAGACATCGCTGGAACGATCTTAGAATATGGCTGACATTTAGGACTCCCCAATTTAAAACTTCTGATCATTTTTATTAAAGAGAGGAGACTGGCTCACCCTCTAAGCGAGCACTTCAGCTTATATGTATGGAGCATCTACAAGCCCAGTCTCTGCTCTCAGATTGCTTGTAGTCTGATGGGGAGACTCACAACCCTGAAATACCACACCTGGAAGTGCTGGTAACAGCTGTAACCTGGAGTACAAAGGAGTGTGGGGGAGGTCCAGCCGGCCCTGAGGGTACAGGTCAAGGAAGACTTCCTGGAGGAGGTGGGCTGCCCACTGGGCTCTTGGTAAATGTCCAACTTGGCAGAGAAAGCATGGCAAGGACAGGAACGTCTTGCTTGGGGGACACTTGGAATCTGGTCTCTGCTCCTCTGTCATCTGTCCAAAGGTCGTCTCTATCTGCCCTCAGATAGCATCCTCCCCTCCTTGATGCTCCATTTCCCCTGATATTGCTTCATTTTTCTGCCTTGTCACTTTTGGCCTTAATGTACATTTCCTTGATTTTGTGTTTCTTGTCTGTCTCTCTCCATTAGACCATAAGCCCTATGAATGCAGCCTTGTGGGTGCACTTGTGTCCCCCACCCCCCAAATTCCTATGTTGAACTCTGAACCCCTAGTACTCAGAAGGTGATCATATTTGGAAATACAGTCTTTCCAGAGGTAATAAAATTAAAACGAGGTCGTTGTGGTGGGCCCTGAAGCGATATGACTGGGGTCCTTGGATAAAGGGCGAATTTGGAGACAGTTGCGTCCCAGAGCAAAGGCCATGTGAAAACTGGGGTTGGCTGCCACAAGCCATGAAAGCCCCAGCAGCTGGGAGAGAGGCATGGACCAGACCCTTTCCCCGCAGTGCTCAGAAGGAACCAACCCTGCCCACACCTTGATCTTGGACTTCTAGCCTCCAAAACAAGAGACGTGGCATTTCCTGATTTGTGGTCCTTTACTGTGCAGCCCTAGCCTGTCGCCTGGGGGAAGGCTGTTGTGTTATTGCCTGACCCAGCCACAGTTCTCGAATAGACTGCCCTTGTTTTTGACAAGCGGTGATGAGGGACACATCCTGGGTTGCGGCCCATATGGAATGGGGGGAACCTGCAGCGTCTGGGCCAGTGTGTGGTGCAAACAGGGGGTTTGCTGTCTTCAATCCGTCTCGAGTCTCGCCTGCCTGCTTTCTATTTTTTCCCGGAGTGGCGATCTTTCCTCTGATCCAACCCATCTTTCCCCCTCCCAGTGTGCAAAGCTCAGGGGACTTGGGAGCATCTCAGATCTCCCCGTGGGGGAATGGGGGAACGCTGTCTTCAGACTGTTACGGTCTGCCCACAGAGTCCTGAGACAGGTGTCCCCAGAACTGTGCAAGAGTTGCCTCAGAGAGCGCACAGTCTGATGGAGGAGACAGACCCTATTTGGAAAACCCGTGGTCAGATGGAGGAGATAAGGTCTGTGCCCCTGAAGAGCCTCCGATCTGATGAGGGCTACATAGCCCTGCCCTGGGAGAGACCAGCAGGTATGGTTGGGAGCTCCCAGTCTGATGGGGGAGACAGAACACACAAACGTTTATACTAGTAAATATCCCGTAAGAAGCTGCTGCCCGGAGGCGGCCTGGGAAGGCTTCCTGAAGGAGGTGGGCTCTCACGGAGTCTGGAGAAGGAGGGGTACTCATAGGGTGACCAGGAGGAGGAGTGGGCAGAGCAGGGAAGGCCCAAGTGGTCACCTCCTTTCCAGTTCCAGGGGAGCGAGCCCAGTGCCTGGACTCACGGGTGAGTACGTGACCGGCACAGCCTTTCAGTGGGCTTCCTAGCCATCACGAATCACCCATTTTTAGCAGGGAAAAAAGGCTGTTGACAGGGGACAGGAATAGCTTCTGAAAGCCTCCCTTCATCCCTGCCGCCACCATCCTCTTTCCCCAAATGTCTCTGCAGGCCCAGACCTGAAGGCAGTGCACGCCCACAGCGCCCTCTGCCGGAAGGCATCAAAACGGCACCGCAGGCTCTGGGCGCCAAGGCCTTTGTGCAAACAGTACCAGTTCTGGCCCTCTGGAAGCCCCAGATTCAGAAGCCAGGAATGAAGGATAGGCGGGAACTGGACCAGTGCCTGGGATGGTCCATATCTGTATCCTGAAAGATCTTGGAGCTTAAGAGGAGTGTAGCGGGTGGTCAGTTCTACTTGGAGTGGCTAAGGGAGCCATCATAGACAACTCCCCTTGCCCATTCCAGATCTTACTGGAGGCGCAGGAGCTCTGAGTATCCAGGACCCACCTCCCCCCAGGCCAGGAGAGGACCTCCTCCCAACAGATGACCTATGTCTCATTATATCAAAGAGGATGTGTCCCTCTCTTTCTCCAACCCTGGATCTGGAGTGGCTAGACTTCATGTGGGTGGCCTGGATGCTTCCAGAAGGGCTTCACCATTGGGAGACTCTAAGTGAGGCTCAGATGAGGAGGGTAGTTGCTGCTGGATGGCAGAACAAGAGGGCTTGGCAGAGCTAGGCTAGGTCCCAACATACTGTTTTCTCCCCATTTCGGACAAGGAAGCTCAGGTTCTCAGGAGGCCCCTTGGAGGGAACTGGCAACCACAGGACAGAAGACCCAGGAGACCCAAGACCTGAACCACTGGGCTCCCTTCACTCTCTCCTTCCGCAGAGTTCCTGGAGAGAATCCAAGGGTCGAGGGTCTGCTTTCCTGAGTATGTTTTTCATAGCACAAGGGCCTAGGAGATCCTTATTGCCACCCCACCAGGACACACACCCCCTCCTACACACACACGGTGGCTTTTACAGAATGCGCAACTGGAGAAGAAAACAAAGAAGCAGGTTTCTTATAAAGATGGAGGTTGTGGGGCACCTGGGTGGCTTAGTGGGTTAAGCCTCTGCCTTCGGCTCAGGTCATGATCCCAGGGTCCTGGGATCGAGCCCCACATCGGGCTCTCTGCTCAGCAGGGAGCCTGCTTCCCCCTGCCCCCCGCCTGCCTCTCTGCCTACTTGTGATCTCTCTGTCAAATAAATAAATAAAATCTTAAAAAAAAAAAAAAGATGGAGGTTGTGCCCGTTCATAGGTCAGTGAGGTGTTAAAGGAATTTTCGGTCCCCCAGCAGCCTGGAGCTGCGGTGGGAGGTCAGAGAAAAGGCTTGTCTAGCTCAGCAAAGGCCCATTACCTACCTGAGAGTCATCCATGAGGGCCAGGCCAGTATGCAGCATTTCTGTTGGCCTCGTCAGTCACAGCCTGTTGGAGCCTCAAATGGTTCCTATTAGGGCAGTTAGCACATCAGAGCGATGATTTGGGTCTATTGGGAATTCCTGTTTTAGTTGCCTGTTCTCCCTGAAGGCTGCAGAGGGACGACCCACGGTGTGAGGAAACAAATTGCTAAAGGATTTCCAGATGACTTAGGTTTGCTTTTGGGGGCAGTTTGTATGGGTTTGTAAGACAAAATGGCAGCTGGTGATGATTTTCAAATAAATATATTTTGTGACCACTAATTGCTTCGGAGGGAAATCTGAAATGTGGGAGGCAGCCGTGCAGAGCTGTGGTGACAGGTGCTGTCTGGGTGCAGGCGTGCCCCCACAGCTGGTTCAGGTCCCGGTGCTCCTGGACTGGACACCTGCCAGTACCTGTACTTCTCTGACTGGTGGCTTTCGCTACTGCAGAAGTGAGCCTGGCCGGGACGCCTGTGGTGGGCCAGAAGTGCTAAGGAGTGAATGGCATTTCTTGGGAGTGACCCTCAGCCAGTGACAGAGTGGAGCTGGAGAACACTGGAGACGTGTGTCTACTCTCGTTTCCAGTGGGATCAAAGTCCACACTCACAGCCGTAAACTTCCCTTTACTGGTGTCCTTTGTGTTGCCCTTTTACTTCCTCACTTGCCTCAGAGTGTTTCTGGGGATCACACAAATACATTCTCTGCACTGAATCCTTATCTCAAGCTCTGCTTCTGGGGGAACCACCATGACCAGCTTGTTCCGATTTTCCTGGGATTGTTCCAATTTTAAAAGTCAAAGTCTCATATCCCAAGACTGTCCTGCAACTCAGTACCAGGCAGACAGGGATGATGGGTCACCGGAGGGGGGAGTCCCAAACCAAGACAGATGTGAGCACACTGAGCATGGCAAACAGACCACTGAACCATTCATTTGAAAGCCAAGTAGTGGTTTTGAGAACAAAAGAGCAGACACAAGTAACATTTTGTCATATCAGGTTCATTAGTTTTTACGAGCTAAATACTTCTAAGAGAACAGTAGCCACCAATGACAAATAAGCCATTCCTTTGAAACCAGACATGGTCATACAGCCCCCGGGTGTGGTTTGCTAATTGTTGGTGGGTAGAAGACGGCTGCCATCCAGGACTCCCGCAGTGTCCATGGGACTGGCCACTGGAAAAAGGCAGCGGGTATTCTAAGAACAGCAAGTGTCACAGGCACTGTAGGGACATTACAGGTGAGCAGGCAAGGGAACAGGGCAGCATGTTGTAGGCACTTAAGGCTCCGAGGGGGACAAGCACCGGCCATGCCACTTGAGCCAAAGCCACCGGGACAAATAGTGAAACTATACTGGGTGTGTCACTACGTTCGACCGCATGGAGGCAAGGTGCTTTGCCATGGGAAGCAGCTGTAAGCTCAAGGCAGCTGGCCACAAGCCAAGGTTTGCAGCATGAACAGGAGGAATCCCACTTTGTCAGGTGATCTGGGAGGCAGTTTAGAGGTCAACGTCAACAGGCGGGGGGGGGGGGGGGGGGGGGGGAGTGGTGGTGAACACGCAGGTCAGGGAGCTCCATGGTAGGGAGTACTGGGGAGCCTGGCTGGGAGATGCTGCCAAGGTCCTGACTTTAGGACCTGTCTCTGCAGATCAGATGTTCCAGCTGTGAAATACCACATATATCCCCTGCCCTGCTTATTTTTATATGATGGTGGGGGGGCATGCTCCCGCTGAGGGATGCACCCATGGTGGTGGGGGGGTTGATCTCCCTTATCCCTGCTAGATTGGTGGGAAAAAAACCTTGCAAATGCCACGGCAGTGAACACACAGCCCATTCCTGGGGTAGAAAAGCCCTTATCTCTCCCTTTGCAGGAAGGATGCAGAAGCATTTGTGTCTGGGGACCACTTGGGAGAGGTTCCAAGATGCACATAGTGAAAAGCAGCCTTTGTACCCTACACGAGCAGGTCCTTGTGTGGTGGGTTCTAGCGGGGCCGGTGAACGGTGGAGGCTGCACACAGATCCGGGGAGACTCCTTTCCTCACTTCCTTTCAGAGGGGGTCCCTGCCAAGGGAGAGAGGAGGTTCCCCTCCTAGCGAGCAGGTGCACCCCCCTCCAACCCACAGCAGGTAGTCTGAGAACTCGTGACTCTATTCCCCTGGTCACAGCAGCAGAGGACAGAGGATGTCGTTTGTTCTGTCCGCGGGCAGGGGACAGATGGAGAAAACGACGCTTATTTTCAAATCCAGTGCAAATCTGCCTAAGGGTGGGACCCAGTTTCCTGGGATCTGGAGTTGATCTCAGCGGAGGGGGCCCCAGAGGGACGATGCTGCCCTGTGTGTGGCGGGAGGTTGGACCCTTGGGACACTTAGTAGCAGACTCTCCCCCCTACCCCAAACCCCGGGGCAAGGAAGCCAACCGCAGGTGCTCGGGCCAGGGTCCCACGCTGCTGCTGGGAACCACTCTATCACACCACCGGTGTCCGAAAGCTCAGGGGCTGGCCTCTAGCGCCAGCGATGCCTGGACAGCTCAGTCTGAAGCCACCCTGACATATGGCAGGTTCAGAGGTTGGGGAAGCAGCAGGCGAAGACATGTCCTCCCCGGCACGCCAGGGAGGGGGGTAATGGTTCACGGACCAGAGTCGCTGTTGCTGCTTCTCACCAAGCTCTGAAAGGACAGGAACCCCAGCCGATGTGGTGCTCACTCTGCTGCCCTGGGATGCCTGGCATGCGGGAGGCTCTCAAAAAAGGCTCTTTGAATGTGAATGTCGGCGCCTGAAGATCCCTCAGGGAGATCTAGACCAGCTTTTTCCCAGCTGAATAACCCTGGGGAGAGCCGCCTTCTGAATCACCTCATGGGAGACTGACAATATACATTTACATATTCATGACTCTGAGTCTGTCTTGACCTAAAGAAATCTGTTTTCCTTGGGTTTCCCCAACATATTTGCCTGCTGGACTGTTTCTCATGAATTGCTAATTCACATATCAACCAAAGAATAGTGTTGGAAATGCTGATTGAGTGTAGCCTCCTCATACTACAGAAGATGAAACAGGGCCCAGAGAAAGCAAGCAACTTGCCAGAAGCCACACAGCATACTGATGGGAGTTCGGACCAGCACCGAGATTTCCCAGCTCTCCTCAGTGTTCTTGCCACGGGAGGCCTGCCTCTGTTGGAGGGGACCACTGGGCAGGAAGGATGCAGATCAGGGGACTCTCCTGATCCTTCAGTCAGGCAGGGCAAAAACGTTTCCTTGCATCACCTAGAAAGCAAGGGCTAGTTGAACAAAAAATCCAGATTAATCCAAGTTAATCCCAATTGCAGGAGCAATGTGTCCCTCCTTGATAATTTCTGGAACCACCTTAGCTTCAATGCCTTCGCTAATTACCTAAGGTTATTTTTTCCTTAAGCCTTTCTCTTTGGGCTTGGCAGTTCAGGTGGCAGTTTCTGGAGACTGTGTGTCATCTCATATGTCTGAAGTTCTTTAAAAAATGTCTCTTATCCAGATGTCCACCAAAGATCTTGGGTTATTTGATATCAACGAGGATTTGTTGCTCTGCTCCTTTGGATGCTAGGCAGGGGAGCCAAGGGGTGTGGAGGTCAGCGGTCCAGATTTCCAGCTGCTGCTCCTGGAGCAGGATCTAAGGACATTCCCTGGAGAAGGGGGCGGTACACCCACCACCGTGCTGGGTTCTCGGTTACTCCTTCTAGTTCCACAGTGGGCCACCTTGAACCTGCTCATTGTCCACACTTGGAGACCCAGAATCAGGTGGCTTGGGAAGCTGGATGGCTCAGTCCAACCTCATCATGTAAGAGGAGAGGGGCCCAGAAAGCACACGCAACGGGTTCAAGGTCACAGGTGGTGAGCACAAGTCCATGGTCACTAAGAGGGAACCATCTCACAGGCACAGAATCTGGGAACGTTGGGACAGGGGCAGCCTCCCAGCTCCGGTGCACCCGGCAACGGGAAGCCACTTACCCACACGAATGCCAGGTGTTCCCACTCTCGGTCTGATAGGTACTTCTGCTAATGGTGGGCCAAGGAAGGGAGGTCACACCCCTTTCTCCTTACCCTGAGGCTGGGACTGCTGGATGCACGTGTTACTTTTGTGCTGGGAGTCACACAGGGAGAGGACAAAGCTGTCCTCACACCTGCGTGAGGCCATGAGCGAGACAGCCTAAAACCCTTATCTCTCTCAGTGGCACTGATTTCAAGCCAAAAGCCCAGACTGTCATCTATGTGCAACCTGGGAACCTGGTGGCCATGGTGCTGGTGGCTACCCGGCTGGGTTCCACCCCAGAGGGTGATTCTAAAGCAGAACACCCAGCCAAGCAGCAGACCGGACTTGATACAAAGCCTCCAGCCCCTTCCCTTCCCTTGGGATTGGATCACCAGGGTTTTGGAGCCTCAGCAGGACCGGTGTCGAGAAAGCCCCTCCTGGGAGACTTTATAGCACAGGGGGAGGGTAGAGAAGGGCCCCCAACCCAGGGCCAGTGTGTGGGGGTGCAGGACACCATATCCTATCCAGGCTGCCTCTTCTCTACGCCTGAAGGGCATTCTGTTGGAGCCCCTCTCCCCCTCCGCCCCTGATGAAGACTGGTCATTTCTCAAGGCTGGGACGTGTGCCAGAGCCCACAGCACCCCCCACAGGTCACTTTGCTCTGTGGGGACCTCCAGATCTCCCTGGAGAGGGACTGGCTTTGTGCCAGGGCCCTGGGGCCCAAAGGGACCACTTGGTGAAGCGATGTTAAGGCCTTGGAGAGGGGGTGTGAGGGTTCAGCCTGGGGTCCCAGACAGCTGGGCTTCCAGAGGAGTCTTCAGGGCAGAGGTGACTGGGCCCCCAGGGTGTCCGAGGCTGCGCCCGTCACCACGGGGTCCAGGTGAGCTTGAGGGGGGAAGCCCCCAGGGGCTGTCTGCTGGACCATTCAAGCGTCCTTCATTTCTTTGAATAAAACCCCCTCCCAGCTAAAGCTGCTGGTCCCAAACGCACAGCCAGGCTCTGTCTGGTTCTCTGTTGCAAAGAGGGCCCCCGGGATCCCCAAATAGAGCTGACGCAGGGCCCCCTCGTGCCCCTCAGCACCAGCGGCCTTCGCCTTGCACAATTCCTGAAACTGTGCAAATTATTTAAGTTGTCGCCTGGTTTCTCCACCGGCTTCTGTGACCATGTCTATTCTGTTCAGACTATTTTAGCACAGACTGAAGCTTGGTTTTAATACCTCAGCGGCAGGTGTCCCTCCTGGGCCTCCCTACCTCCTCCTCTTAGACTGGAGATCACTGACAGTCTGCAAACTGACGTACACTAGGACTTCCAAGCCCTGGGAAAAGGCCCCTGAGTGACTTTGTAGCATGTTGGGAAGGGGAATTCTCCAGTGGGTTTGTGAGTGGGATTTGGGGGTGCCTGACCGTCACCACGGAGACAAGGCAGTGGGCAGAGGTGGTCTCCCGTGCTTGGACGTGAGCTTGCAGGTCTGGTTACTGGCAGTCTTTGGGTTCGCTCATATCTCCCTTTTATTTGCGGGGGGCATTGCCCATGGGATCCTCTTCCAGAGAGAACTGGGATGTAAGCTGTATTTTCTCTCTCCCCACCCCATGGCTGCCTGGGCATTCTTTGGAGCTTCTAGAGATCTCGTCCAACCTCCCTTACCTCACGCACTTATTTTACAGGTGGGGAAACTGAGGCCCAGACAGGGGGCAGGAGCTGGCCTACAATCGCACAGCTAGGTGGTAGCAAAGTTGGGATTGAACTCAGGCCTCCTGACTGCCAGTCCAGGGCTCTTTCTAGCAACCAGTATATTGGCTACAGCTGCAAAAGCTCCCCCGTGCCAGGCCCGCACCGTCCCCTTCCCCTCCGCTCTTCCCACCCCTACTACACGTAATTTGGGTTATAGCAAAGCATGTTGAACTCCAGGTTCTCGTCCCAGTGCCGCAGGAGCACGAATAGCTGGCGGCCGGCCGCCCTGAGGGTGCCCCGAGTGCGGCCCTCGGGGACCTCCTGCTGCTCCAGCCAGGAGTTCGCTTTGGCGGCCACCAGCTCCCACTCCACAAAGTAGGAGGCTGAGCTGTGCTCTAGCCACGCCAGCGCCACCACGGTGGCCCACAGCTTCCCCGTGTGTTCTACCACAGCCCTGGGCTCCCAGCCTGGCTTGCCCTCTGCCAGAGGCTCCGGGGAGAAGCTGTCGCAGGAGGGGAGCCGCGCGGAGGAGCTGGTGCACCCCTGGGGACTCGGGGTCTTAGACTCCGGCTGGCGGGCGGTGAGGGACACTCGGTGGCAGGTGAAGGGTGAGGTCCACTTGAGCTTCTCCATGGGGATGTGGACGGCCTCACAGAAGGCTTGGTTGAGCAGGAAGGCTCCGGAGGCCAGCTGCAGAGACACCTATGTAGGGGGTAGCCCCTCGGGGGGCCTCAAACTTTTTAGACTGTGGAGCCCCAGGCCGTGCAAAAGCCTGGGTCCACACAGCCCGCCCATTCATCCCCCCAGATCCCCCCAGCCTGCCCCTCCCACCTGGGAGATCTGCAGGATACTCCAGCCAACCGAGCATCTCCGAGCTTACCCCATGGGCACTTCAGGCTGATCAGGCCCAACCCAACCTCTTTACTCCACACCTGCCTCATGTCCTGTGTAGGGGGGCCCTGCTTGGGCTCTGGGGTCATCCACTGCCGTTGGGCAGACTCAGGGCAGCTCACCTCCCTGTCCCTCCCTCCACGCTGATCAGTTTCCAAGTCCGGACGGGTGTACTTTCTACTCTGCTCAGCAACCCGCCAGCTGCCTCCACTCTCCTCCCCTGTCCCCCGCTTCTCCTCTTTCCTGCCTTGGAGGGGTTCTAGTAAGGCATAAACCATGGCGCTCTTTGGAAGCCATCAGCTCAGTGACTTCAAGTTTCTCTTAGAATCAGCGATTTCCAGAGCACTGGCTTGTCCTCTCCCTGCCCCCAGACCCCAGTGCTCTGGTCCCCAGGCTCTCTCCTTTCCACACTGCCGGCCATGACTCCTCACCCTTCTGGTCTCCGTCTGACCACTGCCTGGAGTCTGTGTCTCCCCGCCCCCCCGCCCCCAGCCACCACACCTCACCGCACCAAACCCGACCTCTGCACTCACAGCACCCAAGCGTCAGGAGTGTCTTGTTCCTTGTCCATGCCCCCACTAGACACTGAGAGCCATGAGCTCAGGGACTCTGTGCATCCAGTTCAAGGTCGTCTCCCAGGGTCTAGCACCGTGCCCGGCTCCACAAACTCTTAAGCAAGCACAGAGCTCTGTGGCCCAAGAGCCTTGGAAATTCAACGTTACACTATGCCTCGGGCGTATAGGGACAGGGGCTGTGTGGGGCAGCTCACACCGTCCCCTCTCCCAGCACCCTCTGATCCCCAAGCCCCACTGGGCCTCCCATGCGGTGAGACCCCCTACCCCCTGCTTCCCCCCTCCAGACCTAGGCTTCTCACCCTGCCACAGCATGCCGGGCTGTCTACAGCGTCACTTGCTAAACACAGTGTGTGTTCCTGCGGTGTTAATTTTACTTGCTTGTGAGCTATTTCAAGGCTTATTTTTATGTATTGGAAAATAAACACACATAGATGGTGGAGTAGGACGCAAAATTCCTGTGAATTTTTAAAGCCAAGAGAGCAGATTGCAAAGAATATTCGTGATGCTGGCGCTGGCTTCTAGCAGCACTCTTAGGCCCCCAGCCCTTGCCCTGCTGCCTACTTGCGGGGGAAGGTCTCGGTCTTCTTCCCTTTGGGAGAGGGGAGGGGTGGGCAGGAGGCTCCCAGGAAGGCCCCTCAGGGAGTGTTGGAGGCTGAGGTCTGGGGTCTGGGGCACTCACCAGTGGGATGTAGTCGAAACTCTGGGTCCCTGGGCTTGACTCTGGAGCCTTGGTCAGCGGTTTGTTCAGGAAGCCCTTGGCTGCCCGAGTCAGCAACCTGGACTTGCTCAGACTCAGCCTGTGTGGGTGGAAGCGGGGAATAGTGGCCAGAGCTGTCCCCTGGTGTCCCCGGTCATCCCACCCTGCCCAGCGCCCACTCAGCTGCCCCCAAAAGTCAGGGCCAGAAGGGACGTGACAGATGGCTTCCTCCAACTTCCTCATTTGGCAGCTGGGGAAACTGAGGCCCAGGGAGGGAAGCTTGTGCTTCTTGAGTCACTCAGTGAGTTAGCGGCACCCTAGATGATGAATAGGTGAGGGTTCTTTCTGGGACCCTCTTCCAATAGCATACTCTCGTTCAGCCCAGTGGCCAGAGAAGCTTAGGCTAGCTCTCCCGGGGGATTTGCACCTGCACAGAGACCACAGTGGTGGAGGCGGGGGGCTTCCACAGTGCGGAGACCAGAAGGCAGTGTATCTGGGTAAGAGGGCCTTCTCGATACCCTTCAGATTGTTCATTTTTGTCTAAATGTCAAGTTGGGTCTGCTTTCCACCTTCCAAGCCAGGAAGGGTCCCGGGGAAGCAGGTGGTGTGGCACAGCCCACCTCGCGGGGAGACCCCACGTACCTGGATCCAAAGAGAGAGTCTGAGGTCTTGAAGGAAGAAAGGGTATTGGTGACCAGACTGCGCAGGGGACCTGGAGAGCCATAGAATGACAGTTGGGGCATGACAGACGACCCTGTCCAAGGGCTTCCTGCCCAGGGGGGAAACAGAGGCCCAGAGAGGAGCAGGGGCCTGCCTCTCTTGCACCCAGGTGGTGTGGGGAAGGATGAAATACGTATGTCCACGTGTAAGAAATAGGCCTCTGAGTTTCCGTGGCCGGTGGCTGCTGGTGTCTTCTGTTACCCGTGGGGGGCAGTGATGGCTTCACATCAGCCCCTCCCCCATCCCTGAGAGGGGGACATTGAATTTCCTTCCCTGGCACATTGTGGAGGCTTCTGAGCAGAGTTAAGTGGTAGAATGATCCCTCAGCTGGGAATCGGGAAGTCTGATTCCAGGCCTGGTGTTGTCACTAACTTGCTGTGTGACCTTGGACAAGTCACTTGACTTCTCTGAGTCTTAGTTTCCACATCTTTAGATTGAGGGTACTCCTCTATTAATCTCACGCAGGGGTGTTTTGAGGAATAAATGAACCACTGAGGACTTTGTTGAGCTAAGACACTCTCTTGGCCAGTGGGTCAGTCACTGTCCCTACCTTAACTAAGGACAGAGTCGGCTGACCGCCTACTCACCTTCGGAAGCAACGTACTTCTCGCGGCCCGGGGACGTGGCCTCACCAAAGGGTGCAGTGGGGCTTTCTTCCACATCTACAACAGATGATGAAGCCAGTGAGGCCTGAGCTCCTCTGGCTCTCCCTCTCTCACCTCTCATCCCCCAAGGAGAGTGAAGGTCCAAATCCACACTATGTGGGGGGTGGGCTGGGAAAGCCTGCTTGCGTGGGCCTTTGTCTTCTAGAGATAACACCCCTGGTCTCCCTAAGAGTCCCATGCTTGCTCTCTCTCTCTCTCAAAATAAATAAATAAATTTATTAATTAAAAAAAAAAGAAGGGATTTGTGATTTTGATGGAAGCCATGGGCCACCAAGAACTGAGCTATGGACAAATGAAAAGGTAGACAGAAGCTTCCTTTGGACGGGAAGCCCAGCTTACAACAGCGCCCCACCCCCCCAACGCCGCCGCCCCATCCCCAGTTTGGGAGGCCCTGAGGGACCAAAGAGCTGGCAGAGCTTTTTAATTCTGGTGTTACACACTTTTCTACCCCTCACACACTGTTCCTTTTTCACCCCATCAATGTCTGTGAGAACTTTCGAGTTCCTCAGGTAAAAACTTAGTACGATCTGGGTGTCTGGCCTCGCGGCCAGGTGGGACCTCTGATGTACTTCCCATGCACAGGAGGAGGCCAGAGATCCTCACTGAACATGAGAGAGCAGGAAGGAAGAAGGGATTCGGACCAGTGCAGCAGTTAGGCTGTCTTTGGAGGGACCAAAAGACATGCACACATTCAGGACACAGAGAGTTAAAACTATTCCTGTGAATGAGTGCCAGGTCACAAAAGGGTCAAATCATGGACACTTAAGGACCTGACAAAATCAGGCAAAGGCAGAAGGGAAGCTTCACGAATCCTGAAAGAAGCCGAGGGTGGGACCCAGACAGATGGAGCTGCCTCTCTGCTCCTCGCTTTCCCCCTTGCTTATTAGTTTTCCTGGCATTTGGTGCCTGAGAGGACTCAAGAGATTGGAGCTGAGAACAGCCCCGGGGCTGGGCAGACTTTGAAAGGGGAGAGGTGGAGGGATGGTGCGGGCTCGTGGCCTCCCGGCACTCTCTCAGCAAAGCTGTGTTTGGTGGTGGCACACGGAGCCTCCGAGAGTCTGTCTGGGAGGCCTGGTCTCACCTTGGCTCTGCAAGGGGACCCAGAGCGCAGACTCAGAGCCTGGCTTCTGGGAGCCTTGGACACCAGCGCGCCTCCCAGGCTTAGGCTTAGAACACACATGAGGCAGCTCTTACTTAGGTTCTGGAATTTGCCGTCTTCTGCTGCTGAGTCTTCCCCGAGCAGGGTCTGAGACCGTCCGAAGCCAGCAGCCGGGCCCCTCCTCTGTCGGGTCAGGACCTGAGAGTTGACCATCCGCCATGCGGCACCTTCACAAGGACAAGGAGAGGGGGTCAGTTGGGTACAACTGTGTCAGTCCTTTGCCTTTCCCCCAGGTTGGTCACTTGTCCAGAGGCAGAAAGACATTGTACAAGGTAAGACCATGAACTTTGGAGCCAGAATGACCTGGGTTTGAACCTCAGTCCCATCTCTTAGTAGCTGGAGGGGGTGCTAGCCCCTCTGTGCCTCAGTTTCCTCATCTGGAAAAGGGGGATAATAACCTTGCCAGGTGCATGCTATTGCCAAGACGATGCTCAGGAAGCAGTAATATTTTCTAGTTAATCAAAAGGCTGGTTTTCTCAGAACATCCCACTTTTCATTCTCTCCTAATTTGTGGTCTCAGAAACCAAGGTTCCCCTTCCCCTCCCACAGGGCAGGCCCCTGGAGTCGGAGGGCCTCAAACAGCACATGGATAAAGAGAAATGAAGCTATAGCACCCCTAAGTGAGTTTTTGGGAGCCCCACTCTTGGAGAACACAAGTCTGTAAACTATTCCTTAAAAAAAATGAGGAGTTCTACGGGGAGGTAAGTTTGGAAGAAGCTGCAAACTAGAGTCCCTTCTCTGAGCCTCGTGATGTATGTTAACATACTAAAGGCTCTGACAAGTTCTGCAATCAAGAAGCTGTTGAGCTTTATTTAATCCAGTGCTTCCTAAATGTATTTCCTAAACTGGGACTTCCTAGTTTGCGCAGAATGGCTGTGCTCAAGACATGCACTTAGGGTCCTGGTTTCCTGAACTACACTTTGGGAAGTACTGATTCAGGTCTTAGGGGGCTGTGGGACTTAGGTTAAGACATGGACCAGCTCTCTGAACCTTCCAGGCTGTGTGTGCTACAGACGCTAGGAGGATGGTCTGAAACGGGCAGGGAGGGAGAGAATGTCATTTGGGATGACAAAGCCCAGTGAATGAAAATATGCCTAGTGCAGCAATAGTCTGGGCCACTGGCCAGAACCCGAAATGAGAGCAACCTGAGGAGGGAACAGGTCATCGATGATTTTGGTGCCGTAGATAAAAAGCAGCAGGAGAGGAGGGAGACGGGAACAAGGAGAGGCACATTTTGTTTTTAAACATTCTTTCAGGAGATCTGCTAAAAAAAACAAAAAATAAAGAAAAATAAAGGAAAAAAAAGGAGCTGCAGAAGGTAGGAAAATGTAACTCAGGAGAGAAAAAGTACATATAGTTTATGTACCTATGAAAAGTATCTCACCAAAAAAACCCTAAAAAAATTCCCCAGAGAGCGATTCTTCCCTTCCTTCCCTGGAAGCATTTAGAAAGACAAGCAGCACACAGTGTTGGTGCAAAGCCGACCCCCTGAACAACCTTTGTAGTCAGGTCACTTTGAAAAACTTCAAAACTCATCCCAGTTTTAAACGGGCAGGACTTTTGATCTGCAATCTTACTTCAGAGAGTTAATTAGCCCCAAGGAGATAACCTGACAGGGGCATAAAGATGTTCTTTGGGGGTGCCTGGGTGGGTTAAGCCTCTGCCTTTGGCTTGGGTCATGATCTCAGGGTCCTGGGATCAAGCCGAGCCCCGCATTGGGCTCTCTGCTCAGCAGGGAGCCTGCTCCCGGACCCCCTGCCTACCTCTGCCTACTTGTGATCTCTGTCTGTCAAATAAATAAAATTAAAAAAAAAAAAAGATGTTCTTTGCACCATAATTTACAATAATCAAGAGGGGAGTAAAATGAAGGTCTAGTATCTGGGGGGCTCATGGAAAAGGTTCTGATAAACGTTAAGTGGTAATGGAAAGGATCAGGAGGGAGTACAGACTCTGCAGCCAGGCCACGGGATGCCAAGCCTAGCTCTGCCCCTCACTGCTGTGTGACCTTGGGCAGGGAGCTTAGCTCCCTCTGCCTCTATCTTCCCACCTGTAAAATGGGGATAATAATAGCATCTTCTTTGCAGAGCTGTGTTGAGGATTAAGACATTCGATGTAGAGGGGTGCCTGGGTGGCTCAGTGGGTTAAAGCCTCTGCCTTCGGCTCAGGTCATGATACCAGGGTCCTGGGATCGAGCCCCGCATCAGGCTCTCTGCTCAGTGGGGAGCCTGCTTCCTCCTCTCTCTCTCTGCCTACTTGTGATCTCTGTCTGTCAAATAAATAAATAAAATCTTAAAAAAAAAAAAGACATTCGATGTAGATAAAGTGCTTTGGAACCCTGTCTAATTGATGATGAACATAGAAAACCCTGTAGCTATTGAAGTGTTGATAGACATTCACCTTCGTGGAAAGATTTTTTTTTCCACACCCACATTTGGTAGAACACAGCACATATCGGTATAATCCAACTCATGAAAAATTATCTGTCTTTTGACTTCTCTACGTGTAGATATTCATAGAGAGAAGTCTGGAAAGATGGTCACGCCAAGGAGGTAATGAGTTACTCATTTCTGGATGACTGTCAAGTCCAGGCATTTTTATTTATGTCTTTCTATATTTTGGAATTTTCTACGGAGAGCACACACATTGTCCCAATTGGAAGAATACAGTCAAGTCCTATTCATTTGGTGGGAAAAAGGGAGTGGGGGTAGTTTCATTGCCCTTTGCAGAATAGTGGGTGGGGGTTCATGTACCCACCACCCTGTGGTGACCGAACCATTGGCCAGGGGCCTTTTTGCTTCTGGGCCATTCCTGTACCCCTCTCTGCGGGTCTGTGCTCCTTTGTGTCCCAGTTCCCCTCTGCCAGCCAAGGGGGGCTGCTTGGCCCTCAGAAGAGCCCATCTGCCTTACCAGAGTTGGGGTACCCCACCACAGTGGGCAGGTACCGGCTCTTGCTCACGTCCACAGGCATGAAGACTGTATACTTGCTGATGACGTTGCAGGCTTTGCTGGTGTGCACAGCGTTCACCTGATAACGGCGGCTGGACCCTGCGGAGGGAGAGGCTGGGGGTCATTGTGCGGACCCAGAAAATCCCAGCTGACCCAGGAATTCTGGAAGCTAAAAGAAGGACTAGATCAGTGGTCTCTGTCTTTGGGATTCCAGAAGCCCTTCAAATCAAGGGGTCTGTGCACTTGCCAGTTAAGGACATTAACCCCCACCCCCAAGATTATTAACCTCCATCATCATTTCATAAAATGAGGACATTTTAATGTAAAAGAGCTAAGACATCTAGGACAAAAAGATAGTTACACCCCTTAAATAACTTGAGTGTTATTTAAAAAAAATCCTCTAGGGGTACCTGGTGGCTCAGTCAGTGGCCTGAGTGTGCCACCCTCGATCTTGGGGTTGTGAGTTCGAGCCCCAGGTTGGGTGTAGAAATTACTTAAAAATAAAAGCTAAAAATACCCCCCAAAACCCCAAACCCTCTATGTCGCCCGTATTCTCTATTTTAATTTTACAGCTATCCGATAAAAACTTTGCTGCAGGATTTCACAGGTCCCCTGGCAGGGTGGGGACCACTGGTCTGGTCCATTGGGACAATCTTGCAGAGAAGATTGAAAACCAGAGAGGGAGAGCAGAAAACACAGGGTCACAGAGAGAGTTAGTAATGGCCCTGGGATCAGAACTCAGGATGCTCTGACCTCCAAACCCAAGTTCTTCCCACAAAACAGGTGAGCAGTCTCCAGAGGGTTGTGTGTTCTCTGTATCTATACCGATCTATTCTCGGTGTGCACCATCGTGATCCCAGGAATCACGGTCTTAGGAAATTTTGCCCCAATTCCTGAACTCAGTTACTTCCCCACCATCCCTGTTACAGGATTTCTTGGATCCCTGTATTTCTTAATAGGACAATCAGGCCAAACGCAGTCAATTAATTGTGCGCGCAATTATTTGATTCATGTTGGCTTCCCCGCTAGTGCGTGCATTAAGGATTGGAATTGTGGTGGTCACTGCACTGTTCAGCCTCGAGTCTGGCCCCGAAATGATCCAAAATCAATAAATGGCGTTGATGAATGAGTGAGTGGACCAACTAGGTCTAGTGGGTTCTGTAATAAGGTGTGGTCCCAGGGGAGCAGGTCAGGCGCCGATCATCTGGCAGGCCGCGTTGTTCTGTCTCTCGAGGCCTACGGGGGGGCGCTGCAAGGAGAAGCCCTGGGAAGTGAGAAGGAATGGGTACTGCAGCAGACGGGGAAAAGGAAAGAGAGGAGAGGACAGACAACCGGATCACCAGATCACCGGATCACCGGATCACCGGAAGGGATGGGAGGGGTGAAGGAACCCAGGGCTAGCCGGGAGGCATCTGGGGGCTGGGTGACCGGGCGAGGTGTGGGTAGCAGTGATCAAGGAAGGGATGGAACCCTGGGCTGTGTGTGTGTGTGTGTGTGTGTGTGTGGGGTGGGGGGGGGGGGCAGGGGAGGTGGAGGGTGGGGCTGGTTGTGCTGGGACCGAGGGGAGACACCGGGAGGCAGTGGTGCGGGGTGGGCGGGCGGTGGGGGGACGAAGAGATGGAGCACTAGACAGTGGCGGGCTGTGGGAAGAAGGAAGTTTGCTGAAGCCTGGGGAGGAGAGCAGATCACCCGTGGGTGGGCCAGGAGGAGGGTGGGGCCTTCCGCCCGACCTTATGGAGGGGGCAGGGCCCGAGGTGGGGAGGAGGAGAGAGGATCACTGTGGGGACTGTGGGATGGGGCGTTGGGCGGGGCTGCGAGGAGTGGGCGGGGCCCTGAAGTGGGGAGGGGTATGGGGTGGGGCTGCGAGGAGGGGCTCCCGGAGGCTGTCGGGAGAGCGCTGGCGACGGAGGTCACCTGGCTCGATCTCGCCTTCGCGCTCCGCCAGCTGCTCAAAGTCGCGGATGATGGCGCGGGCCGCCAGGTGGTGGAAGGTCTCGCTCCACAGGTCAGCGTCCTGTGCCCCTCCCCGCTCCGGGCCGGGGGGCCCCAGCTCAAAGGTCACTTCCCACTGCAAACGTTGGCTGTCACGCAAGCCCTTGACCACGGCCTTGCCCAGCACCGGGCCTGGAGTGGGGGGCCTGCCGGGATTGATCCGCTCCTCGGACTCTGCAGGGGGCTCCCAGTCCGAGGACGTCTCAGTCTCGAAGGCGGAAGGGTGATGGGACGGCTCTGCGGGCAGAGGGACAACCAGGCGGTGCTCTGAGCTGGGGCACAGAGGGGCAACCCTCAGGGACGTCATTCCTCCCCAGGGCGCAGATATTGCGAAGCAAGTACAGTCTTCTTCCCCCTACCCTCCACCTCGAGGAACACACGACTTCCTCCCTAGGGCAGCTGGATGGTATGGACCTGTCCCCAACATGGGGCAGACCCACCTCCAGGAATCCAGTACCTGAGGTGGCCAGATAGGGTGGGGTGGGGACACTTGGGCAGTGAAGAGTGCAGCCACAGGGACATCTGGGAGCCTCACAGCCAGCCCAAGGGCCAGGTTGATCCGGGAAGATCAGGATTGGTGAGGTTCTCTGGCACGGAGGGGCCTCTTCCCCCCACCCCACCCAAGGGCACAGACAAAGGCGTTTGCCCTCAGTCCTATCATATGAAGCTGGGCTACAGCCAAGAATTCGTCCCTGTTCCCGATCAGGTCCTAAACCCTGTAGGCACTTACCCAGGTCCCCAGGGTTACGTCTGTCTGAGGCAGGCTTCAGGCTAGACCCAAGATCTTGCTCTTTCATGGGGCTCCAGGTCTGGGTCTCCTGGCTGGAGGGCAGGCTGGGCTGGCAGCCTTGGGGCAGCAGAGAGGGCCTTCGGGCCCCTGGGCCCCGGAGTTTGGGGCCCTGGCTCAGGTCCAGACCACTGTTCAGCAAGGGCTAGGAGTTTAAGAGGGAGGGGAGGAAGCTGAGATCCTGGTGGCTGCCCCTTCCCTCCACCCCTAGCCACAGCTCTTTCTCAGGGCACCCCAGGTCCTATAGTACTGCAGGCCACATAACCTACTCTCCACTACCCATGAGAACCATCAACACAGATAATCCCAAAGCATGGATACAGCCCAAACCATGGAAAACTGTGAAAAATCACATACCAGGGATAATATTCTAAACCCACTTTTTTTTTTTTTTGCCATAAAGTCTAAAACTTTGTGTGTGTGTTGGAAGGAGGCTAAAATTATCAGCCTTTTCCTTATGTCTTCTCATATGTCATGCTTAAAAGGTCTTTCCCACTCAAAAAAAATTCTAGAATTTTTATGATTTATTTTTGTTTGCTTAAATCTTTGACTCACATGAAATTTATTTTAGTGTAAAGAAATAGGAACAAACCTTTTCCTTGGTTTTCCCAGTAGTACAGATCTCAACACCACTTATTAAATATGGTTCATTCATTGAGTTTCTAGGGTTTATCAATCCCCCACCTGTATCCTGTCAAAGCTCACATGTACATTGGTTTTATTTCTGGACTTTCTCTTCTGTATTGTGGATTTAATCTGTCTGTTCTTGTGCTGGTACAAAAAAACACCAAAAGGCATGGGATAAACTGGGAAATATAGCTGCAACACACATGACAAAGATCATTTTCAAAAAAAAGTTCTTATAAATCACTGGGGCAGGGAGGCAGAGGGAGACTATGGGTTCAGGGTATCTGTAGGCAATACACAGAAAAAGTATCCAATAAACCCATGAAAAAAATGCTCTGCCTCATGAACATTGCTCTAAAATAAAATAAGTTATATGACTTTTTTTTCCATCTTCCAGATTGGCAGTTATTTAAACATTTGATGACGCCTACTGTGGCCAAACCGGAGACAGGGTTTCTCTTGCGGACCGTTGATGGGAGTATGAACTTGAGGCACACCTGTGGGAGGACACTTTAGCTGTGTGCTGTCCAGCAACATTAAATGTGCACAAGCTCTTTTGACCCAATGATTCCATGTTTAGAAGTTCTGTGGAAATGCACAGGAAGTGAATATCTATGTGCCTGTGATGTAGATTCGTTGCAGCGTTGTTTGTAAAAGTGAATCTTTGGACATTCTCAAAATGCACATCCAGTAGGGGTTGACAAAGGAGTTATGGAAGATCCATACCATGGGATGTCACACAACACGCATTGAAATGAAAGAGTCGGGTTTCTTCATACCAGGGTGGGAAGATGTCCAAGATCAAACGTATCTTAAAAAAGTAAATTGCAACCGTTCTGTATTTTGACTGTGGAGATAGTTACAGAACTATGCGTATGTCAAAACTCACAGAACTGTTCACCAAAAAGAGGAATTTTACTGAATACCAAAAAGAGAGAAAGAGAGAGAGAGAGAGAGAGAAAGAATTAAAAAGACATTAAAAGAGTAAATTAGAGATTTGCATTTGGATTTTGGAGATATCCGGTGATAATTGGATATAATTAGAGATTTGCAATGTGATTATTCAAAACACATATGTGTGTTGTGTGTGTGTGTGTGTGTGTGTGTGTGTGTCTGTGTGTGTGTGTGTGTGTGTGTGTGTGTGTGTGTAGTATTTCTGGAAGGAAACATTGAAAATCAGAGGGTTCGGGCACAGGGAAGGGATAATTTTACTTTTACTTTATACCTGCCTGAACTGTTTGAGGGTTTTCATGGCAAACTCTGAGTATGTATTACTTCTATAATTAAAGAATATTAAATTAATTAAAAATGAATTTTGTGCCTCCGGGAGCACATATGCTTGGTAGGGGGAAGCGGGTGGGGCAGGGGCAAAAGGCACTTGCAAGGTGAAACAGAAAAAGTGCCTCTCAGGTTTTTAGGTCAACAGTTAATCATCGAGGTTTTCTCATCTCTATTAAGTATTTACTGGGAAGAGGATTGTGCCTCTCCATTAGATAGGGGTTCCTTAGGGCAAGGGCTGGGCTCCTCCTTCCTGTCTCCTCTGGGCCTGAGGTCCTAGAGATGGTACAAGGGTGTGGGAGAAGAAAGGGACTGATCACTGGTCGGATGGCCTTGGTAGGAGCTGGTATCCAGCCAGGGCTCCTGGGTTCCAAGGGGGTACTTAATCCCTGTCTCCCATCAGAGGCTGGGATTCCCCTCACCCCTACCTTACCATCATCAACACACTGAGAAACAGACGCTGCTACAGTTTCCATGGCAACGGATTAGTCTAAGATTCAGCCTTTCACCCAGCCAGAGGCTTCAGGGAGGGTGTATGTGTGTGCTCATGTGTGTGTGCGTGCGCTGGCATGTGTGTGTGCGTGTGCAGGGTAGAATTAGATTGGAGAAGAAGCTGAGCAGGCGATTAGAAAGACATGAGCAAGGATGGGCCAGGAGCAAGCAGGAGAGAACAGATGCTAAACTGCCCAGAGTTCTCACCAAGGAGAGTTGCATTTAAAGGACACCTACTGTATACCAGGGGCTGCACCAGGCATTTCCTCTCCTATCAGCCATTGCCTGCAAGTCTTCCACTTAGAGTTAGCTCCCAGTCAATGCCTGCTGATGGCAGTTAGCTCAATCCACTGTACAAACTACTCTCCCCATTTCCTAGATGGAAAAGTTGGGGCTCAGAGAGGGTAAGCAACATGTTTGAGGAGCAGAGTCCACCTGACTCCAAGGTCAGTGTCTTCCAGCTGCTTCAAGTGATTCCTGGTTAAGCACTGAGAAGGGCTTGCAGGGACAAGGTGGCAATGTCTCTCCCCTTGGGAACTATAGGAGCTTATGGAGAGGCAGGGAGGGATGGCGATGGTGGGTGGAAGCGGGAGAGCGAAAGGCTGCTTTTATGGAACCGTGACTTACAATGACAAAGCTACGTGAAACCTGATTCTTAAGAAAGTGGATAAGGTACGCAGATAACAACAAACACCAATTTGGTTTAGGACAGTGTTTCTCCATCTGGTGGTTTTACCCTCTTCCTCAGGGACATTTGGTAATGAGTGCAGACAGCTTTGGTTATCATGCTGGAAGGTGGTATTCAGCTGATCGAAGCCAGGGATGCTGCCAAACATTCTACAATACACAGGACACAGCCCCTTCGAATGAGTGTCAATGAGGCTGCTCCTGGCCAGCTGGGAAGTATTGTGTATGGAGAATGGGTGATGTCACTGAATACTGGATACAGTCACTGAATACTGGATACAAGCAGATCAAGATCCAGAAAAATGAGGAAGAAGACACTCATTTTGCAGTATAAGTAGTGGACCTTGTGGCTGAAGCAGGAGACAGCTCTCTCCCCAGCTATGGTCGCCCCAACTCCAACCCACCCTGCTCAGGTACCTGCAGATCAATCTGCCACCAAGGGGCATCTGTGATGCTCTGGTTGGTGAGGTCCTGCAGCTTTGCTTTCCGAAGTGGGTATCTCTTGGCAGGCACTGTGGGGTCGCTTGCTGTGGGGGCCCTTGGGGAGGGCTTGTGGTGGGTGATCTGGTTGGTGCTGTATGCCCGCCGTCGCTGGGAGAAGTCTAGAGCTGGGTAGGGTGGTGACAAGGGGAGCCAGCAGGGTGGGGAAGAGCGGAGAAAGAGAGAGAGGCTTGCATGCTCCTTTCCTGCTTGGAAACTTCTTGCATTACCCACTGTTTGCCTGCTGAAATATTTGTAGATGTCTCACCTCCCCTGGCATTCAAAGCCTTACATAAACTGGGGTCCTAATCCATCTACCCAGCTACTGTCCTTTCTGCTCCTTTTTCAGGGTACCCTGTGCTTCAAATGTAAGAGATGAGTAATCAATTGCGATGTGTTTTCTAGGTGTCACATTTCTACATCTTTGCTCAGCCAGTTTCTGCAGCCTGGAATATCCTCTCCCTTCCCACATCTAAGAAGCAGTGCCCTCATTATGTCTCTGTTGATATCGTCTAACAATGTGTCTTTTCTTGGGATCTCCCACAGCTTATTAAACTTCACTGTGGTCCCTGTCACTCTGCTTCTATCAACGTTAGAGCCAATTGTATCTCTTCCCCTAGGTAGAGAGCTTCTGAAAGACAAGAATTCATGTTTGCATCATCTTTGTTTCCCACGCTGTGTTTGGTACTTAGCCTTAGTAGGTGATCAACAAATACCCTATGAATGGAAATTAGCACCCTAAAGAGTGCAAGCAGCTCTAGACCTGTCTGTACCTTCCCTCTTGCTGGGTTTCATGAGCTTAGCCAAGTTGCTTAACATCCCCAAGACTCAGTTTCATCATCTGTAAAATTGGTGAACTAGGACCCATCTTCACAGGTGCTAACTATTCAGTGAGATGGGTTCTATAAAGTGCTCAGCACAGAGTAAGTGCTCAGTAAAATGTAGCAATCATGGCCTCCCTGGAAGAAGGAGTGAAGACAAGGAGCAGCAGACTAACCAGGATTAGTGGTGACATCTCCAGTGGTTGGCTGGGCATCTTTGGGCTGCTTGAGGTTGAAGTGTGACCCCATGCTCTTGGCAGAGTTTCTGGCATCTGGGCTGGGCCCCTCATCCTGGGAGTGGTAGAAGACAGAGCTACTGGACCCCTGGGAGTGAAGCATGCTGTATCGTCTCCTCTTGTCCTGGAAGGAGGCAGAGAAAAGAGGGCTGGGAGTAGATGTCAGAAAGAGCATCTGTAGGGGAGGCAGGGGTAGGACAGGAGGTGGGAGACATTCCATCTTTGAGGATCTGGAATAACAGGAAAGTTTTTCTTGCTTGAATCATTTGGGCAGACTTCCGTTTAAGAGATGGTGAATGGAACTGACTCTTCATAACATTTATATTGTTTATATTTTTAATTATCTTCTTTATTTAAAAGAATTTTTAGTGTAATTCTAAATGCCACTGCTGTCTCCAAGTAGGTAACCAAAATTAACAAAATGAACCATCTGTTCCTTCCCTTCCATTCTCCATGATATAAACACACACATATATAAAACATAAGGGCTTTGGGGGTAATTTTTATTTTACAAGAAGTAGACTATATTACCTGCATTTATCAGTATCTTGAGTTTTGCACTTAAAACATTTTGGAAGTCCTGCATATCAGCCATTCTTTTAAACTTTTGACTGTACAATATTCAACCACCATAAAAAATTGCTACAGTGAATCCTTTGACATAAATCCATTGTATCACTTTTATTTCTAGGTGTTAGTTTCTTAGGAGGGATTTCTGGGCTGAAAAGTTATGTATTTCTAATTTCATTAGTTATTTCTAGGTTGCTTTCCAAAGGAGGGAAAGTCATATTTAAACCACAATAGGCAAGGATACCCTTCCCCAAGAGCTGTGTTAGTATCAGGAGAAAACTTGGCCAGTTTCATGGGTAAGGAAAGGAGAAGGCTTTTATTTGATGGTTCCTTCCAGTGGTAGAGTCTGTTGATGATCGGATGCCTCCCAGACCTCCAAGAAGGGTCTAGATTGTTCAAAGACTGACCAACATTCTGTTTAGTATATTCTCCCTGCTTTTGAACTCCCCGCTCTCCATAACATATTAACCATTACCCTGACCATGATTCTTAGGAGATTGTATAACATTCTAAAAGTTGGAAATATCACACACCCATTCTCACTTCTCTTGCAAGATTGAAAACACCTTTAACACAGAGCCCACACTGGGGAGGGGCCACTCATTTGAGATGGCCATGTGCCATCCCGTTCACCATATTCCTCACCACCCCTCTTGCCTCTCTATGGACTCCGTGATAACTGCTATCCTTCAGGGTGTTTTCCCCTTTTATTTTTAGAAGTTCATTTTATTCATTTTATACCTGCCAGTCCCTTTAGGCAATGAGTTAGTGACTCCTGCTTGAAAATGAAGCAAGATGACAAATCCTTCAAGCAGAAGTGGAGAGGCTCAAGAGGAGGATTGGGGGAATTTCAGGCAATCCCCCACATTTTAGCATGAATTCCACCTTCCTTTGAGAAGTTCCTCACTTTTATCTCACTTCTGTCACCACATACAAGAGAATGATTCGTGTGAGTAAAACACAAACTCATCTGAGGAGACATGACCTGAATAGAGCTTTTAGGGAAAGAAACCTGAGTGCGGTTGTTCTGAACGGAGTTGTCTGTCAAAAATCACTTTGGGGAGATTATGTCAAATGTGGGTACTTGGGCCTTACCCTCAAAGACTTTTATTCAGTAGACCCAGGTTGGAGCTTGGGTTCCGCATTTTTTTTTTTTTTTGGTAAGTATTTTTAAAATCAATTTAAAATGTATTTAAATTCAATTAACATAAGACATTAGTTTCAGAGGCAGAGTTCAGGGACCCTGCATTTTACTTTATCTCTTAAAAAAATTTATGTATTTATTTGAGAGAGAGAGAGAGTGAGAGAGCGAGCTGGAGTAGGGATGGGGATGGAAGAGAGAATCCTGAGGCAGACTCCCTGCTGATCACAGACCGCCTTGTGGGATTCAGTCTCAGGACACTGAGATTAAAAACTGAGCTAAAATCAAGAGTTGGCCACTTACCCAACCGAGCCAGCCAGTTACCCCTTGGGCTCTGCATTTTAGACATGTTCTCCCAATTTTTCTTCTGCAGGGGATCTTAAGAACCACATGTTGTGAAGATAATATTTACCCAAGCAGTGTCATCCTGACTGCATGCCCACGGTCAACCAGACCCCACAACTGTAAACCTAGACCCAATTACTTCCTAGAGGCCACCAATAGCCTTTCCAGCTAAGGGTGGCTTTGTGGGCATGGTTCTGGAGCCCCACTGTTACGGAATGTCTAAGATACTTACAGATCTGGGATGGGAGATGTATAAGGAGGCATCACACACAATGCCATATCCCACCAGCCGCTCTCCGGGGAAGAGGGAGCTGGTGCTCACGGGTGATATCAAGACCTCGGTGGTCTCAGGGAAGACCCACTCCACAGTTACATCACTCAGGACTGGGGCCATGGCCTTCTTCAGAGATTTGATCATCTGTTGGGCGGGGTCAGAACACAGGTTGGGGGTATGTTGAACAGGGACGTGCACAGAGGAGGAGTACAAAGACCATAGGGGTATGAGCATGAGGGGATGTAAGCAGAGAAGAAGACACACTAGGTCTTGGGATGGCTTGTCCAGCAGTGAACATGCCTCTGAGCTTTTTAGACTACTAGAATGTCAGAGTTGGAGCAGATCTTGTTTCTCTAAGCTTAGCATTTTATAAGGAGGAGATCTAAGACCTAAAGAAAGGTTGTGACTAGCATGGGACCCACAGAAAATTTGTGTCAAAGCATGGGACTAGATAGTGACCTTGAGCAAATTAATTTGCCTTGCTGTGCCTCTGTTTCTTTTTCTGGTAAAGTGAGTAATTTTCAACTCTCAGTGTAGTTGGGAGAATTAGCTGAGATACTGGATTTGAAGTCGCTACCTCATGATAGGTGTTCAATAAGTGACAGCTGTGGTTAAGCATCACCTAGGCTGATTTCTTCAGATATACTGCAAAGTTGGGGGAAAATGATTTGGGAATTGTGAGAGCCATAAGGGTGCACTCCCACATCTCCTTGAGGAAGACTATGATCTTTTGCTGCAAGGAATGCAGTTAGGTGATAGTCTCCAGATGCAATGCCCCAGCGTTCAAGCCAAGACCACACCTCCCTGTGGAAACCCTCCCACAACGACTGAGCTGCCCAGATACTGGTGCAGGCATTTCAGCCTGATTTGACTGCCTAATGGGTAATCTTTGCTCCCGAGTTCCCTGTTGGGTTGGCTGAGACCTTGCCAGACTTGCAGTGTGAAGCTCTCCCTGCTCAGTCCTGCTTCCCTCCTTTCCTTTCACAGGTATGCATGGGTATTATGGGCTGAAGAGTTCTCCTTCCTGCTTCTTCCTCTTTTTTCTTTCACAGATATTATCCCCCAGTGGACCTCTTGTAGTTATGAATTTCTTAAATCCTGCTCTGTCTGTGGTTCTCTCATTCCTGGAGGATCTGGACTGACCCAAGGATTTTCAAAGAGTTGGGTTATTTGTGCCAACTGTGCAGAAAATGGAGACATGACTATAATTTCCTTGATTTCTGGGTCCTTTAAATGCTTCTGAGTCACCATTTGTCATCATCAGGAATGTGGCCAGAAATGACCCCAAACACAACTCCGTAACCACAGACGCAGTGACTCGGAAGCCCCAGTCCTGCCCAGCCGGTGGCTGGATCATGTGATCCAGTGGCTGGAGACCTGTGGACATAGTGCCCTCTACTGACTCCAGTACAGTGATCCTGGGGACTATCTACTCTGTGGCCCCTACCTCTCTGATTGTCATTGGGGTGTATAGTGGCCTAGTGGGGAGCTCAGACTTGGGTGAAATGAAATCCCAGCCCCACCAATGAGTTGCTGTATGACCAGTCTTGGCCTCTGAAGTACTGGCACCAGAACACACTGAGCTCCTTTTGCCTACCTTGGGTTGGAGCCGTTCCCCCTCCACCAGAAACTCAGCACTGCCCTTGGATACAGTTGCCAGCCCTCTCACCAGTCTGTGGCAGACGTTGGGTCCAATTCCAAAGCTATAGCACCTGGGAGAAGGGAAAGAAAGAGGCTGCTACTTCCCATCCTCTGTGTCCTCTTTGTCCCTTTGGTGGGGAAAGGGACAGAGCATGAGTGAGGAGAGCCATCTCAGAGCTGATCCTAGCATCAGGCAGAGAGTGAAAGAGAAGGCAGAGAGCCATCAGCGGGCACCAACATTCACAATAGCCCATTAAATCTCACCCCAGGACAGAGTCAAAGGAGCAGGAAGGACATCTTCCCCCCTAGGCTGCCCTTTGGTTGCTATACACAGAGGTGAGGTGTTATCGCATCCCATCTGAACTCTTGAGGGAAAGAGGCAAACTTTGAAGTCAGTTACACCAACCACCCTGGAAACAAAGCACTGTAGGAACTGGAATTCTCTCCTTTCCTTCTGGCATCCTCCATGATGCCCCAGTTCTGGCACCCCCCAGCCCAGGACAGCCCAGGATAACCAAGGCCTAGACCTTCAGCCTGTGCCCACCTGGTGGAGAAGGCATGGTTTCGCAGCAGTTCTAGCACCTTGCCGGTGTTGTTGACGGCACCATCAGTGATCAGGAAAAGAAGCCGTGGGTGGCCTCGGCGCACTGGCTGACGGATGATCCATTTGAGCGGGGAAAGGATGTTGGTGCCCCCCATGTCAGCACGCATTCTCTGGATGTTATCACAGGCCATGGCCACGCTCTCCTGCAGGGAAGGGCCATGGACAGGGAAGATAATCCCCAGGATCACCATATGACACCGAGACTGTAAGTCCTTGGAGGACAAGTACTTTGTTTCCCTAGATCTTAGCCAGGTTTCACTGAATTGACTCATGTTCCCGATTTCATCTCTGTCCCATGCACAGGAAGAATGATGGCCACTCATTGGGTGTGATTCTGCCCAATAACACCCCCTACGAATGCCCTAAGTGCTGTTGTCCGTGGTTTGTTAACTTACTACTGTCCTTTCTTTGTTCCTCATTAAAAATATAAACACCCGCAGAAAAGGTAGAATGGCAAGCGCTGACTGCTCAGCACAAATGAGGTGTCCTTTTCTGATGAGCGAGGCAGGAGGTCTGTAGTGGTAAGACCATTACACTAGAAATCTTAAGACTCAAATTCTAGCCCTGCCTGTGGTGCTAAATCCCTATAGTACTTTGAAGAAACCATGCGCTCAATGTGGGCTTCAGATTCCCTTCCTCCTGGATCACCATTGCGGAACCCAACTGTCCAAGGACTCCTGGCACCAGACGGATATCAGATGTTCTGCTCCTGAGTCATGAAGATGCTCTTCCAACATCTATGCTTATGCTAATGGCATGTATCAAAAGTCTTGAAATGGATATTTATCTTCTGAGCCAATAAGACTAAGGATTTATCCCAAGGGAATCATTAAGGATGGGTGTGGAGTCTTCGCTACAAAGATGACTGAATAGAAAAATATGGAAGCAACTGGCAAGCTCAAGTAGGGATTTAGTTCAATAGGTTCCAGTTTATCTGTGTAGTGAAATACTAGGCAGTCACTGAAGTTATTGTGTAGATTAATATTACTTAGATAGAAATATGCTTATGATAGACTGTTGTGTTGGAAGGTTACAGAATGGTATGGCAGATCTAATACTGTCTTTATTAAAAATGGGGGCGCCTGGGTGGCTCAGTTGGTTAAAACCTCTGCTTCGGCTCAGGTCATGATCCCAAGGTCCTGGGATCAAGCCCCGCATTGGGTTCTCTGCTCAGCAGGGAGCCTGCTTCCCCCTCTCTCTCTGCCTGCCTCTCTGCCTGCTTGTGATCTCTGTCTGTCAAAGTGATAAATAAAAATCCTTAAAAAAATAAATAAAAAAATAAAAATGTGTGTAAACACATAGAACAAGGTCTGGAGGGATTTATACTGAGCTCTTAATGGTGGTCTTTCCTTTTTTTTTCTCTGATGAGATCATGGGAGACCTTTTAATTTTTCTTTTTGATTATCTGGTTTTAAAAATTGTGGGATAATCAATATATATTATTTTTGTATTTTAAAAACCTATAAAGTTATTTTTCATGGAAACATGTTCTTCCTTTCTCCCTCCCCTCCCTTACGTTCTTTCTTCCTGTTCCTAGACCTGGACAGAATATGCTCCAGTTTTGAATGTGCTGCTAGGGCCCCCGTCCTCTTGTTCTAAATTGTCATTTGAGCCTTGTGAGTTCTATTCTTAGCCCCCCTCCCCACCCATTCACTCTGTAACCCCTTACCATTCACTCCTTTAGCTCAAACTTGCATGAGTCTATCGTTCTCTTGAAACAGAAGCAGGTATATCCTGCTTCTCTACCCTATATATCCCCTTTCTACCCCTTCCCTGTGCCTCTCTACCCCTTCCCTGTGCCTTCTCGCCGAGCACACCCATAGTTTTCCCCAAATGGTCCTTATTATAAAGAGGAGGGATGTCAGAAGATGAGATGGCAGCTAATGGCCTACCCAGAGAGAACCTCTTGAGTTCTCTGCCATGGGCATCACTGAGTTTCTACAAGGCAAGGGGTGGGGCGACAGCTGAGGCAGCCCTCAGTGCTACCCACGCTTTCTTTTTCTTCTTTCCCTCTGCTCCTCGCCACCCACCCATTCTGGACCCAGCCCTGCCCTTGCCTTACCTCACTGTAGGTCTGACTGGAAGGGAAGAGAGTCTTAAATGTGGATCCAAACCCAATGACATTGAAGAGGCAGGCTGGCATGAGGCTCTTAAGAGCTACCAGCATGGCATCCTGGCAGGCAAGAAAGGGATTTTCAGAGTTTGGGAAGGAGTTACTGGTTTTGCCACCACCCAGCAGCTAGAAGCAGCCTCCACATGGGCTTTCCCCCCTCTGCCCACACCCAACAGTGCCTTTGCCCTCAGATCAAGAAATTTGCTGACAGCAACCTGAGGCTGGACCAAAGCCATCATCATAAAACTTCTCATCCGTGTGGCAAGTCTGACTTCTCAAAGCCCTTCTATTATGCTTGCCAGTTCCATTTCACCTCCTGCTGACCCTGAGAGGTAGGGAGAGCAGGGAGCGCCCACTTCCTTCTGCAAAAACGAAATCGACATCCGAGGGGGGCACGTGGCTGGGTCCGGGGCACACTGTGGATGGAACAGGCTTTCGTCCAGGCCCTTCTGCATCCGACGTGCCCTACCTATGGCTAACGCTCCAGTTAACAAGTCTCTCAGGGGCAGTCTCTCCAGCTCGTATTTGTTAAACACCTGGGAGACAGTTTGCATGCTTTACTTCATGTCATCCTCACTGTGAGCCTTGAGGAAGGCACAATGTCATCCCCATTTTATACAAGAGGAAACTGAGCCACAGAGAGGTGGGATGACTCATTCGTGCACATTTTGAGAGTAGCAGAGCCAGCGCTCTAACGCGGGTCACCGTGCTCCAGAGTCTGGGAACATTACAGGGTGCTAACCGGCTTAACTCCGCAACACCAAGAGCCCTTGATGAGGTCTGTCGAAATAAATAACCACAAAGAGGAAAGGTGGGGGAGATGGCAGGAGGGATGAAGATGATGATGGTGGTGGTGGCGATGACAGTGGTAGAGCGCAACAATAAATATCAAGCTGTTACTCTGTGCCAAGCCCCGTGTTAAGCACTTTCCATTAATTATCTCCTTTCACCTCTGTAACATGTATTACAGCACAGTGGAGAAGAAGATACATTTTGAAGTTAGACATCTGTGGTTTTAAATCTCACTTATACCATTACTAACTAGACCTTGGACTCATTAGGTCACTCCTCGGAGCCTCAGCTTGGCACCTAGTAAATGTTCAGTAAATGGTTATGATCACCAACCCCATGAGAAACATTAATAGCAACACCTTTGTTCTACAGAAAAGGAAACTGAGTCTCAGAGAGTTAAGAAGTTGCACCGGATCACAAAACCAAAGAACAGGACAGCTTTTAAACCATAGCTCCAGGCAGGCACCTGGGTGGCTCCGTAGGTTAAGCCTCTGCCTTTGGCTCAGGTCATCATCTCAGGGTCCTGGGATCGAGCCCCGCATTGGGCTCTCTGCTCAGCAGGGAGTCTTCTTCCCCCTCCCTCTCTCTGCCTGCCTCTCTGCCTACTTGTAATCTCTCTCTCTCGTTAAATAAAAAAAAATCTTTAAAAAACCAAACAGGCAAACAAAGAACATAGCTCCGAAATCATCATTCACGTTGGCTCTCTGCCATGACACAGAGCTTGCGAAGGGCGGGGGGGGACTCTCCCTCATCCCAAGTAGTGACACACGGGGAACGGTGGGGGGGGGCTCTCCCTCATCCCAAGTAGTTTATTGATGGTACCCCAGGGACCTCAGCATGGCTTCCGAGAGACAAACTGTTTGTGTTCCAGAATCTAGAAGGAAGCTGCGGCAACTGGATCTTGGCCACTTCCATAGCATATAGCCTTGCAGGCTGCATAGACCTGCAGCCCCTCTTCCATCCCCCTCTGTAAATATCAAACATTAACATCAATGTTCCCTCAACTCTTTTTGTTGCCTGTGTCAATACATTTTGTTTCTCTACAAAAGAGGTCAATATCTGCTTATTTTTTTCATTAGCCACTAATGTATATTCCTGCTAGCGGGAGACTGCTGATCCATACAGATTGTCTCCACTCACACCTACTAGAATTTTGAAAGCCATGTTTTTGGCAGCCAGTGGCAGCTGGAGAATGAGACCAGCTGTAGGAGATTAAATTGGCTGAACTTTCCCCCTTGGTGTGGCTGTTCAGATTTCTGTTCTCTCCTATCTTCCTAAGCCTAGTTTTTCCTTTTTTTTTTTTTAAGATTTTATTTATTTACTTGACAGAGATCACAAATAGGCAGAGAGGCAGGCAGGCAGAGAGAGAGGAGGAAGCAGGCTCCCCGCTGAGCAGAGAGCCCGATGTGGGGCTCGATCCCAGGACCCTGGGAGCATGACCCGAGCCGAAGGCAGAAGCTTTTACCCACTGAGCCACCCAGGAGCCCCTAAGCCTAGTTTTTCCTTAGTCTACCGGATGGCCGCAATTAATGACCCAAGCAACACACCTATGGCCTCATTGCCAGTGGGGAAAGGAATGTGTGTCCTAGGTAATTTCTGCACCTTTCTCTAAAAGGGGGCATGTGTAGCAGAATGTGTTGTGCCAGAGCAAAGCCATCCATGAAGGGATGACCTTGAGCTCAGTGAGCTGAACTGGACAAGAGAGCAGGAGAGACTCCAAAAGGGAAAGGGACTGAGAGGAGAGCCAGAGGAAGTTATTGTCTGAAAATTCTGGAAGGTAAAGTTGGAAAGGTCTTTAGTTCAGGAAATGGATTTCCATTCATAAACTAACTCCATTTAATGGCAGTAACAGCCTGGAACCCAGAGATGACAAGGATAAAGAGAATGAGTCCAGGCTCAGCATGAGAAAAAAATGCCATGGTCAATTATTGATGTCTGTCTGGCCTTGGGAGAGAGGAACAAAGGGACATGTGACATATGTTTGCCCTCCCTGAATTAATCTCTCCTTCTCATTCTACAGAAAGGATAACTGAATCCCAGAGTTGAGAATCAACTTGTCCAAAGCCACATAACAAATCAGTGGCAGAATGATTCCCAAACCCACACATTGCTCTTTCTACTAAGCCATGTGGCAGAAATGACATAATCAGAGAAGAGAGGTTTTCTCCGTAGAGGAGTATTGTCGTTCCCCATCAGCAGGGTAAGGAAAATGAGCACTGATCCAAGATAGGGCAAGCTTTGATTTCCTCATTAGCCCTGTGATGCTGGGGGAAACAGGCTCTTGGGGACTCAGTTTCCTTACCTGGAAAGTGGCAGGGAAAATAGCTTAAATGCTCTCCAAGAGACATCATAAGATCCCATGATACTTGAGAGCAACTGAAGAGCTATCTTACAAACTGATAACAGCTGTGGAAAGAAATACACATGGCCACACAGGCCTGGAGTGTGTCTCAGCAGGACTATGGACAGCTCCCCAGTCTAATTCTTGTCTTCGAAGAACGGTAGAGGCCAGTCTAGCACTTCAGTGTCATGAGGCTTCAAACGGGGAACTTTGGTCTCATACATGATTGCTCAGTCATACTTCAAGACTAAACCCAGTCATAGCAAGCCCGAGGAGATGGCGGATATCACAGATCCCACCCATTCCCTTCCTTCCTTGCCAGTCCTATTGCCCTGGAAACAAGAGTTTGCTCCAGGGACAAACTAGAGGGATGAAATTTCAGGTGATGGCAGACCCTTCTCTTCTTGTTCCTGCATCCTTCATTTCCTTGAACGATGCGCCTGTACCCAGTTTAATAAACAGCAACTGGGGGCTTTTTATGCATAAGTACAGAGCCAGGCTCCATAGGGAGAGAGAGATGAAAAGTATCTGGTCCTTTCCCTTAATGAGTTCATAACTCCAGAGGAGGAGACACACATCTACACAACCAAACAGGCAAAGAAGAGCTAGATAATGCCATAATCGAGGCAAATAATCTCCTGAGGGAGATGAAACACTTGGGGGTACACGGGGAGGAAGGTTTATCCCTCTTCTGAACTTCCCACTGCAATGAGGCCATGCTCCCAGCTATGGCTGTTTAGCAGGGCTGCCCTCGCACTTGACTGTGAACTCTTGGAGCGCAGGAACTATGTTTACAACCTGCTGTCTTTCCAGTCGGCCAACCACGGCGCTTGAGAAAAAGAAAGAATGAACTAAATATTTTCTACTGGATTATACACACTCCTCAAGGCCATGTGCAATGGATCTCTGATGTCAAGTGGTAGGAATTCGACAGACAAGAGTTTGATCTTAGACCACACCGGCTGTGTGACCTTGGGGAGGTTACTGAAATTTTTAGGATTGGCTTTCTCATGTGGAAAATGGTGACAATAGGGCCAACCTCGAAGGATTACTGTCCAGATTAAACATCAAGCTGTGCATTAAATACCTAGGGTCGTATCTGATACATAGTAAGCGTCAGCAAATGTTGGTTCCTTCCCCTTTTCTGGGCCCCTCTCCTCCCAGGACCTGGTGAGGTGTTTCAGCCAGAGCACGCACTCAACAAAGGTTTGTGGGGTGCCAAGAAGAGGTCTAGATGACTTTCTCTCTTGGACAATAGTTCTACCTCCGTTCATACCACTTCAAAGTTTTATTTTGGGAACAGTTGAGTTTGGGTGTCTCTGGTTAAGTTGTTCCATATAGTCATTGAGGAAAGTAGTTCAGGTGTGGAAGGAGGGCTGCTTGGAGCACAAGAGTACTGAGGAAGCTGGTTTGGGGGAGCACAGCTGATTTAGTCTGGAACCCTAAGTCCCCGGGGGCAAGGGTTCTCTTATAGTACCTTGACACGGTGGATGTTGGTCCCACTCATGCTGCCGCTCCTGTCAATGAGGAAGATAAACTCTCCATGGGTCTTTCTCAGGTTCGGCTGGACTGACTGAAGGTCAGGGCAGAAGTTGAGCATGATGACGGAGTGGTGGGGAATGTCCTTGTGGAGGCGTTTCCGGATGATTTCTGTCTGGAGGAGAAAGGAAAGCTCTCTCACTTGGGCATCCCAGGGGTCCAGAGCCACTCTTGGGGGCCCACTCTTGGGGGTCCCCCCACTACTCACCAAGCTTTGTCAAGACCCCACTCATGCTTTGTAGAGAGAGCCCAGGTCGACTGCACCTGGCTCTTCCGTGTGCTAGACTTTCCCAGTTGCTTGGACTTTGGAGGCAGAAAGACCAGGGTTTAAATCCCAGCTCTCACCATCCAGCTGTGTGATCTTGGGCAAGTCCCTCCTCTGGGTCTATTTCTTCATTTATAAAATGGGGCAAATGACATCCCCTTCTCAGGGAGGTTAGAAGATGACCCTGAGCAGGAAGTCCCTGCACAGGTGCAGGCTGGAAAGCATCTTTCTGTCTTTTGCTCCCAGTGTCTAAGCCGCTGGCCTGCTGCTGCTGAATGTTGTTTCCGGATGCACCCATTCTCATTTCCTCGCCCTGCCCCTCTCTTCCCCTCTCCACCCCGATTTCCTCTCTCTGTCTCTGACTGTGCCTGGGTACCAGCTTCTCTGTGTCTGTTTCTCTGTTTTTATGGGAGTCCCTTCCTCAACTCAATCGATGACATCATCACACATGCAGGTGTTCAAACCCAAGACCTAGGGGTTGTCCTTGGTTCCTCTCTGTCCCCACCCCATAGATCCACCGTTCAGCAAAGGACTGTTAGTTCTGCAGCTAAGATGCATTCTGAACGTGTCTTCTGCTTTGTTTCCACTGCCACCATCCCAGTGCGGGACAGTACCATTTCTTGTCTGGGGCCTGAGTGTCCTCTTTCCACCACTTTAATCTCCCTATGGTCCATCCTTTTTTTTTTTTTTTTTTAATTTCATTTATCTAAGAGAGAGGAGGGGGAGAGAGAGGGAGAGCATGAGCAGGGAGGGGGCAGAGGCAGAGAGGCAAGCAGGTTCTCTGCTGAGCAGGCAGCCAGAGGCAGAGACGGATCCCAGGACACAAGATCATGACCTGAGCTGAAGTCAGATGCTTAACTGACTGAGCCACCCAGATGTCCTTTCCTGTGGTCCCTTCCACATAGAGCGGGAAGCGTGATCATCCATCCTTGTCATCCCATTGTTTAAACAATAGCTTCCCCTCATACTTTGGATCATGGGTATGAGGCCCCCAAATGCCTGTCCCCTGGCTACCTGTCCACCCCATCTTTGCCCACTCTGCGTGACATTTCAACAACTCCGACCACCTGTTTCCTGAACATGTCACCATTGTCCTGCTTCCGGTTCTGTGCATGGCTTCCCGTTCCTCACCACTCACCAGGTCTCATTCTCAGACAGACTTTCTCTAAACCCCGGGCTTAGAGCACCCACACTTATCACTCATTAGCGTATCATCCTGCTTTGTTTCCTTCATGGACCCCAGCCCTCTTCACACTCATCTTGCTCATTCATTTACTCTTGTCTGTGCTAGAATGCAAGCTTCATGAGAAAAAGGACATGCCATTTTTAGTGTTGTCTCCCCAGTGCCTAGAACAGAGACTGATATCTATGGGGGACCTAGTATTTGTTGAAAGAATAAATGAGAGGCTGAATCTGTGTGGGTCTTTTTATCTGCCACTGACCTATGTGTGCATCTCTGGGGTTCCTGCCCCCTCGCCTAGTCTCTCTGTTGTCTCTACTTGTCTCTGCTTCTGTCTGCATCTCTGTCTCTTGAACATGGTGTCTTCCTCTATGTCATTTGCCCCCTCTTCCTGATTGCTGTTCACGCTCCAGATGCTTGCCTCCTTCCTTGGTGAGGGATTGTGCTCTCCCTCCCACGTGGAACTCTCTTGCCAAAGGCCACTGCCCAGGCGGGCTTTCTGGAAGACAGAGCCCAAGGCAGCAACAGCCCCATCTGCCTGTGCAAGAAGACTCTTCTGGGAACCTGATTTTACCTCTCAGAGAGGTGGCGTGGGGGCCCGGCTCGGAATTCTCCAGTGTCTTCTCCAGCTGCCCTTATCCAATTACAATAAACTCATCACTTCTTAGCAGCTTTGAGTGATCACTATCGGTCCTGGAGCTCATGGGAATACAGGGTATTTGCATAACCAACCCAAGATGGCAAATTCTCATTTGCCTCAGGTGTCCTAGAGCTAACCGAGAAGTGCTGGCAGGTAGGGGAGACAGCCCCAGTCCTGACAGCCCCAATGACCCCCACCTGCTGCTCACATGCTATAGTTCTCAAAGCCCAGGGACACCCCCACTCTGGCCCCAGTCTCTTCTCCCAGTTAACTCATCTGGGTGAGAGGGTCCCTCTGGAAAGGCAGGTATATCCCTAAACATGGGATGATATGAGCTACTAACCCTTTATCTCTGCCATCCCTTCTATGCCCCACCAGGCCCCTCCAGTGGGATATCTAACAAGGGGGAAGACATGAGCAGGAAGCCATCTACACATTCCCATACCTCCTCCCCGCCCCCACCCCATGATCCTCTGCCACTCAGGGAAGGGCTCTTAAATCCAGCAAAGCTGCCCCCCCAGATGGACTCTAAGTCCTTAGCCTCATGTCACCGAAACCAACTCCCGAGGGAATAGTCTTCCCTCTCCTCCCAGCTTACCAGTTCTTTTTGGGTGCTAAACCTCAGTGTTCTCATTTAAAAAGGGGAGACCAGAAAAAGAAGTATGAGATCGTTCTTAAACCTGCCTTGGTCTTCAGGGCCCATTTTGGTGTGCAGGGCCATGAGCAGGAAAGATTGCTGGTAGAGCTTACAGCCTGGGTCCCAGCCTCCTACCAGGCTTCCCCAGCCCCCTAGTCTGCTGAAGCCACCTCGTACTGGTACTTCATACGGGAGGGGGCGGGCCGAGAAAGGGTCTTCATCAGGCTTTCTCCACTCTGCCTTTATTCTTTACATAATAGCAGCAAGGATCTCAGAGACAGGATGAGCAAGAGACCCATTTAGCAGGTAGGGAAAGGGAGGGCCAGAGGTAAACACGGGGCTGGGAGGGCACCTGCCTATAGGGTCCTGGGAGCCACTTGGGGTGGATTAACATGGAGAGGACTAAGGTTGTTTCTGCCACCAGCCTAGAAATGCCACCTGGCTTAGGCCCCTTGGTGGCACCAGGAGCAAGTGGCCTGGTAGGAAGTGGGAGGACAGAGTAGCTGCCGCATTTGGATATCCACCTTCCCAGAGGTGCCCCAGTCCATGGAGGGAAACATGGACAAGGATCTGCCACCAGCTCGCTGTGAGAGTGACCAAGCAAGCCACCCCCTTCCCCTGCTCAGTATCCTCATTGGGGCAGTGATGACCCAGTTCCCAGTGTCGCCCCACTTCTGCCACCACGGACGCGGCCCCAGCCACCCTCACCTGTCTCTCTGCCCTGCTGTCCTTCTTCATTCCTTTAATGAACTCCGTTCTTCCTTTCAAGTGCTGCTCAAACTCTCCCAGGGTCATGTCCCCTTTCTCCATCAGGACGTGTGGCATGTGGGGCTCTGCAGAGATGAGATCAACTCTTGGCGGTTGTCCGAATATGAGGGCAATACCAGGGACCTTGGTTTAAGAACAGGATCTTCACAGTGGGGAGGAATCCCGATTGGAAGAGGGGAATAGAATTCTTGACTGTCTGGAGCAGTGTGGGGCCATGGGAAGACTACTGAGCTGGTAGGTAGGAGAGCCTAGTGGTCTTGGATAACTCACTGACCCTCTCTGGGCCTCAGTTGGCCCATCTGTAAAATGGAAGACAGACCAGGCTCTGATCTTTTCAGATCCTGACATCTTAGGAATCCTTAAAGAGACAGAACAGTTCCTCCCTGAGTGTTCAGAGCTGGGAGGGTCCCCTTGAGCTTAGGATTTCAAAGGTCATCTGCTCAGCTACCCTGGAGGCAAAGTTCCCTAATGGGTGAATGAGACCCTAGGGCCTCTGGAGCTAGAATCTGGGCACTCAGTTCTGCCAGCTAGACTCATTTTCCAGGAGTCACTTAGTTGGTCTTCTCTTTCTGCCATATGCTCCTGCGCTCCCCCTGGTCTGGCCCACCGGACGAAGGGCCACCACTGTGTCTGCTCCCCATAGGATCAGCATCTCTTTCCTCCCATAGGCCACCCCCCCACCCCGGGGCCCGCCTGGTGCCCCCTACCGCTGGGATGGATGAGGATCTCCACGGGCCGGTCGAAGGTGTGCCTGTTGGCCAAGGTGATAATGATGCTCTTGGCCGATCGTGCAGACGGGGCGGCGTCGGCTCGGATCTCATGGGTGGGACTCTCCACCCCTGGGTGGCACAGAAATGTGGCAGAGGCTCAGCAGTCTTGGGAGAAATAGGGGCTCAGTGGGGGAACATGGAGACCCAGGTCAGCGATGAGGGACCCCCAACCTTCTGTGTAACCATGGACAGGCCTCCTCAATTCCCCCATTGACAAAATGGGGGCTTAGACGGATGGTGTCAATGGCCTTTCTTGCCCCAACCTCAGGACCCACTGGGGTCAAAGTGTTGCTTCCTCTTGGGGCACATAAAGAAAGAGCTCAACAGTCGATCGCTGGGCACCCTGTAAATGCCTTTTGTGTTGGACCATCATGCTGCTCTGGGAGAGCCCTCATTGACAAGAAACTGTGTCCTTGTATCCCTTTAAATCCTTGAGTGGGTTGGGCGGGGAGCCATCAGAACAATGGTTCCCAACTCTGGCTGCATGTTAGAATCGCCCAGGAGCTCTGAAATATTCCAGTGTCCGGCACACACCTCTGACCACTGTCGTCAGAAGGCCTGCGGTGGTGGTGGGGGTGTGGTGTCTGGGCGGCAGGATGTGAAAGCTCCCCAGGTGATTGGACCATGCAAGGTAAGAACCAGGGAGCACTGGGGGGCTGTGGCCTCTAGGGGAGGACCAAGGATGTCCATGCCCCCATGGACATCGCCTCACGGGAGCCACTGAAGTGGGCATGGGGACAGCCTTGAAACCTGCCTGGGGAGGGGCTCATCTTAGGGCCAGATGTCAGGAGGCAGGAAGTGGGGGGGTCTGTAAGGCTCCATGAGCTTCAGGATGTCTTCCATCTGGACAGGACCGCTTCCCTGCCCTCCTTTTCCTCCCTATCCCTGGCAGGTTTTGGTCTGAAGCTCTCCCTACTCTGGGGCCTCAGGTCTCCTTTCCAGTCCCAATCCAGGTGTGGGCAGCTGTGTCTCACCTGCGAGCAGGCATGGCCCACGGATCTCCAGCTGGAAGTTGAACTCATATTCCATGGGGTTGGACACGTCCGTATCCAGGAGAGTCGCCAGGCACAGTTTGCTCCAGGAGTCCAGGGAACGGGTGCCAAAGCAATGCTTGTCTTTCCTGGGAGAGGGGAGGGGAGAGGAGGAGGAGGAGGCAGGGGCCCAGTGGAAAGACAGAAGAAGATGGTGAGCCCCAGGCAGCCCTGATACCCCTGCAGCCCATCTCTCCAGGGGGCTGATATGCTCCCTCCCACCCTACACGCTTACTCCTCCTCAAGGCCTGCCTCCAGGGAGAGGGGGGACTCAGACATAAGGCGCAGCTACCTACAGTGGTGAGCCAGACGCCAGGCCTGGTGCCCCTCAGCAGCGGTGCACATCGTTCTCACCAGTGCCCCTAGAAGAGGGATCAGGGTCCCCATCTCCCCATTTCCCACATGGGAAAATAGAGGCTCCACAAGATGCAGCAGCTAGCCTAAGTTCCTACAGCTAGGACTTGGCAGAGAGTGCGTTCTTGCTGGTCAGTCTGGCTACACGGTGAAGAGGTTAACACCGCACCACCCTGCGTCTTGGCTCCCTGCCCTATTCTGTGAGCTGGGAGTGCCTGCACGAGCCGCTTCTCCAAGCCTCAGTTTCTCATCCATGAAATGGGGATGATAATGAGGCGCCTTGAATGAGAGTTCAGGGAAGGGTCCCCGGCTGAAGCCTCAAGTTTCTGGGCTCTCTTTCTGGGTCATCCTCACCCTGTCTTGGACCCTGATCCATCCCCCACCTGCAGGGCCACGCCCCCTAAGCTCTTTGCTCTGTATGCTTAATACTTGACAGAAAGGTCTCCTGGTGATGTCCCAGGATTGGGGCGGGGGAGGGGGCCATGAGGTTGTGTGTTTTCAATGGAAGAGAGCACACTGTGTGCTGAATCACATTCTATCACTTCCTTCGTCTCGCTCACTGCTGTGTTTCTGAGCTCCCTCTCTGTGGCCGTCTGCAAACCAGCCTTTGCTGGGACAGGGTATCTCTTAGGAGCATCTTATCTCCTACTTATTTCTTCCTGCCTCCCTGTCCCAACAGATAACACTGCCCAGAAGATCCTTATCTGCGTCCCTTTTTTGGACTTAGGAAAGAATTTCTCTGGGGCTCCCGGGTCAAAGGCTTGTGTGCCGCTGTCTTTGTAGCTGCTGGCGTGGGCAGAAAGTCTTCTGTGTTTGAGAGGCAGGGCCTACCAGAGCTGGGGACGTTCAAGACCTCGGTGGGTCCAGGAACACGAGGCCTGGGCGGCCCTGAGAAGCTTATTCCTGCCCCTCCCGGCTGGCAGAGTGAAACAGATGCTCTTGGGAGAAGCCGGCATCAAATCCCCATGAACCTCGAAGTTGCTCAGAGTGACACAAATAAAAATAAGAATAATAGGTAATGGGGCGCCTGGGTGGCTCAGTCGTTAAGCATCTGCCTTCAGCTCAGGTCATGATCCCAGGGTTCTGGGATCCCGCATTGGGCTCCCTGCTCAGCAGGAAGCATGCTTCTCCCTCTCCCACTCCCCCTGTTTGTGTTCTAGCTCTAGCTGTCTCTCTCTCTCTGTCAAATAAATAAATGAAATCTTTAAAAAAAGAAAGAAAGAAAAATAGGTAATTCCAAATGCTAGAGGAGGAGGAGAGGAGACTCTTCCTTCTACTGGTGGAAGTGGAAACTTTTCAGCCTAGAAAGCAATCTGGCAATACACAGTGTGTCTTTGGTGTTTCTGGTCTGATGATGGCTTGTGCTGCCAGCTTCTCTGCTGTGCCAACAGGTGTCCTCACCCTAGGCTTCAAGATCCTATAATGGGACTCACCATCATCCCTCTGACTTCTTTCTTTTGTGTTCCCAAGCTGCTATAGCCATATTAGCCTTCTTGCTCCTCCACCAACACACCATACCTATTACCACCTCAGGGCCTTTGCACTTACCACTTGCTCTGCCCTCTGCCCAAAATGTTCTTCCTCCAGCATATTTCCAGCCTCCTTTTCTTCAGGTCAGGCTTCACATGTTGCCTAAGTCATCTATTTTAGCTAAAATAGCAACTAACCCCACTCTACTCTAACCTCCATGCTATGAAACATTTAGCATCATAGAACTCACCTAACATATTACATGTTGTGAGGTTATTTCTTTATTGTCTGTCCCCATGTCCCCCCTGCCCCCATCAGAATGCCGGCCCCATGAGAACAGGGACCTTGTCTTTCTAGTTTACTGCTATATTCCCAGCACCCAGAACTGTGCCTTGCACACAGTAGGTGCTTAATTAATGCCCAGGTTGTGACTGAGGAGTGCCCTCCAGGCTGAGTTCATGTGGGAAGCTGCTATAACCCTCTCCCCAACCCCAGCTTGGCCTGAGGCCAGCATTTTAATGGTGGCCTCCAGAACTTTGTTGACACTGTCTTCTGTGTCCTTGGCTGTCCCCAGAACCTCACAAGGGTGTGTATGAAACTTCTGGATACACCTGGCTCACCTTTCCAGTTTTCAGCTTGGCTCTCACTCACCCTCATTAGGGGTGGGGGGAGTTAGGTAATGTAACTGGCCATTAATTGTGAATGTTATTTTTCTGCCAAAGCGATGCAAAGACCCTCTGGAATAGATTTTTAAAATTCACACATGAATGACAAAATACAAGACACCTCCAAAGACATCTGAATGCAGCTGGTAAGGAGGGCGTCCTCTCCCTGCATGGGACACGCTCCCCCTCCTGAGTCCTCAGGTGGGGGAAAGGGACCCAATTTCAGCAGCAGGGGCTCTAGGCTACAACCCAGAGAGAAACTGTCCTGCCCTAGGCCTGTAGTATTCCCAGCCCCACCTTGCTGAAACCCCCTCTTGTACTGGCTTTTCGTGGCTTTGGGAGAGATCTGAAGCTGGTCAGGGCCACAGGGCGTCCTGTGTGTCTATAGCCCCATCTTCTGTCACTCTGCTTCAGTTTCTCTCTGGAGTCCTGTCCTTGCTACCTCAGGGCCTTTGCCCCTGCTGTCCTTCTCTGTCGGAACATTCTTGTCTGTGCCTACCTCCCTGTCATGGCTCAGCTCCCAGCTAAAATATGACTCCCCAGAGAAGTCTAGTTGCCCCCCAGCATGGGTCCCTCTTTTATACCATCAGCCCAATGAACTTCTCCTTCATTGCACTTTTCACATCATTAATTATGCATGCAAGCACAGAAACAATTACCCACCTATCACTAGTGCTTTCTGTTGGATAATGATCTCTGCCACCCAGTTCCACATAGGAAGGAGCCACCATGGCTTGGTGCCCTCTGTATCCCTAATGCTCAGCTCGGTGTCTTGCACCTAGTAGGTGCTCAGAAAATACCTCTTGTGTGCATTATAAAATAAAGCCTGGATATTCTCATCCCAAGCTGCCCAAATACTAGAGTTTCTGGCCAATAGTGACAGGGGGGGCATTTCAGGGAGATTCTTAAGTGTTCTAAAAGTGAGCGGAAGGGAGTAATTATGTGGATGGTGGTCACTTTAGCACTGAGCCTCGTCTTCTTCTGCCTATGTCTCCCACCCCTCACTCTCTTGCCTTCATCCAACTGACTCCCTGCGGCCACCCGAGGTTCTACCCCTGGTCCAGGCTAGGCTCCTTACCCTTGGGCCTGTTGGGTGGAGGGGCCGATGCTCTCCGTGCAGAACTGAGGCACGGTCGGGGCGCAGACAGCAGGCAGCAGGACCCGCACAGCCCCGCTGGGCAGTGTTGGGAGCTCTGAGGAGGTGCTGACAAAGACGGTGACATTCTCCATAGGGGCAATGGTCCCCAGGTTGACCACAAACAGAATCCGCTCCAAATCCTCATCCAAAGCCAGCTTCCCTGGTGTGCAGGAAGGAGGGATGACAGATATCGCCTCCTGCAGAGCGTTCCCTGAGCGACAGGCCTGGAGTCAGCAGTTCTGCATATGTTATCTCTGGTTTCCTGTAACTGTGGTAGGTTTGCGAGCCCCTTTTGCGGATGGGAAAACTGAGGCTTCACGTGGGGGTGCGACCTACCCGAGTTATTTAGTGAATAACTTACTCATTGAACCGGGATCTGAACCCACAGGGGTCTGAGGCCAGGCCCCGTGTACTTTTTGCTGGGAGTGGGAGGCTGGGACCCACAAAACCCCGACAGAAGTCACATCCCCATCCCCGGACTCTGCTTCCCCTCACAGAATCACATTTAAGCACCCTCCCAGCTTTGAGGCAAGTGCGTTTGTTCATTTCTCTCCTGTTGTCTGAGAGGCCCATTTCCTCACCCCCACTTAGCTGGCATCGCTCAGCCACCAAGCCCTCCATGGAAACCTCCCTGGTCCCCACCTGGCCCTTCTCTCCCTCCTCCGACATTATCCAGACCCCTTCCTCCAGAGCCACTCCCACCTCCCACCTCCTGTGGTGGTTACCCCCGAGCCTGTCCCTGCTCTCTTCCAGCCCATGAGCAGCCAGAATAATCTGCAGGCAACTTGGTATCTCACACACGCTACTTGCTCATTAAAAGATCCTTGAACGTCTTAACGATCAGGCGAACTAACCCCATTTGATCACACATCCAATGGTAAGAATCTCTAACATCTAAATCCAAATCCTGCCTGTCAGTAACACCTGTGTGAACTTGGGCCGGTCACTCACCCTCTCTGTGCCTCGGAACCTTCAATAGCGGGCCCAGTAGCCATCGTATCAGAGACTGTCATCTCTGCAACCATGGCTCTGTTGAGCTTTGGGTGGATACAATTACTAGTTCAATTTTACAGATGAAGCTTAATTTTTTATTTAAGCTCATACCGTTTGCAAAAGATAGGATGGGGAGTCAAGCACTGGTGTGATTCATTCCACAGCCTCCAAGCTTAATGGACTTGCTAACTATAGAGATAAAGGCCACAACTCATGGGGTTGTTGCCTTTGATCTTCATGATGCTTTTGAGGTGAGAGCAGGAACGAGGTTCAGAGAAGTTAAATGATTGGCCTGAGATCATACAGCATTCCTGACTCCCAGTTTAGTGCTCTCTCTACCTTATCCCAATGCTGTCCTTTCAGTCTGCTTGAGACCCTAGCCAGGCCCGGGGCCCCTGCCACCGCCCTTCTCTCCTCCTCACCTGTGACAGAGGTGGCTCGGACACGGGTGCCCTCAAAATGGGCATTATCTATCTTGGCTTTGTCCTTGATCTGTACTGTCACGACCCGGTCGGCAATGACCGCCTCAAAGCCGATCACCGTGGTGTATTCATCCAGTGGGTACACGAAGAGGCCTGCAGGGGAAGGGCCGGCATCATGCGGGGCTCCAGCCGCACCCCGCACACTCCACCCCTGGGAGGGAAGCCAAGCCTTTGACCTGCCAGATAGATGGACGGGACTCACTGCCATTTAAAAGACAGTGGGGGACCCCGGCTGGGACCTCATGGCTCTGGGGCAGTTCATGTAAGTGCACCAGAGGCCCTGTGGGAGCAGTGGGGGCGGGGCTGGCAAAGGGACAGCTGGTCGTCTGACCTGGCCGGCTCTCACTGTGCAGGCCTTTGAGGCTCATGTGGCCAGGGTGTCTGAGTTTTCAAGAGACAAGAGAAATCTGGGTTTTTATGTGACTTTTTTTGTGTGCCAAGGAGCTGGGGCATCGGAGGAGACAGATGAAGGCTCTAATCCAGTCCCTGCCTCCCCTCCTGGCCTGGTGACCTTGCATAAGACACGGGGCTTCTTGAAGCCTTACAGCCCCATCTGTACAATGAGGCCAAGAGAGCCAAATTCACGGTATTGTCGTGGAACTGGAAAAAGAAGTCACCATGATTTAGCCACGTGTCCTGTGTTTTTATACATTAGTGCTTCTCAGAGTCTAAGAGCCCACGAGTCACCTGGGTTGGGGGAGGCGGGTCTTGTTAAAATGCAGATTCTGATTTAGCAGTTCTGGGCAAATCCTGAGACTCTGCATTTCCACTCAGCTCCTGAGTGATGCCGATGGCTTTGGGACCATTCTCGAGGGATCAAGACAGTACCTCATTTGAAGTGCCCACGAACCCTGGGGCAGCACAATGCCTGGTCCATGGCGAGCCATCCATAGACCCTGGCTCCCATCCCTCTGGGCCTCAGCCTCCTCATCTGCAAGATGGGGACACTGGTTCTCCCTGCACATAGAAAGCTCAAGGACCTTTCCCACATTGGCCAGTCCTTTGGTTTCCTGGGCCCCTAGCAAGTTCCATTTTAAGTTGCCCCCTGGAGATTTCCCTGGACAGCCAGGGTGATCTGTCCTGTCCAGAAGTTTTCTGAGGAAAAGTCAGTTTCCCTACAGTTTCCTTTGGGGACTGAGATGGTTGGGAAAGAGGGTGGTACCCCAAGACATGAAACCTGGGGGTTAGGAAGTCCTCATTGCTTAGATCGAGGAGGAATCCTGGCTGCAACAAGGGTTTACGCAGCCCCTCCCAGCCAGCCTTTCCGTGACCCCCTTCCTTAAGTGGGGAGAGAGGCAATGGGTTGACAGACTTCTGCCGGCCAGCTTCCCGTCCTCTCTGGACTGCCCCGCACGGATGACTCATAGTCTCATGCTGCTTTTCATTCCGCGCGGTCCTTCCTCGCGCGTTACCTCATTGACTCCTCCTGCAAACCCCTGCATCCAGATAGGCAGAGAAGCATCCCTATCTGGATAAGGACAGTGGCTTCCCCAAGGTCACAGGGACAAGAGCGGGAGCTGCTACTTCTCTGTGGAGTTTGGTGCCTCTTCTACTGGGAGGCTTCCTGAGAAAGTGGGGGGACCAGCCATTTGAGGAAGGTGGGCCTGCTTGTGGGATGGCAATAGTCCTGGGACAGCCGGCTGGGGCTGAGCCCAAATCCTGACCTGGTGTGTTACTGGCTTTGAGGCCCGAGGGGCGGAACCGCCATTCCCATTTCACAGATGAGCAAACTGAGTCTCAGAGAATGAACATAACTCGTCCTGTGGATGGGCTAGTACTTGTCAAGGTGAGGATTACATACAGTGGACGGGGGCCCTGGGGAAGACGCATCAGGGGTCCTCACCCTGGAAGGGCTGGGCTTCCAGGTTGCCATAGGTGAGAGAGGCAGTCAGACCCAGAGCATAACCACTGACGAAGGACGTGACGTCAGAGGCGGTGAGGGGCAGGGCTGCCCCTGTGATCTGGTTCAGCAGACCTGGCATCCCGCTGGCTACTCAGCCTTTAGGGCCTGTAAGAGACAGGAAGGGCGGGAAGTGGGGAGAGGTCCCCCCATCCCTTTCCAGCCCAGGCCTCCCCTTCCATCCCCACAGGCGGCCAGCATTCTCCCAGTTCTCCCCACCCCCTTTGTGGGAGTCATTCTTGCTTGCTCTCAATCATCCTTGAGAGAAGTAGGAATTCTGTTTTTGTCCATTTCACAGCAGAGAAACTGAGGCCCGAAGACAGGGGACCTGTTTGGGTTCACTCAGCGGGAGGGAACAGAGTCAGGGCCAGAGCCCAAGCAGGTTCACAGCCAACCTTCCCAGTGGACAGTGCTCCTAGAGCTCTGGGTGGGAGTCCAGGGACTCAGGCCCTGACCCCATCCCTTTGTCAGTCTCTTAATCCCTGAGCTGTGGCTGCTTCCTCAGCAGAATGAGGGAATGGGGCTAGCTCACCACATCCCTCCTTCTCTGAGGGCATCTAGAATAATCTACCCACCACGTCAGCACGGGTTGTGAGGGGAGTGAGGGTACCCCCAAAAGATACTCAAGTGAAAGGAGCCACCTGATTCCTCCAGGTGTGTAGGTCAAAAGGCTGGGAGTCATCCCTGGCTCCTCTTTTTCACCACTCGCCCCATACCCAGTCCACAACTAAAGCTTGTGATTTATCTCTGCAAACGCCGGGGCACCCATCCCTTCCCCACCACAGGCATGATTGTCTCAGCCGCCACCATGTCTATCTGGATGGAGGTTCCCAATCGACCTCTTAAAGCTACCGTCCCTCCCACTCCCATCCATTCTCTCAGTGGCCAGGCCCCCAGAGAACACAGCCACTGGAGAGTCTCCATCCCCTGCTGCCTGCTCCTGGGGTAGAGACCCAAACCTGGAAGTGCCTGTGAAGTCCGGCCCAGCTGGCTTTTCCTGCGGGTCACCGCATCCTCACACAGGCCTCGTGGCTCTCCCAGCTTCCAGTCCATTCCTCAAACGTGTCCTGTGATCTCCCGCCTTTGTCCCACCATTCACCCCCAAAAGGCTCACCCCTCGACCTACTTTCAAACTAGTGACTAGTAACCTCCTTGTTGTCCTTCAGTGTCAACCAAGGGTCACCCCGATGGAAGCCACACCCCCCTCTCCTACTGGGCCCAGTGTCCTCTCCTTCCACAGCCCTCAGAGCTCCTCCCTCCCTTTGTAAGGATGCTGTGTGTTGTGCGAGATTATTCTGCTGCCGGCCGTCATCCTGTTTGCAGCCTGTGCTCCTGGAGGGATGGGCTGGGTCTCTCCTCGCTCCCTGTCCTATCCTCGGTGCTGATTAAATGGATACGGGAATGGATGACTGGACTTCTCAGGACAGGGTTGTGTCCACTGTCTCTTGGGGTCCCAAGACCCTCCCTGGGTCATCACTGTGCTTGAAGGGTGCACTGGGAATGGGAAGCGAAGCCAAAGGGTGGGGAATACAAATTTGAGGTCAGACTTGCTCCAAGTCCCCCCGGCCCCCACCTGTGGAGCTGAGTTGGGCCAAGCTTCTGCTGCTTTTGTTTGCAAGGCTGTTCGATGTATGCTTATTACTCTGCCTTTTCTCAAAGAAGGGAACTCATCCCCTTCAGGTCCTCCTCAGGTCCCCGCTAGGATCCTCTGGTGCTCCCTCGCTCTCTGTCTAGCAGCAACGTCTTTTTAATTATGGTCTCCCTTGGGGCTCTGGCCCAGACGGCTCTCAGCCCTGCCTTATCTGGGCAGGCTGGCTGACAGCGGGAGGCAGATAAGGAGCTAGGAGGGGGCCGCTGTATCCCCAGCTGCCTTCTCTCAGGAGCGTTCTGTCCCGGTGGTGGCCCAGCAAAGCCCGCCTTCTCCCAGGGGACAGAACGAGATGGCGGAGTTCATTTCCTCAGCCACGCCTGCTGCCACACACCCTCCCCCCCCACCCCTCCTCCTCAGCCTGGGTCACCCCTGGTCAGAATGCTGACCAAGGAATGCAGCTTCAGGGAACCAGCGCCCAGCTGTGTGGGGAAACTCGGCCTTCAGCTTCAGTCCATCCCAGGATGGAGTCCATCCCAGGAAGACGTCCCTGGGGCATCTTCCCACACTGTCCCTGGAGCCCACGCCTAGAGCACCTTGCCCAGGAGGTGGGGGAGGGTGTGGGCTCACCTGGGAAGTGGGGCTTACATGAATGAAGTTGGTAACACGGGGACAGACTCACTCAGAATCGACCTTTTAACAGTATCAATACCTTCCCTTCTTGGGAAGAGGAAACTTGAAATTCTTTGGGCCCTAAACAATGCACATTTTCCCCCAATTCATCCACACTGATAAAGACTTACTGTATTCTAAGCCCTGAATTAACCACTGGGGGTAGGAGGGTAAGACGCAACTCTGACCTCAAGAACCTTACAACCAATCTAGCGGCAGAGGAAGGGGAGTAGGGGGAGGCCTAGTAATGACAGCTGGGATCTATCGATTAGGAAACACCCCAGTTGTAGGAGGTCCTCGGGGTGACTGTTGAAACCAAGACTGTCCTGGATGGTAAATCTCCAGCGATTTACTGTCCTGTAAATCTCCAGCGATCCGTGTCCTTTGGGGAGGCCTCTCTGGAGCCAGACAAGCCCAGACGTGAGTCCCAGTGCATAGCTGACTGCTTCGCTCCCCAACGTGGGGACGTGTTAGTCCCCTCATGCCAGCTCCCTCATCGGCAATACTGGGTGAGCAGAGGGGCCACTGCCTGCCACCTCACCAGCACCGTGAAGATCACAGTGAATAATGTATAGAAAGTACCCAGTCCGGTGCCTGGCACACACTAGGTGCTCAATATTTACACAGTGAAATGAATGAATGAATGAATGAATGATAACGCCAGGCCGGCAGTTTCTGTGTTCCTCATTCGCCCGGCTGAGAGAGAGACGTCCTCTGACCACCAGGCCCAGGACGGCTCTTCAGGGAAGAAACTGATGTTAAATCCATTAGGCTTCCATCTCATTTTCATGTCAAGGCCTCAAATACGGTGTCACTGGCAACACCAGGGTCCCAGCTTCTTCTACCAGACGGTCTGTCTACAGGGGACGCCATGACTCTGTGTCCCTGGGCCAGACTCTGGCCACCCGCCCCGCCCTGAGCCTCCCACTGTGCCTTCTGTGACCACCACACTGGAGCCACCGGACACCCTGTATCTTGGGTCTCTCCTGGGGTTCCCTCTGAGTCCTTGTCCTAGGACCTGCTTCCCCTGCAGCCCTAGACAGGAAGGGCTGCTGAATCCTTGTCACCCCTGAGTCAGGAGTTGGGAGAGATGCCCTCCTTGGTCTTAGCTGCGGCTCCAAGATCACCACTTTTAATCTGCTTATAAAACCCATTCTCGGGGCGCCTGGGTGGCTCAGTGGGTTAAAGCCTCTGCCTTTCGGCTTGGGTCATGATCCCAGGGTCCTGGGATCGAGCCCCACATCGGGCTCTCTGCTCATTGGGGAATCTGCTTCCTCCTCTCTCTCTGCCTGCCTCTCTGCCTACTTGTGATCTCTGTCTGTCAAATAAATAAATAAAATTAAAAAAAAAAAACCATTCTCCATGGTGGGGATTGGGGGGAGGGAGAGGGCTGATGCCCTTTGGCTAGGCACCCCCCACCATTGCTTGTCATTCCCAAGGTTTTGGTTACACCCTCCTCATAGCAAACACTTGGCCTCTGACTCCTATCTTCCTCCGCTCCCCAAGCCCTGCCATGAACCTGGTAACTTCATAGTGATGGTGTGTCCAACTCCCTGTGCTTTTATCCCTTGCCCCCGCCCCTCCAAAATCTTTGCTCCCACTCCAGCTCAGCTTGCCACTTCCACTCCCACACCGTGAGCTTGGGACGCCACCCTGAAACCGCTCTCTCGGTCACATAGGTCGCTCTAAAAATCACAACTCCCAGCACTTCTGAGCCCTCTTTCCTTGATTTCTCCTACACACTTGTCACCGTCTGGCGTGTTGTGTATGCTGGTTTGACGTGTCTCCCCAGCTCTCCAGCGCGTCATCCCCAACGAGGGCACGGGGACGGCTTCAGTTCCTCCACTGCTTAACCCCGCTACCAAAAGAATAATGCCTGGCTCTAGTAGATGCTCAATAAATACTTGTGTTTGAATGAATGAAACGTCACTCCACAGGCTTCATCTATAAAGTCTGGCAACGGCCCTCCAGGGTAGGTACTCCTAGCATCCCTGTTTTATAGATGAAAACACCAAGCTCAGGGAGGTGAGGTAGACTGTCCAAGGTCACACAGCCTGTAGGTAACAGGGCTGGGAGCTGGACCCAAGCAGAAGGACCACAGAACCCAAGTGCTTGCTTCGCTGTGCGGCTGTGCAGCCTCCTGCTTAACCTGCCCCCCGAGCTGTGCCGTTTCTGTCCAGGCGCTCTCTTGACATCCTCCTCTTCTCTCCATTTCCACCACTGCTGCTTCCCTACTCTGTCCTGGACCATCTCCACCATCTCTGACTCGGTCCTTCAACTTCCAGGCTGCATCCCTTCCAGTTCACTCTGTCAGCTCAGGCACGTGTATGTGCTCGCGCGTGCGCTCGCACACACACACACACACACACACACACCCGGCACGCACCAGTCTCCCTTTACGCCGAGCGTCATGGCCCCTCATCGCTTTTCTCTGTTGGAACAGGTTAAACCTTCAGCATCGCATTCTGGGCTCATCCCCATTGGGTCCCCATCTCTGTCCTGCGTCACCTCCTGCCTCGTTCTGCATGGTCACTTTGTTGCAGACACCCTGACCTTGTCACTGTGCCCCGGACGGGGCTCTTTCTCACTCTTGGGGTTTTCCCTGAAAAGATGGTTTCCTCCTTCTCTGCCTTTCAAGGACCTGTTCAGCCTTCAAGGCCCAGTTTCACAGCCACCTTCTCTCTGAAGCTTCCCTCCCCGTGCGGTCCCCAACACCCCAGTCTATCAGGCACGCCCTCCTCCGGGGCTTCCACAGCCTCTGAGCACCTGTCTGTCGCAACTGTCATCCAAAGCACAGTAACTTCTCATCAGGGTGCCTGGCGACCCCAGGTGCTACAAGAACGTGGGTTCCCTTCCTGTGCCTGGGTCCCCGCTCCCCGCACAGGGCTCAGTTCAGAGGAGGAACTCTAAATGGGGCGCCTACCAGGCTGTGGTGCTTTACAGGCATTCCTAGTGCTCACACCCAACATCCTTTTATGGGTGGGGGAAATGAGGTGCCAGGGACGTCTGGAAGTGTGCTGTTAGTGGTCAGGCTCGGTGGGATAGGAAGCAGCCTGCCCCCAGCCAGCACCTGCCCTTCCCCTTCTCCAGCTCCTTCCCAGTCCAGGAGAGGCTGGCGAAGGAGGGAGGATGAAGAGGAGGGAGCATCAGGAGCCTGGGGAGCCTGGGCTGCAGGACATGGGGCTTCCCCTGGCAGGGATGCCCTCGAGCTGCTGCTCTGATTCTGAGCACATGAGCTCACCCAGCTCCTGCACACAACCGTCCCCTCCCCGCAGCCGCCGGCCCCAGAAGATGTCTCTGGGTAGGCCATGGTCTGGGCCCCAGTTATTCTGGGATAGCCTGGGGTGCAGGGCTCTAGGCTGAGAACAGACTGGACCAATGGGAACCCACAGCAGGCTTGGTTTAGATGCAATGTGGGGCCATGTCCAGGGAAAGGAGCTGGGAGAAGAGAGAGTGGGAACCCTGCTTGTCCTCTGTCATCTCAACAGGCTGGGGAATGCATGCATCAGGGTCCTGGGTTCAAGGAGAGGGGATTGGAGCGGTGGGAAACTTGCTAGTGGCTGGCAACCAGGCCCCAGGATCTGGAGCCCTGCCTGGGTGAGAGTCCTAGACCGCCACTTCCTGGTGGCTACTCAGCTGGGCTCTGCCACCTCCATATTGTGTGACCTTGAGCAAAGTACTTAACCTCTTTGTGCCTTAGCTTTCGCATCTGTAAAGTGGGACCACAATAGTGCCCACCTCCTTAGAAGCATAAAGGACAGAATGCCTGCAAGTGAGTGGACAGGAAGTTAGTGGGTCCTGGATGGGTCTGGAGGCTTCTCTTCCGTGTCTTTTCCCGTAGACCCTCCCTGTAGGGGCCCCCTCTTCCTGGGCTGGAGGAGCTTGCACAGGGACCAAGTTCTCACAGCTGGGATCCCTGGGATCCCTGGGAAGCTGAGAAGGTCCCCACCCAAGAGCCCACCTCAGTAAAGCCTCTGATTCGGGCCTTGCTGCTGAAATGAGCCCTGTCCCCTCTCCTCTCCAGTTCCAGTTTGTCCCAGAGACATCACGACAGCCTTCCTTTCCCCACCTGGGAAGCCATTCTGGAGACCTGTCCCCCACCCCCTCCCCCGGCCAGATGCCCCCAGACTGTGTCCAAGGGGCCGGGGCTCCCCAGCTCAGTGGTCTCGGCCAGGCCCGGGCCAGACATAGACTGTGAGCCCACCAAGCAATTCAGGCCTTGCCCCCTGCCCACTCACCTTGGGCTGGGGGTCCTCATCCTTTTCCTTGTCACCGAGCTGTTTAGAAAGTCCATACTTTCATGCTGCCACTGGGAACCTGGGCTTCAAGGACCATCCCCCACACAGAGCAGAACCAGTGCTCCCTGCAAATTTGGGGCAGAGTCGATGGGTTCTCAGGTCTGGCTGATTGTCCCAAGCTTCTAGAATTCTGAGGTTTTCACATTCTGGTCTCCTTCTCTCCACCTCCCCACCCTGTTGGGCCCACATCCATGCTTCCGAACCACCCCTGCCCCTGCCCCATCTACCCCACGCTCCAACCTGTCACGACCACTTGCTTTGCTCTTAAATAAGCCTGATTTTCCTGTTTCCACATCTCTTCTGGTGTTACTGGCTCTGCCAGGAAGGCCATCCCCGCCCCAACCTTGCCCTCCCGGGGAGCACTCACCCATCCTTTCAGACCCAGCTCAAATGCCACCCCACCTCCGTGAACTTTCCACCCACTCTCTCATCGGCCATGTGTTCTCCACTCAGTGCATACGGATGGGGGCCGCCCATGTACCAGAACTCGCCGGGGCCCCAGAGGCGAGCACAATGGACAAGAACTCTGCCCTGAGGCCCTGGGTCCTGTTCCCTTGTGTCCCATCAGCTCCCAGCGCTCAAGGCTAGGACTGTCCCCCTCACTGTCTGGCCCATAGTCGGGGCTCACTGATGACCCAAATGGATGCTGGCCGGTGCTCCATTTGTCCAGTGATTGAACGAGTGAGGGAATGAATTAATAAATGAACAGGATGGACGGTATCGTGGGTGGGGACAGGCCTTGGCTATGGGTTCCTTTAAAGCAGGTAACAGTGTGAGAAATCTCTTGATTTTAGCCGAAAGCCTGTAGGAGTCCATCCCAGGGACAGACGTAGTCTTCTTCTGGGTGGGGGGTTGGGAGATAATCAGGCCAGAAGATGCCCAGGACGCTCAGTGCTTGGTGTGCTGGCACTGCCGAGAGAGACCTGGAGTCTGGCCAGTCCGGATGTCCGCTCCGCCAGCCTGGCGGGTGGCTGAGGCCCAAGCCTCCTGCGGCGGCAGAAGTTTCCAGTTAAGAAGCCTGCTATAGGAGGGAGAAGAGGCACAACCACACCGAAAAGTGCGCGTCCTCCAAGCCCTCCGTGAAGGCTGTCGGGCTTCTGAAGACAGTCTCCGTTGTCCACCATCGAGAAGGTGGTGTGAGTCCTCGCGGGCGGCTCTGGCTGCCAGGTGCACAGATGCCTGTTTCCAGGGGACCCCGTGAGGGCCCGGCGTTGGGGTCTCTGCCCACGGAGAATCATTCAGAAATGAGCTACCCCATTGCTGGGAAAATTGCACTCCATTGACATAAACGCAGTTTGCGCCCATCTTTCTGGGGCCACATGTGCAAGGTGAGCCCCCTGCGCGGAGCCACCAGCGTCCCCGCAGCCCCAGGAAAGGCACTAAATGGTCGTCTGTGGCTTCAGGCTTGTCCATGCCTCCCTGGCACTAAGGAGTTCCCGGGAGGACGGCCCCCAGGGAAGGGCTGTTTTCGAATCCACCCCTCCCCCCGCAGTCCTTTGCCTTCTAGAACTGATTTCTTGCACAGGGGGGTTCCTAGGAAATTGATGTGACATCCTTGAACCGTGCCTTCCTCAAACGCATGGAAGGGATGCAGTGACAGGCTAGGGAGCTAGCTGCTGCTTCGGGAAACCGCCTTTGCTCTTTCTTGACAATTTTCTCGCAGCAACTTCTTTGTAACTCAGTTTCGCCCTCTGTTTAAGGAGCACGTAGAGGGGGAGTCTAGTCCCCCAGGCTTTTGCAAGGACTGCAAGTGAGACACCGCATCTAGAGGACTTGCTGACCCCAGGGCCGCCTCCTAGATACATGTTGGCGGGACTTTCACTTCCTTTCCTCTCTGGGAGTTTTTCCTGGTCTTGCTCTCCCACCAACTCAGCCTGCATCTGGGCACCTGTGTTTCTGGCATTTCCCCATGGTGGTCGTGGCCACCCATGGCCCCCACACCTGCCATCCAGCCACCCCAGGGACCCCCTCTCCTACAGACCCAGCCTGGGTATAGGAGAAGCGTAGATTCATTGTCTTAACTCTCTGTGAGGTCCCAGGTCGGTTTGTGCCACGCTGCGAGGAGACCCCCCCGTACATGCTGTTCCCTCGGATGGCAGAGACAGGCTGCGTGGGACAGTGCAAAGGCGCTGGACAAAGAGACAAATTGTCCGGGGCCGGAGGGCCAGCTCTGCCAACCACTCTATGTGGGCTGCCACCGGGGACCCTTCTGTCACACACTCTGGCGGTGCCCATGGCTTGGTCCCGCACTCAGGGCGCCTGGTGGGATGCAGATTGGGTGGGGTGCTGGCTTAGTGTCTGTCCTTGCCTACCCCATCCCCAGGGGAAGAGACCCAAACTGTCTCATTCCTTGTTATGTTCCCCAGCGCACAGGGAGTGGCTGAAAGAGCTCTTTAAAAGTACGAACAGCCAGAGGTGCCTGGGGTTAAGCATCCAACTCTTGATTTCGGATCAGATCATGATCTCAGGGTGACGAGTTCGAGCCCTGCGTCAAGCTCCATGCTCAACATGGAGTCTGCTTGAGAGTCTCTCCTTCTGCCGCTCTCCCCACTCGCTCTCTCTAAAAATCCATAAATAAATGAAATCTAAAATAAATAGAAAAATAAAAGTAACACCAGCCAACGCATGTTAAGCAATTAGTATCTGCTAGGCCTTAGCCCCAGGAACTCTCAGGACAGCCCTATGAAGAGGAGGCAGGTCTGTTATCCCCATTTTGCTGATGAAGAAACTAAGGCCCAGAGAGTTTACATCTCTTACTCAAGGTGATACCCTCCTAAGTAATGGAGCTAGAATTTGGACTCTGGCTTCAGAGATCGTCTGTTAACCACAAGGCCCCTTTGTACTTAATGCCGTGACCTGGTGAGGGTCACCTCCCAACACTGACCCAGTCTTGGCATCTTTATCTAACATGAAGAGAGGGGCCTGGAGAATTTAATCTTCTCTCCTCTCTCCCAAGTTGAAAGTCCAGGGTCCACCCAGAAGAAATCGAGTGCTCCCAACTGCTCTAAGGGAACAGATGTGTATGGGTTCCCCATCTTTTTTTTTTTTTTTAAGATTTATTTATTTATTTGAGAGAGAGAGGGCATGAGCATGGGGAGGGGCAGAGGGAGAGGTAGAATCCCCAGTAGACTCTTGGCTGAATGCAGAGCCTGAATAGGGGCTCGATCCCACAACCCTAAGATCATGACATGAGCCAAAATCAAGAGTAAGATGCTTACTTGACTGAACCATCCAAGTGCTCTGTACGGGTTCCCCATTTTAAGGTTCCTATTTTAAGGGGGCCCACGTGTGACTTTCAGGCTCCATTCAGAGGCGTCACTGTTTCTGGAGTTCCCCAGGGGATTAACTCACTTAAGCCCCCGACCCCGCAAAGGCCTTATGAAGCAGATCCTCTTCACTTTATGGCAGAGGAAACCAAGGCCCAGAGAGGTTAAATAAAGGTCACACAGCAAGCTGGTGGTACAGTTAGGGTTTGAACCCCAGCGGTCCGGCTCTAGAATGTATTCTGTTAACTGGGTCCTTCTGCTGCCTCCTTGTCAGATCCAGGTGCCAAGAGCCCATCCAGGTACCCGAGAGCCTGCTTGCTCTTATTCAGAGGGGCCATCCCTCGCATCAGCTGGGACAAAAGCTCCAGGTTCCACAGCACACTGGCTCCCACCCTCTGATGTTCCTTCCCCGGGCTTCCAGCAGCAGGGATGGCTCTACATCCCGTCCTCCTCCTACCCATCCGGCATATTTGAAGCAACTCCTGCTGGGAAATCAGCTGAGCTGAAAGGCAAACAGAACATTGTGGACACACAGAGAGGCGTCCAAGTGGGTCTCAGGGGGTCCCAGTGCAGGAGAAACTCAGAAGAGCTTTGCAGGCTCCCTTTTCCCGGGAGGACTCCAGCTGCTGGGGAGCTGGCTGAAGGTTAGCAGGGAACCTGGGGAAGGCGTGGAAGGAGCTGGGTCCAGGAGACAGAGTCCCCACTGCCAACCAGGCTTAAGGAGATAGGATTCAGAGGCTCCCGACACTTAAAACAAACTGTCATCGTCGACTCAGGCACTGCGCTAAGTGGTTTACGTGGATTAGCACACGGATTCCTCGTGAGCTTACAGCGCTTCTTTGTTCATTCGTTCTTCTTCCTTCTTTTTTTTTTTTTTCTTGAGCTGATCTGGGTACACATAAGACAGGTTAAGAAACTGGCCCAAGGTCACAAAGCTAGTCCATGGGAGGTGTGGGGCTAGAAGTCTGGCAGTCTCCTTCTGGGGCCTCTGCACCTGTCCTCGAGCCAGTGTAGAAGCCATGACAATAGCCCCCATGCTCAGAAGCAAGATAAAAGCCTGCTCTTAGAATTCAAGATACAAAGTGGGGTGGGCCGCAACAGAGACTAGAAGACAACCAGCTGGGGAAAAGAAGGCAGAGAGAGGAGGCCAGGAGCAGGGTCCCTCTGGTCAGCCAGCCTGAGGGTCCAGAGCTCAGGCTCCAGAGTCCCAGCAGTTAGGTTGGAAGCCAGACTCTGGTACCTCTGAGTGACCAGAGCAAGTCAACTTTACCTCTCTGAGCCTCAGTTTTCTGATCTGTAAAATGGACACAGTAGAAGGCCTGCTTTGGGCATCGTCATGACGTGGTGGAACAATCGGTGCCCGGCCCGGAGTTGGGGCTGATCGTATCTGTACAGGCGTGTACAACTCAGCCGAGGTGGTCAGCGGCGACCCAAAGCTGTGCGAACGACGGAGGGTTGGCTTTCAAAGGTGAACAGGCAGCTCTGGCCTGTGTGGGGGAAGATGGACGGAGGGGCAAACCTGGTCAAGGTCAGAACCCCCGACAGGCTCTCGAGGAACCTCTTAAAAAAAACTTCAAGATTCAAAGAATTGAAAATGATGGAATTTAAAGTAGTGAGGGGGTTCTAGTCTCTGACCAACTGACCCTTCCGCCTCGACCACAGTGCCATGAAAGTATGAATAACGAGCGTCCCTGCCTCATATGGAGCGATTTATAACAAATATTTGTGAATTAACCAGAGCTCTGTGACTTGGGGCAAAATAACGATTATTATAACCGTTTTGAGGATCAGGAACTGAGGCTCAGTGGTGGAGGGACCCAGAAGAATTGGAGCTCCTATAGCAGAGTGGTCTCCGTGCTATGGGCTGAAGGTCTGTGTCTCCATGAATTCCTATGTGTCTGCACTAGTCCCCACCGTGATGGTATTTGCAGATGGCCTTTGGGAGACAATCAGATGTAGCTAAAATCACGAGGGTGGAACCCCAACATGGGCTTATAAGAAGAGAACACGAAGCCAGAGCTCTCCCTCTCCCCACCCTGTAAGGACACAGCAAGAAGGTGCCCAGCACCTACAAACCAGGAAGAGGACTGTCACCAGGAAGCCCACCATGCCTGCGCCCTGATCTCAGACTTCTGGCCTGCAGAACTGTGAAAGGCAAGTTTCTGTTTGAACTACCCATTCTAGGATATTCTTAGGACAGCAGGCCAAGCTAGCTAAGACACTATGAAGACTCTCCAGTCGCCTTGCTAAGGCTGGGCTTGAGGATGACTGGAGATGACTCCGCTGGCCACAAGGTATTCAGCAGCTGGGATTGGGGGCCAAGATGCCTGATGGGATTCAATGCAAGGTAAACCTTCCTCTTCCCCCCATTTTCTATTTGCATCATCATAAAGACTATGATGTCTCTGTCTTGAAGAAGCCCACATGCGATCCTCACTCTGTTGGGCAGACCTTTCCGATTCTCCTCCTCTGGGTACTTGTAGACTGTCCTCTGGAGAGGACCGGAGGGTATGGCTGTGTGTCTTGCTTTGGCCAATGAACTGAGAGGAAGTGAGGTGTCACTTCTAGGAGGAAGCTTTCCAAGCTGGTGCGTACTTAGCCGTGTCATGTTCCCTGCCGCTGTGACCGTGGGGCAAGTGTCCATAAGGAGCCTATGTTATCCTGGACCTAAGAGTGACTGTGTTATGTGACAACATGCATGACCCACTTTGGGTGTGTGGCAGGAGCAAGAAGGAAAGGTTGCTGCTTTTTCCTGCAGCACAATCTGATCTAACTTGGCTAGTAGAACCATGACGGTTTGGGTATCTGAGCACAGATGACGGTCCAGGGACAGAAACCACAATATTAGGAAGGGAGTAAGAGGTGGGGAAGGGAGCTTGGCCAGTGGGTCCACTAGAATACAAATTGTACAACCTTCACAAGATTTCAGTTCCGTTCTGTGGTCCTTCACCACTGTGAGTTTGGCTGCTGACACAGGCCCAAACCCAAAGACAGCCTGATGGGTGTAGGTGTTAGTGATGGCCAGAGATGGATGCTGGCATTGAGCAAGGAGAGATGTTCAGTCGGGAACTACTTAAGTTGTCAGTATGAATGAAGTGGTCATTCAGAATGGTCAGTCATTAAGTGGTCATTGAGTGGTCAGTCAGAATGAAGAACATTCATTAACGTTCTTCTGTTAGGGTGACTTTCTTTAAACCTACAATCTCATATCTGTGGGGTCTCAGATAATGATTACTGGGACCGCTGGATGGGATCTGAACAAAGAACAGGGAAGATACATGTCCAACCAGGTGGACCCACCCCCTGACCTCCAAACACTCTCACCTATGGCTCCTTTCTAGGCTGTACTGGGAGCATCCACTCCAGCTGTCCGTCCTGACCCTGGGTCCTTCCCTGTCTCCAGAATGGCACCTATGGAAGGAACTGCCTCGTGTCCTGGGCCCAGCAGTGTGATCCCTGGTGTGGCTCTAAGAAGAGGGAGAAGACCTTTGTACTGGGATCGCCTGGAATTTAGGAACATTCACAGTGCAAAATCTAGCACAGAGTTTCACACTGAGGACCGGGATCCTCCCAGATCCCGGTGACTATTCAAGGGGTGAAATTTAAATATATATATATATATATTTTTTAGATTTTATTTATTTATTTGACAGGGAGAGATCACAAGCAGGCAGAGAGGCAGGCAGAGAGAGAGGAGGAAGCAGGCTCCCCGCCAAGCAGAGATCCCGATGCGGGGCTCGATCCCAGGACCCTGAGATCATGACCTGAGCCGAAGGCAGCGACTTAACCCACTGAGCCACCCAGGCGCCCTCAAGGGGTGAAATTTAAATGCTTGGGTTCGTCAGTTTGTCTTCCTGGGGTCACCACCTGACCAGTGCTTCCTTGCTTCAGGATTGCCAGTAGTTTTGGCTGAAGCCTGACTCCTTTGTGTCAAATTCAGCCTCCCTGATGGTCACCTGTCTATCCACTTCTGCTGCCTGATCCCATAGCTCTCCTTTCCCCTTAATTCTGTGCTCCTGGCAAAGCAGTACTTATGTTTCTCCCTAAACCCCCGTGAGCCCCCAGATCCATGTCCTTGTTCATATGCTTCCCTCCACCAAGAGACCATTGTCTCATCTACCAGTTTCTAAGCCTCCTGGTCCTCTGGGCCCTTCCAGGTCCCGCCTCCTCCTTGAAGACTTTCCTGATCCCTTTATCTGGTATGAGGCTCCATCCCCCAAACCCCCTGAGCCATATCCTGCCATAATCATCCCCCTCCGTGATGGTTCTAACATCTTCAAGAGGATGGCAGGGAGACCTTCTCATTCCTCTTCTCTCCCAGCACCAGGCCCATAACATGTGCTCGGGAACATCCCTTGCTTCATTTCCGGTGCAATGGCTCTGTCATTTGCTAGGTGACCTCAAACCTAGTGCTTGGAGGTCTCCAAGACTCAGTTTCATCAGCTATAATGTAGGGATTAAATAAAATACCAGGGGTAAGGTCCCTGGCAAGGGGACAACGCAGGGCAGGGAAGACACGAGGTACTGGTCCTTCTCTCCGGCTGCCCCTTCTCTGTCTCTTTTGCAGATTCATCCCCCTATGAGGCAAGTGACTGGGCATGGAGACAAACATTCCTCCAGGGCCCACCTCAGGCCTTCTCTGCTGTCCCAAAGCAGTGGACCCCGGCCCCGCTGCAATGTATGAACAGCCAACTCCTAAGTGTGTCTCCCCAGCCTGGACTCATCCCTGTGCCTCAGGTCCAGAGAAACCGCATTGCCTCCTCTGCTTGGCTCAAGGAGATGTCAAGCACCCGTCTCCTGGGCACTATTTTACATAATCTTGGCTAGTTGATTAGTCTTGGTCTCCCTCCTGGAGACTGCAAACTCCTTGAGGACAGGGACCCAGTACTCAGTACAGAACCTGGCATAAAGTGAGTATCAACTACCCAGATGATTGGCGTGCTTTCCCCTCTTTCCACCCTACCTTGTCTGTCCATTCAGACTGGCCTATCTGATGCCCATGGACAAAGCCCTCTTGCCCCTCCCCACCTGTAGGCATGCCTCCGGTCTGTATGAACCCTCCCCTGCCCCTTTCTGTCCATTCATAAGGCCACATCCCCCCTATTGCTGCCTCCAAGTCCCCACTCCAACACCACCTTCTCCAGGAAGCCTTCTTAGCCCCACACTGAGCACCCGTGATCCCAACCCCTTCTCCCAGAAGGCTTCCTGTGTCAGCCATGCTGCTGGGTGAGCCGCCCACCACCCCCCCCAGAGCACTGGTTAGGGTTTTCGTGATGGAGTCCCCAGTGGTCACATTCTCTTAAAGGAGGTTTTAACGAGAGGATGTGTTCATCCCTGCTGACCTAGAGCCACACTTTGCTCCTTGAGCCCACTGAGCAGTTCCCAATGCCCACAGAGAAGTCTGTTGATTTTTTGTTTATGGTGACCCTCTACTTGGCATTGCCACACTGGGGACACTAGGGAGGCCATGAGAAATCTAGGCTGGTTTGGCCTTTGATTATCCTGGCCATGTAAGTGGAGGGACTCTCAAAGAGATGCACTCACCCAGCAGAAAAGACAGCTTGAACCCCAAGGTCAGGGTCCTGAAGGAGTGGCTGACCTAGAGCCTCTGGCTGGGATTATCTCACGTCCTCAGTCCTCCAGGGCTGCCTCCTTTCCCTGTGGAGCCGGCCTCCTGCAGAACCATAGACAGCATCATTTGCTGGCGAAGGAGAAGCCAGGGGACCCGTGCAGGTGTCCACTCAGAGCGATGTATGGTGAGGGACACCAACAGGCACAGAAATTCTCCTTCTTTCTTTCCTCTGGCTCAGGACAACTTTACTAACAGACTGTTCCACCGCCCAGCAAAACAACAGCCAATGGCTGGGATCTCTACTAAGAGCTTAGTCTGGCTTGGATTTAGGGTTGGTCCTTGCACTATTTTCTGCAAGGTCACAGACCCCTAGTTACCCACCCTTCCGGCTGGGAACCTTGGGTTGTCTCACATCCAAAAAGCAGTGGGGTGTGCAGTCCACCCATCAGAACACAGAGCCCGTCTCACCTCGGGCCCCGGATGGCCAGCTGCAGGAGGGCCGGATGGAAAAGGGCAGCCTTCCTGGAGGGCGATGCTAACCGAAGTCTAGTGAGGCCTCAGGGACCCTACCCAGAAACCTCTGGGTGAGGTTTAAGCCACAATTATCTGTGCACGTGCATGTGTGCAGGTGCGTCACACACACATACGCCCCATGCTCTTAAAACCCCGCAGGCACTGTGCATCCCACAGAAGTGCCCCGAGACACATGAACACACTTATACATGCGACGTGCCCCCCGTTACCAACTCATGGAGCTCACTCCATATGTATCCCTACCCTCCAGGGACACACTCCGGCACACACATGCCCTATACACTTCTCAACTCACATCCTATATACCACATATACACGTGCTCAGCCCCCTCCAAGCCCAGCTAACCAAGGGAGCGCCCTTCACCCCCACGCAAGACAGCAGGAGTTCATGGAGTGCCCTCTGAGCCCAGTTCCCTGGGACCTGCCCGGGTTCAGACAAATGAACCCAGGGATTGAGCTTTTATGCCTGCAGAGGAGAGGAAGAATGCTCTGCTTCCTCTAAAGACTTCTAGAAAGAAAGAAAAAGAAAAAAAGCAAAGAAAAGGAAAGAAAGGAAAAAGAAAGAAAGAAAGCTAGAAAGGAAGGAAGAAAGAAAGAGTAGGAGCAGAGACACAGGAAAGTGCCTGTTGCTCGTGGAGGGGAGTAGAGGAGGGGAAGCTTCTGGCCGCCACCCGCCACCCGGGTGGCCAAACCTCCACCAACCACCCTCCACCAAGCCTCCCTCCACTGCGGTTGCCCGTGCTGGTGCCTTGTGGAGGGAGCGGAGGGAGCATAGCGTCGGAGGGAACTGTTGGGGCTGCGGGAGATGTAACGACAGTGACAGGGCTCCAGCATGGCTTGACATGTTAGCAGAGGCCACTGCCGCACTCGGGACCAAGTCCCCCGCACCTGCTGCCTGCCACCTTCCACCTTCCACCACCCAGCGCCCACCTCCCACCGCTGGAGGACCCTTCTCAGTCCTGGAGCCCTGCTTACCTGGCAGGAGGTGGGGGACATGTGCCGCACTCAGCCGGTGGCTAGGGGGACAGTCCCATGCCGGGCACCTGGACAGCAGCCGGCACGAACCAGGCAGCCAGGGATGGAAAGCCTGCAGACTTCCTGGTAGCCCCAGGGCTCCGGGGGACAAGACACGAGGTGATGGGGACCCAATGATGGTGGAAACAGGTGGCTGGGATGGGGGGTAGGAGGGAGGCAGAGACAGAGAAGAGAGACACAGAGAAGGAGATCAGAGAGAATCACACACAGAAAAGAAGAGAGAAATAGAGAGCTCCAGAGAGAGGGAGAGAGGGGGAAGGAGTGGGGAGAGAGAGAGGGAGGGTGAGAGGGAGAGAGAGAGGGTGAGAGAGAGAGAGTGGATGAGAGAGAGAGAGAGAGAGGATGAGAAAGAGAGAGGGAGGGGGGGGGGGGAGGAGGATTCCAGCAGCAACATGTGGTAGTAGTAATTCTCACTTCTCGTGCTGGAACATCCTGAATCCCATCATTTCTGACCCCCTCCCCAGAGCAAACACACACCGTCTGTCGGCACACAGGCGCTAGTAGAGCCCCCCACCGAAGTCGTCCCATTGACACTCCCATGCTCGCCCTCCGCACACACACTCAGGACAGCCCAGCAGCCGGCCCCTCTCCCCCAGCAAGCTGGACCAGCCCTGACCTGCCCCAGAAGCAACACGTGCCTGGGCAAATACTCCCTTTGTCCACAGCCCCCGAGGCTGCCTCCCCCGACACAGACTTGCTGGAGGGGGTGCCCAAGCCCAGTGCCCAGTGCCCTGGCCGCGGGCATGATGGATGCCCACGTGGCCGTGGCGGGTTCGGTGGCCTGCAGGAAGCAGAGCCATGGTTTTGTCAGAGCGTAACCATGACAATCACCCTATGCGCACACCGCGGATGCTGCTCCCTCCTCCCCCATTCCTCCCCCTCCTCCCGACCACTGGAGGAAGCAGGAGGCCACTTAGCAGCTCTGTTAATTCCCGCTGGGGCTGATGGGAAGGGCCTGGCCAGTGATAACAGGCTTGTGGGTGGCCCCTCCTTGAGGGAACAGGGGCACTTCTGGCCCTTCAGCCCTATGCTGGGCCTGCCATGGCCCCAGGACCCCTCTCCTTGGGACTGGAGCAGAGCTGGGTCCCCCTGCGTCTCCTTGTCCTCCAGCAAGTCCTGGCTGTGGCTCCATCACGGAGTGCCCCCCTCACCACCTGGGGCCGTGATGCAGCGAAGCAGGTGGCTCTACTTACTTTGGCCGTGTCTATCTAGCCCTAGAGCCCCCAGCCCTCGCTTCTTGCCCTGGGTCATGCCGAAGTCACAAGAGAAATTGCTAGGCTTTTTGGCGCAGCTCCAGGAGGCATCAGACTAGAGGTCTGGCCTCTGGGGTACGAAGTTGGACCACCCAGAGAACCAGAGGCTTATCGTGTCAAGGACAAAGAGATCTGGAAGCTAGAGGTCTGCCAGGAGGGTCTGTGAAACCTAACGTGGAGTCTAGAGTTCAGGAGCCCCGGGCTGAGAAGGTAAATGCGCAGGGAGAACAGAACCAGCTAGCAACCCTTCCCCTGTGCTTCTCATTTAGTCCTTCTAAAACCCTGAGAAGAGGGGCTTCATCCCAGCGTGAGAGGGGCATTGCAGCTCAGAGAGGTGACATGACTCACCCAAGGACACATGGTAGGAGGAGATGGGAATGGACGCGAACTCGTGCCTCTCAGACTCTGCCGAGTGGGGACTTCCCATGACACACCTATGTGCCACACACTATGTGCCACACACAGCACGAAGGGCCTGGAAGAAGGGCATGCTCACTTGCTCTGTACCACACACGGGGTGGTGGAGGCTATATTCTTCTTCATGTCAAAAATAAGCCCAGAGAGGTGAAGTAACTTGCCCAAGGCCACACAGCAAGTGGGAGAACCAAAATTCAAATCCAGGTCTGTCTGACTCTGTCTCTCCACCCTGCCTCCTTCACCACCTATCAGGCGACATCCAGAGCCTTTTCTGGAGCCTCTGTCTCAGGAGGGTGGAGTCTGAGGGTGGGATGGGGACAGTGGGCAGATGCCCTGGGGCAAGGAAGGGGTGTAAGAAGCAAAGAGGTCACGTGGGATCCAAGACACGCGATCTGAGTTGGAAGCTTGAGAACAGATGGTTCCACCATTAGAGAGTCACATCTTAGGGTTCCCTGGGGACTAATGTTCCCCCAGACCTTCATTCAATGTCTACCTGGAACCCCAGGTCTTTCCCAGCACTGCAGGTATCAGCCAGCTGACCGGGAGGCCCCAGAAAGAGAATTTTGGAGAATAGTTTAGAGGGAGAGAAGGAGGGACTTGGGAGGGTCCTGTTGGGCAGGGGGAATGGAGGGGTGAAGAGGGACGGGAGCTAGCCGGAACAGAACTTCAGCCTAGATTGCAGATACAAGGCAGGATTCGCTGCAGCGCCGTCGCTCACCCACAGTGAGCAAGGCTTTGGGTCCTGTGCATGGAGAAGGTGCTGAAGAGCGAGACACAGATGCCAGGACCCCGCTCAAGTGGGAAGAGGCACAAGGGTTCCCAACCAACTTTCCTTCCACTTGGCGGTCCCCTGAACACTTACCCCCAGACTCTTGTCTTCTCGAATGCTTGCATGCTCGTGATCCCCCAGGAAGCAGGCGAATCTGCCCTGCTCTTGGAAGGGTGGGGGATGGAGTCTGGGAGGGGGGTGGGACTGGCACCTGGAGTCCCCCTGAGCCACTTTCGTCTGCAGGTAACAGACTGGGGCTTAAGGGGCACAGCCGTTTGGAATTCCCAGCCTTCCCCAGAGCCCAATTCTAAACTCCGATGAAGTTCAAGATTTCTGCCCCATCCCAGCCCACCTCGTTCAGGCCACTTCCAGAATGATCCTTTCTACTCAGCCACCCCATGCCTGGAGATTGAATTAGAGGACCCGGGTTCTCTGGGATTCAAGGTCGGCCTGGGGGAGGGGCGATGAGGCCATCAGGAGAAACACAGGTGGCAGGAGACGGAGGAACTGAGCCCAGGTCTGGGTGGGGAGAGAAGCCCGCCAGCTTGTAGGTGTTTTCCAGAACTGCCTCTGCTCGAAGCCCTGAGATTTCCTTACCAACCCTCTCAGGTTCCCAGGGCGGCGGGGATAAACGGCCCCCAAGTGAGTGACTTAACAGAACAGACACTTTTTCTTTCACAGTTCTGGAGGCTAGACATCCGAAATCAAGTGTCCGCAGGGCCTTGCTCCCTCTGAAGGTTTAGAGGAGAAGCCTTTCCGGCTGTGTACACCCTGGGGGGCTCCCGGTGATCCTCCGCCTTCCAGCCTTCCCCTGCTGGCAGCTGCATGACTGGATCCTGCCTCTGTGTCACGCAGCCTCATACAGGTGTGTCTCCGTATCTTGGTGTGTCTGTCTCCAAACTCCCCTCTCCTTTCCCTTCTACAAGCTCCTGGCGCTGATCAGGACCCATCCCCATCTCCACCTGACCACACCTGCAAAGACCCCATCCCAAAGAGGGTCATGTTCACACACCAGGGGTTAGGACTTGAGCATATCTTTTCCTGAGACACAATTCAACCTTCAAAAGGCATTCGGGAGGTAATAAAGATGTGGGACTGGTACATGACTCCACATGGTCAGTTCTCTGGACTTCTAGAAATTCAGAGAGGAGAAGAAAGCACGTGTCAGTATAAAAGGTGGTTGAGTGTGGACTTGGGCATTGGACTGCCTGGCTTTGAGCCCTGACTCTCTTACTCCCTGGCTGTGCCCCCTTGGGGAAATCACTTAACCTGTCTGTGCCTCAGTGTGTCTCTTCTGTAAAATGGGATACTCCAAGTGTTATTATGATAATTATATGAGTTCACATTTGCAAAGCATTTAAGAAAGTATGGCACTTAGTAAGCATCCCATGAGTCTTAAAGTGAGCATTAAGTGTTCCCTAGAGCAGTGTTACTGTTTCATAGGTGTGAACACTCAGACCCGGAAAGGGGAGACGACATCCCCTAAGATCACCTTGTTGGGTCAGCTAGGGTACAGGGTTCCCCTCAAGGGAGATTCAATCTCTTTCCCATTTCTTGTGCAGTTGGAGAAATCTGGTGGATGGTCCAGAGGGGCGGCAAGAGAGGAGGAGGGGGTATAGAGGGGAAGAGGGGACCCCAGTGAGGACAGAAGCAGTAGGTTCCTCCTGCCCCCAGACACACACCTCTTTTCCCACCCAGCCCTCTGTTTGCAGAATTGGAAGCAATCGTGCAACTGTTTCTGCCCACACAGAGGAAAACAAGCCTCCGGAATGTGTAATCAACACAGGCTGGGTGAGAAGGGAAAGCGAGTCCTCCAGCAACACAGCCTGGGGGCCCAGGGCAGGGCTGGCAGGCAGATCGGGAGTGTCCAGCTGGGGTAATGGGCAGTGGGTGGGCTCTTTCACCAGAACCCCCTGGGCATGGTAGCCAGGCTGCACGCATAGAATGTGGGAGACAGCCCCTGTCTCAGGCTTAATTCCTGTGGCTATATGGCTTGGGGTGCAAAAGGGACCAGGTCCCAGTTTTGGAGGCAGTGGACTGACATGGGGTACATTCTTGGCAACAATCTCATGACCTCTTTCCTTTCTTTGCCTTCCCTTCCAGCCCCTCCTCTGCTGCAGGAAATGGTGAAATCCTCCCAGATCATCAGTGCTTCTATATCCATGTGTCCTCTGTGCCCCATGATTTGGCTGCAAGGTGGCTAGAGCCCCGCCCCTTCACCTTGACATCTGCCCTGTGACAACCAATGGGATGTTGGAGGGCATGACGTAACCAAAGGCTTGCAAAGTGCTCACCTGATTGGGCTTGCTCCTGCTGGCCTCTGCCCTGGTCGCTGTGAGAAGAACAAGCCTAGAATGATGTGCTGAGGCCAGGAGGAGGAGGAGGGGGAGGGATACATGGAGCAGGATCAAACCACCCCAGTCTAGCCCAGCTGAGATCAGCCTACTCTTAGCTGATCTAGAATAAATGATTGTTGTTGTAAATCACTGGGATTAGAGTGGTTTGGTTAGCAGCATTTTCTGGCAATAGATAAGTGATAAGCCACCTTTTGCAGATTTTGGCTTCCTGATGTCTTCTGAGCACACGCCTCCTTTCCACCCCCTGCCTCAGTTCCACCCTCCTAATGGCTTCCTATCCCACACCGTAGCCAGTTCTCTGGCTGGTCCCTACTTACTATCCCATTCTCAGCCCAGCCTAAACCTTTTCAATGTCCCTCCACGGCTTTCGGTAGAAAGTCCCCTTCTTAGCTTAGCATTTAAGGCCCTTTATGATACTGCCGCGCCCTCTCTCTTGCCCAGTCCCCCAAATAGACCCTCCCCCAGCCACATAGAACTACTTGTGGTTCCTCACATGCTGGGTTGTTTCGAACCTCTGGGGTTGAACCGACCAACCGTTAATCCCTTTGGTGCTCAAAGATGCCCTTCCCTGTTTCTGTTTAGCTATCTTTCACTTGTCCCGCTAAGGTGAAGCCCCAGCTCCTTGAGGAAGCTGACTGTCCCAGCTAGATCAGCTGACCAAGGAGCTATAGTAGCCTGTGCTCAGTGCACAGCCCAGCATACAGTAGGTGCTCAACTAATACCATGTTGGATGAATAAGTGAACGAGGGCGTGGACTAATGAGTCTCTCTCACAGGCAGTCCCATGCTAACATCCCTGCTGATCCTGGGGCATGTAGGGCTTCACGAATATTTGTTGAATAAGTGAATGAAGGAACATGACCGCGTCCCTTCAGAGAGTTAAGGCAAACCGCTCCTCTCCTCCCCAGAGAAGGTGGCAGTGGTGTGTGTGTGTGGTGGGGATTGGCATTGGGCATAGCGGGATGAAGGTGGGAGGGGCCTTGAGGGACACGGGGAGCCGTCTGCTCTGAGTTCAGGTGAGAGAAGTTGCATTGTCTGCAGAGAGCTCAAAACCATCAGATAGACTAATCAGTCTGTTTTATCACCGTGCAGTGCTAAGTTAGAACGCTGTCAATGGTCCAGTCGTCCTCCCTACTGGGCAGACCACTCCTGCCACCTCTGCCTTGAAGTCTTGCTGGGGGGAGGACCTCTTTTCTCCGTCTCTGATGCTTACCACCCTCACAAGAGTCTGCACTACACCTCGCTCAGGACATCCTTGGAGAGATAGGGCCACTCAGTCTCTAGGGAGAGGGACACTGGCAACCTCAGTGAGCCCAGTCTGGGTTTCAAACGCTTGTAGCTCAGATTACATGCTGGGAGTTACTGGCAGGGCCATGGGGCACATGGCTGAAAGGGGGTAAAGGCAGGATTTGCACCCAGGTCTGTGTGCATCCAGAGCTTGTCATCTCCACTCTTTCCAGGTCCTGTCTCCAGCTGACCCTCAAGTTCTCTCCCCCTCTCCCGCCCATGGCTGGCACCCTTGGGCTTTGGCTGAAGATAGAACCAGTCAACCCAGAGGTTGCCCTCATCACCTTTGACAGCATGAGCTTCGGGAAAGAAGTCAGCCCTGGCCTTGGTTACCAGTCTTCCCCCAGCCACTCGGTGCTCACCTACATGATGATACCTGACACTGGTCTCCTGGGGATTGAACCCCTGAGTTGGAAGACAGGCCATGAGCCTGGTCCTATCACTTCCTATTTGCAGGGACCACTTCCCTTTCAGAATCTTGATTCTCTTATCTCCAGAGTGGCGATGGTAATTCCTGTCTCCCCCTGATGAATGGCAACCCCTTCCATCCCACTGTGCAGCCCTCGACTGGACATTCTCTCTGGCTCTGATGCCACCACTGTGCCAAATATCCCTCAGCCCCCCCCCCCCGCCCAGGGTGACTGCCATAGCCTCCAGGCCCTTGCTTCCCCCAGACCCCTCCAGTCAGTTCTCCATGCGGCTGCCAGAGTGAATCCTGCAGAGCATCCAACCCTGTTTAAGTCTGCAAACACTTCCCGTTACTCTCAGGATAAAGACATAATTCCTCTGTACCTCGGCCAACAAGGACCACCCACAGATCTGGTCTTTGATGACTTTCCCACTTCATTTCCACTCTGCACCCTCCAAAGGCACTGTATTTCCTGCCAGGCCCCCCTGGTCTCCAGGCTACCTTCTGACTCAGAGCAGTTCTCTTTCTCCGGAACGTTCTTCCCTCTTCTCTTAATGAACACCTCTACTTCATCAGATGTCAGCTCAAGGATCACTTCCTCATGGGATGCTCGAGGTCAAATTCCCCAGGTCAGTCTCCTTACCCTGAGCACCAGTCCTTTGTAGACTTTATGATGCTTATCAAGACCACACTGAACGTCTTACCATGGGATCACATGGTGCATGTCTTTCTCCCCTATGGCAAAGATACCTCCAGGAAGGCCAATATCTCATCTCCTTTGGCAACTGTATACACTACACCCAGCGCGGTGCCTGGCACAGGGCAGGCACTCAGTAAATATTTTTTGAACAACTGAATAAATGAAATGGAATGAAACCCTTCAGGAAGAGACCTTGATCAAAAATATAAATCCTGGGTACCCATTTGGCATTATTATTATATCCACTTTACAGATGAGGAAATGGACGATCACAATAGTGAAGGGACTTACCCAAGTGTCCTGGCTTAGTGGCACAGCCAGGGCCGGAACCCAGACGTGGCTGGTGCACTTGGAGGGGCTGGGTCCCTGCGTGCTGAGCTGAAGTGTGCTCTGCTTCCACTTCCAGGGTGTGTCACCTGTACCCTCCCACCTCTCCAGAACGTGGGCTGCCTGCAGTTTGCAGATGGCAGCTGACCGAGGTCAGTGCTGGCGGGAGACAGCTGCTCTGCCATCAGGTACCTGTTTCTTATTCATGCTCTGTTATCCTACATGGTGACTCGGTACAAACAAACAGGCAGCGACAGCTCCTGGCTTCAAAGCCGTCCCGGAGGCAGGAACACAGACACCCTGGCCAGGGGTCCAGGATGGCTCAGCGCTGCAGGGACAGGCAGGCGCCTGGACAGACGTGGGCGGCTCGGAACAGGTGGCTGTTCAGCAGCGATGGGAAGGAGGCAAGGGGGGATCGCTCAGGGGATGGAGAAGGGCTGAATCCCTGAAGCTATCAATCTCGGACTGCGCTCTTCGGCTTTTGAAAACCGTAGACGCATCACAGAGAAGGAAGGAAGGAGAACAAAGGAGCATATATCGCTTCAAGTGTGGGCTGGAGCACTTCTTATGTTTCTTGTCCTCTCGTCTCTTCGTGCTTTTTCCTGGGAGTAGAGGAGAGAATGCATTTCAAGTCCCTACAATTCTGCAGGCCAGCCTGGGACACTCTGTGCATGGAGGACCTACAATGAGCCTGGCACTGTGCCAGGTGCTTTTCCACGTGCGCACGTGCACACACACACATACACACACTGTTTCACATAATTCTCAACACAGCTCTGGGAAGCTTTTTCTGTTGTTGTTTGGTCTGTTTCAGTTCAACAACTATTTGAGTGTCTCCTCTGCCAGCCTTGGGGCCACAGTTGTGAGCAGGGACACTGCCCCTGCCATCATGAATCCTACATTCTGCAGTCATGAGAACATTCAAGGTTGGAGAAAAACCTCAGAGGGGACAATTTGAGTGACGTGGCACAGAGCCACTAGGGTGAGGGGTCTGATGTCGGATCCGGAAGTCAGGGGAGGCTTCTCTGAGGAGGTGACATTTGAGCGGAAGCAGGTGAGGAGGGATCCAGCTGCTCAGAGAATGGGGTGGGGGAGGAGCAGAGATGCAGCAGGTGCAAAGTGTGGGAGGGATGCCAGGGGCTCCAGGAAGAGAAGGGGAGCAGGCTAGCTGGAGCAATGTAAGAGTGGCCCACATAGTGGGGGAGGGGCAGTGGGGCGACAGGAGAGCGCCTGTCCCTGCGGAGCAAGAATTTTACTCTGAGAGCAATGAAAACCCATGGAGATGATAAAGGGGGAGAAATAGGTCTTTGTTTACATTTGATGGGGTCATCCTAGCCACTGTGTAAGGAATGGATTCGAGTGGGGTGAGCTGGGAGAAGGTCAAGGGGGAAGCTATCATGGAAATAAAAGTAACGGAGGGTGGTGGGGGGATGGTGGTGACAGCAGTGGTGGCTTGGGTGGGGGGGTGGTACAGGAAAGAGAAGAACCGAGGGCACTTCCTAGGTTATGGGCTTGTGCAGTGAGATGAGTGCCCTTCACAGAGGTGGGGAAGGGGGGGAGGACGAGGTCGGAGGCAGCATGGGTAGGAATCTAGAAATTTATGTTGAACATAATGAGTTTATGGCAAATCAGGTATCTGGGGAGAGTTCATAGTTGGATATATGAGTTTGGAGCTCAGAGGACACTAAGCAGAAGACAACACTTGGGAGTCGTTAAGCTTGAGATGGTGTTTAGCACAGCACAACAGGACCCTCTGTGGGCTGGGAGTTGGCTGAGCTGTTGTCAGTCCCATGACAGCAGCCACCACGCCATCATCGTCACTGCCCTATGACTCCAGCATCTATAATCCAACGCATAGAAAGCGTTTGTTAAGTCATTATTGAAGAAGGAAAAATGAAGATGCAAAGAAATCCAAGGTCATAATCTCTTCCTTCAAGGAGCTTATGTTACTCAGGGCGCCCCGGAAGCCAAGGCAGCTTGACGTGCGTAGAACAATAGCCACACAGTTTGGAATGTGGGACCATTCCGATGAGCCAAGGATGACATTTACCTTACCCTCTGAGTCTGCTTTCATGTGTGGTCCTAATGAAAAGGCTAAGCACAACTTGTAAGGAAGACGGATAAAGAGCTCGAGAACAATATTTCCACGCCCTTTGGACGTATGTGTTCTATGTTCATACTGGATACATGTTTACCAGGTGGCTGCTCCATTTGCCTTCGCTTTTCTGTAGGCTGTTGGAGGTGTCTTTGCTACCGTGTTCCTCTATTGCATTCCGCCTCTTTCCTTTGGAGACATCCTCAGTGTCCTCCCCCCCAACATCCACCCCCCCCAAAAAAAACAACAGGCTTTGCAAGGGCAGGGGGCTTTCTCTGATTTGTTTTTGAAACTCCAGAGGTTGCCTGGGTGCGGGGCCTGCGAGAGTTAATGAACAGCCAGTGTTCACAATAGATAACAGAAGCTCGATGGGCTTATTGAATAAATGAATCCTTAGCTATTTACTGAAGCAAATTCTCTAAGGATGTCTCTTAGGTAAGTAAGTCTTTTAACCTCTCTGGGCCCCAGTGTCTCCCAAACACAGCCTAGAAAGGAGCTGCTGTGCCTGGTTTCTTGCTTGCTTGGCCAAGATGAACTCACACATGTTCATTTGGGTGGCGTGGTGCTCCTGGCTGAGCCCACTGATGTTGCTGCCAGCTCCGCTTGGGGCTGGGAGACTGAGTGCAGGAAGACTTGGGGGCCAGCACCCCAGGCCAGAGGGGGAGAGGTGTATAAAGTGTGGTCTGGAGCACTTCCTGGTTGAGAAAGGCATTGAAACGAAGAGTATTGGTTGTTTTTATGATACAAAATAATCGAGCTATCTATCTGTGGTTAGTCCATCCCCAGGCATAGCAGATTCTCTCTCCCAGATATCTCTTAGGTTCATCCCTCTGCCCCTAGCGCCCCCGCCCACCATCCCCAGACTCTGCGGCAGCCTCCTATGGCTCTGCTTCCCTCTTGCTTCGCCCTACAAAGTGACCTTTAAAAACATAAATTAAATCACCTCCCTGCCCTGCTTAAAGTACTTTGGGAATTACATCATGCTCAAAATCCGAACTCCTCACCTTGGTCTTGGATGACCCAGCCCAGGGCCCAGTTTCCCTCTTCAACCTGTGTTCCAGATACTTCTCCTCCTCTCAGTTCCTCAAGCCCAGCCCCCAGGGCCTCCCCGGGGCCCTGCTCCCTCCCCCAGGGAGTGTCCAACCCCTCACTTTTGGCAGAATCCCCTTAAAGTCTTACTAGAATTGTCACCTCCTCAGGGAAGTCCACCCTGACTACTGATGCAAAGATACAACCTCTTCTTAGTTTATCTTAAACAAAGGGCATCCTGTTTGTCTCCTTAGTAGCTCTTCCCACAACCTGAAATTTCTCTGTTCATTTGTGGTTTGTCATCTGCCCCCTCTCCAACCCCCCGGACCACAAGCTCCTCAGAGGATGAATACCACGTCCCATCTGTTCCCCAGAGCAGCTCCAGTGCTGAGCACAGGACCTGGCACACAGCAGACGCTCAATAAACAGCTGTGCCATGAACGAGTCCTTCCTGTTCTGCATGGACCCCAGCATGGCTCCCGCACTGTGAGGACAGACATCACCTGCCATGCTCCTGGTAAAAACAGCTATGATTTCATGTGTACTGTCCATGTTCCAAGAACTTCTTACTTGTCAACAGATCTGGCCTTCACAAGAGTCCCGCAAAGTAAGTTTTTATCATTATTTATTATTATATTATTATTCATTACAATTCCTAGTTTGTAAAGGAAGACACTGGACTCAGAGGTAAAGGGAATTAGAAGGCACAGCCAAGATTTGAACCCGTCCCTTGGCATCATGCCCATTCCTCCCAACCCCCACACTGGAGCTTTCTGTGACCTCCTTCATCGTGATTCCCCATCCTCACCAAGGAAACTCGTCCCCATGGGGATAGTCACTGTCGACATGCAGACAGGCCCATGGCTAGAACTGATGGGTCTGTGGTTTCCCTGGGCTCTCAGAGGCAATGGAGTGCAAGGAGGCATTCCCAGCAAGGTTCAAGCTGGTTTTTCTCCTTCAAAGATTTTGTCCCTATAAGGCTGGACCCCAGACTCTGTTGCCAGAGAGGGGAGAAGCCTGATCTGGCATGCCCAGGAGAAGTCTGGGCCTTCCCAGGAGCTAGGCCGTTGCCATGGCATCCTCCTGAGCTCCTCTGAGGCTGGGCACAGCCGGCGTGGTCCAGATAAGTATCAGATCATGCCAGGCTGGTAGCAACGTTGCCAAGGGGATGCCAGCCTTTGAGATGCTCCAGTGCTGTGAATACCGATGAGGAGACACAGGGAAACAGGGACAGAGCTTCAGAAGGACATCTCCCTCCCAGGGACTGCTTCTCCGCTCCTGAAAAATCCCTGCCTGTTGATGCCTTCCCAAGTGCCTAGCACCATGCCTGGCCAATGGCAGACACTCATTCATTTGCTCAAGCTGTTCATTGAGCACACCTACGTGCCAAGCCCTGGGGATGCAGGGAGAGAGTGCAAACACACACAGGACTGACCCTTGTAAAGATTATATTTTAGTGGAAGACGGAGCTACTAATTAAAGGGACAGATGTCACCAAGAGAGCTCTATGGAGCTTGCCTGACATGGGGAATTTGGCCTAATCAGGGACGTTGGAAGCTTACTTGAGTTGAGATCCAAATGCATGGGTATTCATTAGAGGAGGGGGAGGAGGAGGAAGGGCAGAGGCAGAGGGAACAGTGTGTGCAAAGCCTGGTGGTGCAGATGGACAAAAGAGGATGAGGGCCAGGGCTGAGGAATCTGCCTTTAATCTCAAGGGTGGTAGGAAGCCATCAGAAAGCTTTAAAGCAGGGGCTGATGCAGATGAGATCTGATTTGAAACTGTCAGGGGAGTTCCGGGTGAAGATTTGGAGGGAAAGCCCGGAGTGGCTATGGAGAGATCAGAGGTGATGGGAGAGGTGCTCCATCGGCATTCTGAAACTATATTCCAAATCTGTTTCCCATCTCCCTTCCCCACAGCCACCACCTCCTTTCTTCTCTTTCACAGGCATATCGGGCCCCTAACTGGGCTCCTGCCGTCTGCTGTTGCCCACCTGTTGCCCACTTCGTCACGGCTGGCAGAAGGCCCGTTCAGAACTCCAAGCTCAATCAACGCTTTCTCCATGGACCACATGGTGGTTCTCAGTCTCTCTTCCTTTGGGCTGGAATTCGGGGCTCTCATCACAGGCCAGATAGCGCCTTCTCTCTGAGCAGTGTCATTGTCCATCCCCCACCCCCAAGGGCCCCTGCACCCAGGAAAGGAAAGACTCAAGAAGCAATGTAACTAAAGAAAGGTAAACTTCTTATTCTCCTTGTATCTGCTCCTTGCCCCAGGTCCCTCTGTCCCAGCAATGATATTATTACTGGGTATTTGTATGTTATAAACACTAATACATTTCATTAATGGTATGTATAACTATTGTTATGTTATTACATGTGTACGTTATGTTATGCATACACAACACTAACATATTTACTATGCGTGTATATATGTCAGGCTCTATGCAAACTGCTTAGCTAGCATTAGCTCCATAAAAAGTTTGCAAGAGGTGTCCACTATCACCACTGCTATTCAACCTAGTACTAGAAGTCCTAGCCTCAGCTATCAGACAACAAAAAGAAATAAAAGGCATCTGAATCAGCAAAGAAGAAGTCAAACTCTCACTCTTTGCAGATGATATGATACTTTATGTGGAAAACCCAGAAAACTCCACTCCAAAACTGCTAGAACTCATACAGGAATTCAGTAAAGTGTCAGGATGTAAAATCAATGCACAGAAATCAGTTGCATTTCTCTACACCAACAGCGAGACAGAAGAAAGAGAAATTAAGGAGTTGATCTCATTTATAATTGCACCCAAACCCACAAGATACCTAGGAATAAACCTAACCAAAGAGGCAAAGATCTGTACTCAGAAAACTATAAAGTACTCATGAAAGAAATTGAGGAAGACATAAAAAAATGGAAAAAAGACGTTCCACACTCATGGACTGGAAGAACAAATATTATAAAAAAGTCTATGCTACCGAAAGCAATGTATATATTTAATGCAATCCCTATCAAAATACCATAAATTTTTTTCAAAGAAATGTAACAAATAATCCTAAAATTCATATTGCACCAGAAAAGAACCCGAATAGCCAGAAAGATGTTGAAAAAGAAAGCCAAAGTTGGTGACATCACCATTCCAGACTTCAAACTCTATTACAAAGCTGTAATCATCAAGACAGTATGGTACTGGCACAAAACAGACACATAGATCAATGGAGCAGAATAGAGAGCTCAGAAATAGACCCTCAACTCTATGGTCAACTAATCTTCGACAAAGCAGGAAAGAATGTCCAGTGGAAAAAGGACAGTCTCGGGGTGCCTGGGTGGCTCATTGGGTTGAGGCCTCTGCCTTTGGCTCGGGTTGTGATTCCAGGGTCCTGGGATCAAGTCCCGAGTCGGGCTCTCTGCTCAGCAGGGAGCCTGCTTCCCTTCCTCTCTCTCTGCCTGCCTCTCTGCTTACTTGTGATCTCTGTCTGTCAAATGAATAAATAAAATCTTGAAAAAAAAAAAAAAGACCGTCTCTTCAACAAATGGTGTTGGGAAAATTGGACAGCCACATGCAGAAGAATGAAACTGGACCATTTCCTTACACCACACACAAAAATAGACTCAAAATGGATGAAAGACCTCAATGTGAGACAGGAATCCATCAAAATCCTTGAGGAGAACACAGGCAGCAACCACTTCCACTTCAGCCGCAGCAACTTCTTCCTAGAAACTTCGCCAAAGGCAAGGGAAGCAAGGGCAAAAATGAACTATTGGGATTTCATCAAGATCAAAAGCATTTGCACAGCAAAGGAAACAGTGAACAAAGCCAAAAGACAACTGACAGAATGGGAGAAGATATTTTCAAATGATGTATCAGATAAAGGGCTAGTGTCCAAAATCTATAAAGAACTTATTAAACTCAACATCCAAAGAACAAATAATGCAATTAAGAAATGGGCAGAAGACACGAACCGGCATTTCTGCAAAGAAGACATCCAGATGGCCAACAGACACATGAAAAAGTGCTCCACATCACTAGGCATCAGGGAAATACAGATCAAAACCACAATGAGATACCACCTCACACCAGTCAGAATGGCTAAAATTAAGTAGTCAGGAAATGACAGATGTTGGTGAGGATGTGGAGAAAGGGGAACCCTCCTACACTGTTGGTGGGAATGCAAGCTGGTGCAGCCACTCTGGGAAACAGCATGGAGGTTCCTCAAAAAGTTGAAAATAGAGCTACCCTATTATCCAGCAATCACACTACTGGGTATTTACCCTAAAGATACAAATGCACGTGTACCTGAATGTTTATAGCAGCAATGTCCACAATAGCCAAACTATGGAAAGAACCTAGATGTCCATCAACAGATGAATGGATAAAGAAGATGTGGTATAAATATACACAATGGAATACAATGCAGCCATCAAAAGAAATAAAATCTTGTCATTTGCAGCGACATGGATGAAACTAGAGGGTATTATGTTGAGCGAAATAAGTCAATCAGAGAAAGACAATTATCATATGATCTCCCTGATATGAGGAAGTTGAGAGGCAGGGCAGAGGTTTGGGGGCTAGGGAAGGAAAAAAATGAAACAAGATGGGATCAGGAGGGAGACAAACCATAAGACACTCTTAATCTCACAAACAAACTGAGGGTTGCTGGAGGGTGGCATGTAGGGATAGGGTGGGTGGGTTATGGACATTGGGGAGGGTATGTGATATGGTGAGTGCTGTGAAATGTGTAAGCCTGACAATTCACAGACCTGTACACCTTGGGCAAATAAATACATTATATGTTAATAAAAATAATTTTAAAAAATTTGTAAGAAGCCTGCAAGGGAAATGCCATTATGCCCTTGCTATAGAGAGGAAACAGAGCAAGCCCTCACCATCAACAGGAGAGGCTGGATGGGGCTGGACCCCAAGCCCACAGTCCCTTCCTCTATGGAATATGCCTTGTACATGGATAAGGGATGGTTTGCTCTGGGTCTCAAGGCCCCTAAGGGTTCAATTATTTTCGTGGTCTTCACAGTTTTTCCCAGAGCCTGAGCCCCAGGGTCTTCACATGCTTCTGGACTTGTCTGGCAGAAAGGAAGCAATTTTCAGTTCAGCTCACTGCACTTCATAGATTCAGCCATCCATCCAAGAAACATTTATGAGCACCTACTGCGTGCCATGCTCTACTATTTGGAAACTATACGGATCAAAAAGGCACAGCCCTTCAAGAACCCACAGGCCAGTGCTGTTCTCTACCCACCAAAGTGATTGGTGACAATGCAGAGACCAGTTATAAAATCTGATTTCTGGATTCGGGTGACTTATCAAAGGTTGACAGCCTGAAAGCTTGTCCAGAAAGTCCTTGTTTTTCCAGCTCCGGTAAGGGCTGGGAGATGCTGCTGATCTATGGGAAAAGAAATCAGCTCAGTGGTTGCTTGTCCCTCACGAGTATCCACAATCAGGTAACATCTTGCAAAGTCGGTGCTGTGTCATCACGGTTGGATTTCCCCTGACCCAGGCAGCTTGCTGGGATCTTTCTAGAGCAGATTGTCTTGGCTTCCCTGCCAGCTCAGGAGGCATCTCTCAACATCTTGCCCTTCCTGCTGATACTTCCACCAGTGGGGTGACTCTAAGGCAGGCTCTACCTTCCTGCAGAAGCTACTCTAACAGCTGGTGTGTATTCTGTGCCTTCTGTAGACCAGGCCGAGTTGTCACTCCCCAATGATCTGGAAATGGATGGGGGACCATCCCCACTTCATAGCTGAAAACACTGGGCCTCTGGAAGGAGGGCACCTCACTTAAGATCAGCCAGCCAGCCAGGGGAGTGGTCGGTGGGAGCCCTGGTGCCCCCGATGCAAACCTGCATTGACTGTTATGTACCAAGTTGTTTCATCACTGGGCAACCCTTTCTCTGGGGGTAAGCACTGGACAAAACTGTGATGTCTCCTAAGTTTCTGATCCCTTTGTTTGTGGGGGTCCGAGGGCCTCGTGGATATTACCAGACAGAGTGCTCGGCCAATACGAAGGTAGCGTCTAAACATTTGAAATCTGGAATCCCTTTGCCTAGGTAAGATGGTAGTTGGATTTCCAGACTGACCCTCAAAATCCCCTAAATACTCTGAGGATTAGTAGTAGTGTTTCAACGACACTTAACGGCCACTTAGAACCTCGTTGATGCAAGAAATGCGTTCCAAGATTTCACTCATGATACCAGCAATATATCTCTTCTCTTTGAAGCTTCCTTCAAAGCTTCCTACTGTCAAGCCCCTCCGAAAGGGGAAGCATGGGGGTTTAACTCCTTTATAAGGCAGAGACCCCTTTGGGCACAGGCAGACACTCCTGTCTAAGATAGTGCTTGATACACAGTGGGTTCTCAGTCGATTTTTGGCGCCCCCCCCCAAAAAAAAGAAAGAAAGAAAAAAGAAAATGGGGGAGGTTGGTGTGGGGAGGATGGCAGGCAGGAGGGAAAGCACAAAACCAGGAAGGAAAGATGATGTACAGACGGGAAGCAAGAGCTTTGCGCAGGTGTCTGAGCGGCTACAAGCAGATGCTGCAGGTAAACCAGCCAGACAGGCCGGTACTATATTTGGCCTCCACCTACACACTTTTGCTTCCGGCTGGCTGGCCTGTCTCAAAGATAAAGAGCTCTTTCGCTGGCAGGGAAGGCTGGAGGCCCTCCGCGGGGACAGAGACAGGGCTGCACACCAGCCACAGCCCCACTGGGTCCTGGCTGCCCATGCAGGGCTGTGGGTGGGGGGCTGCTGTGCTCACAAGAGACTTCTTCCCATTCTGGGTGTCCCTTTGCCCTTTCCTGATGGAAGCGACTTTGTCTGGCAGACAGGCATCACTGGGTGTTGCCATGGTGAAGGCTATGACGTCACCAGGGAGTAAATCAAATCACGTCTCACAGTTGAGCCGTTCTGTGTTGGGAAGGTCATTAGAAACAGAAGAGCCGAGGCAGGGGAGGCAGAGGGTGGGTCCGTGCTGAGACCCTCTCCCACACTGCAAGGCCCTCACCCCACTTTGTCTCCTGAGATGAGGTTCATTTGTTTATTCATTTATGCAAATATTTCTTTTAGCACCTACTGTATGCAAGGCATCAAGCTAGGTGCTGGGGATAGAGTTTGGGATAAGAAGACAATGTGGTCCCTGGTATGGTTGCTCACCTCACTGTCTAGTGGGAGAGATGGACACACAAGAAACTACACAGTAACACATCACATTGTGGATGATGCTAGAAAGGAAAGTGCTGGAAGTGTATTAGTCTGCTTGGGCTGCCATAACAAAATTCCATAGATTTGGGTGGGTTAAACAACAAAAATTTATATCATCACAGTTCTAGAGGCTAGATATCCAAGATAACCAACCAGCAAGGTTGGTTTCTTCTGACAGCTCTCCTTGGCTTGTAGATGGCCATCTTCTCCCCGTGTCCTCCCATGGTCTTACCTCTGTGTGTATGTCCTAATTTACAATTTGCTCTTCTTATAAGAACAGCAATCATTGGATAGGGCCCACCGCCAATGACCTCATTTTAACTCCGTCACCCTCTCTGCAAATAGACCCTCTCTGCAAATAGAGTCACATTGTGAGGTGCTGGGGGTTGGGACTTCAGTACCTGAATCTCAGCCCATCACAGGAAGTTAGAAAATCTGTAAGAGGGGATCTGAGGTTGCGGGGTGGAAGAGGGGCAAGGTAGATCTCCCTAAAGAAATGGCATTTCCATAGGGACTTGGAGAACTGGAAGGTTTCTAGGACAGCAGGTGGGGGAAGACAGAGATGAGCTTCCAGGTGCAGGAAACAGAGGTGGAAAGGCCAAGAGCCTGGACCTCCTGCATGGCTCAGTCAGTTAAGCCTCTGACTCTTGATTTCAGCTCAGGTCATGAACTCATGGGTCCTGAGACGGAGCCCTGCATAGGGCTCTAGGCTCTAGGCTCAGCAAGGATTCTACTTGAAAGATCCTCTCCCTCTTTCCCCACCCTGTGTACTCTCTTTCTTTCTCAAGTAAGGAAGTAAATCTTAAAAAGGAAAAGAAAAGAAGCCAAGAGTGGCCAAGTGTCCTGGTGAGTTCAAGGAGTTAGAAGACCAGTGTGGCTGGAGCAGCTTGAGTCGGGGTGGATGGTGTGGGAGGGAGGAAGGTACCAGATCACACAGCACCTTGCAGACAACAGGAGGAACCTGGACTTTATCCTATGAGTGGTGGGAAGCCACCAATGGTTTCAAACAGAGGAGCAACTTGATTAGAATATTCTTTTAAAAGATATCTCTTCCAGAGTTTTTGGGAGGTGCCTATTATAGAGGTTATCATAGTAGCCCAGGTGTGGTAACATATTATTTGCCTTCAGTTCTTCCTCCCTTCCTGGCTCATGGCTGGCTTCCCTTTTATTGGAGAAATAATATTTCTCTGCCTCATCATCTTTGGGCTTAACTGCATAGCTTTGCTTTAATAGAATATGAATGGGTGTAACACAAGCAGGGGCTTTTACCTGCAAGATGTGGCTTACACTCATGCATCTGCTACCTGCCATGAGAATCTGCCCTGTGTAGGTGCTGGTCCATGGACAAAGAGGAGACCAATACAGAAGACCAGAACCTGACCTATAGCCTGAACAAGTACTGTACCAAATGACTCATAAGCCTATCTCAAGAAATGTGAATGCTGGGGCACCTGGGTGGCTCAGTGGCTTAAGCCTCTGCCTTCAGCGTGGGTCATGATCCCAGGGTCCTGGGATCTGGCCCAGCATTAGGCTCTCTGCTCAGCGGGGAGCCTGCTTCCCCCTCTCTCTCTGCCTGCCTCTCTGCCTACTTGTGATCTCTCTCTCTCTCTCTCTGTGTCAAATAAATAAATACAATCTTTGGAAAAAAATAAATGTGAATGTTTGTTGTGACCAACCACTGACATGGGGGGGGTGTTTGTTATAAAGCATTATCATAGCAATAGCTGGCTAATATACTGAGCTGGAGAGGAGGTTGGCTTGAATTAGGGTAATGACAATGCGACTGGAGAGAAGTGGGCAGATTCAAAATATATTTTGTAGTTGTCAACATACAGGTGGCAATTAGGTCCTGGGATCGATCCACCCGGAAGAGAGTGCAGAATGAAGAGAGGGAGTAGGGATAATTCTTGAGATTTCCCACCAACAAATGAGTAGTTCATGAGTCTGCTGGAGCTGCCATAGCAGAACACCCTAGACTGGGTGGTTTAAGCAACAGAAATGTATTTTCTCACAGTTCTGGAAGCTGGAAGACCAAGATCAAGGTCCCTGCAGGGTCTTCCTGGCTTGCTGATGGCTGCCTACCAGCAGTGTCCTCACATGGCTTTTCCTTTTGTAAGGACACCAGTCCTATTAAATTCAGGCCCCACCCTTATGATCTGACCTTAATGATCTCCTTGAAGGCCCTATCTCCAAACATCACAATGGGGGTTAGGGCTTCAACATACTCATTTGAGAGGGCACAATTCAACCCATAACAGGTAACATCTCCTAAGCGCCAGGCACTGGGTACAAAACCAAAGCTGTGAGGCTTCTGAAGCTTTAGATGGGAAAGTCACACAGCATCACATCCAGCCAGGCAGAGGGCCGGCTCAGATTCAAGGGGACAGCAGAAATAGATTCTTGGTGGGAGGAGTGGCAAAGCCAGTATCAGTGGAAGGGCACAAAGGAGGGAGGAATCGTGTGCCCAACTTTAGAAGCGAGCCTCACAGAGGGAGGCTTCAAAGATGAGTGAGGAGGAAACTTCAGAATTGCCCCTGGTCCTCTGGTCACCACCAAGGGACTTGACAGTCATCGGGAGGCAGAGCCCCTTGGAGGCCAAGATGCTTCCAGGAGAGTTTCCTGTCCCCCTTCCTTACGTCTAGCTAGGTGTATGAGAACATCCGTACTGCAATCCTCCTCATTTGACAGCACTGATAGGGACCTAACATTGCCTGGAGTGTTCAAATGATGGACCCCTCAGCATCCTCTAAAGCCCACGTGGCAGAGGACATCAGATGCCTGTGGTTTGCCTCCTTTTTAGGATCGTGTAGCTCTGGTGTTGCTTCTGTGAGCACCCCCCTTCTTCACCATGGGCAGGATTTGTGCGGCTGCCAACCAAGACACCTGCCCATCCCCTGGCCTAGAGGTGAACACAGAACTCAGGATGCTTCTGGAGCTCAAGTCTACGGAGCAGCCGCATGAAGACTGTGGCGGGGTAACCATGACTCACCACAAGGCCCTGGCTTACGCTTTAGATCCTGCTGCCTGAATCCTTGCTCTCTTAGTCTTTTTGAGGTCTGATTTATTTTATTTTTTTTTTAATTTTTCTTTTGACCTGTAAGCTTCCCCAAATCTTCCCAATAAATTTCTTTTTTGCTGAAGTGAGCCTGTATGGATTTCTGTTCCATGCAGTCAAAGGTCCCTAACCTCGGTGTTGGCTGCAGAACTCTGACACGGTGGCATAAAGAAGCTTTGGCTCAGAGAGGGGAGTTGTGTAAAGGGTCGTGCAACAGTCCTGCGGGGAGGGGGAGTTTGATGCTGCTTGGAAGCATTGCTTGATTTTTTCCCTTGCAATATCTTGATTTTTTCCCTTGCAATATCTTACATGGGGGTAAGACAGCTTGCTCTGAATTTCTTGTCTGTCCATTCTGGGTTGCCTCAGGGGCCGCTGGCATAGGGGGAAAGTTTCTGGACCCTCTCTGAGGGCATCCAATGCTGGAGAGAAACAGAGCTTTGAGCAAAGGGAGAGCCACTGGTGGCCCTCCCAATGGTCACTCTGGCAGAGCAGTGGGCCCAAAGCCACTGCCAGGGACTCAGGGAGGTTGATTAAGAGGGAATTGGGGGATTGTTCTTCAGGGCAGTGGGGAGGGGGAGCATCAGTAACCAGGGGTCCCAGATCCCCCATTTGTTGGCTGTGTGACCTTGGGTCAATTCCCTCATCAGTCAAATTGAGAGAAACAATAACCCTACCACCTAGAGGTTGGTGGGGGGATTCATTACGTGCATACCAGTCAGAGTTTTCTGGATCCACACCCAGAGTTTTATGGCTACATCTCTCACTGGCGGAGCATTACGTAATTTCAATTACTACACAAATAGGCACACTTTATTTTAATAGTGTGTGTTCACTTCCATGGACAGCAACATGAATAACGAGCATCCTATGACTGCAATTTTGTGGATATTATTCTTCAGGAAGAGGCCACGGTAAAAGTTAATCATTTTAAAGAAAAGGATTAAGCACATAACAGGACAGGTTGGTAAAAGGATGTGGCAATTAGCTTTGGGCACGGTGCTCACCGAGGGTGTATCAGGAAGATGCATGTGGCTGGTGAGAGAGGGTGGGGCAACAGGAGGCATGGCCTGGCTGGATCTGGGTCCGCTGAGGTCAGACTGGAAATCCCTGTGGAATGTTCTGCCTCCGGCGATGATGACAGGATGTCCGAAGCCCCCAGTGAACAGGGCCTTCTGGGCCGGACTTCTACCCGCCTCCCTGCGCCATAAGGGTGGTGTCTGCTGTGCCTCAGGAAGACAAACTCTCATCCTCCGCCCCCAGGACGAGCTGTGCTACGGCTTCATGCCCCAAGGAAGGTAACCTCCATCTACTCTTCTTGTGCCTCTGAGCAGACTCCCTCTCTCAGAGGGCATAGGCAGGACCCGTGGGCTTTGAGAGCAGTGAGGGATGGGTTCACATCCTGGTTCTGCCATTCCCTGGCTCTGAGGTGTTGGTAAGTCTCCTTTGGATCTCAGCCTCAGCTTTCTTATCTGTAAAGTTGGGGGCAATAGGAGTTTTTGGAAAATCTGGACCCCTCTTAATTCCCCAGAAAACTTGGTATGGCTGCTGATGGGGAGCAGAATGGTCTGGTGAGCTTCTGCAGCTGCTGAAGGGACAAGGTGTGGCACCCTGGGAGGTCACCCGGCACAGGGCTCTATAAATATGCGTTTCCTTCCCCTGCTAATACAAGGCCTCAGTTTGTCCATCTGCGGAAGGGAGGGGCTGGGAGAAATCCAGGTGGTACCCTCTCCACCGTTCCTCTCTGCTCAAGCCCACCCTCTTCTCTGTGTTAGGCTTTGTTCTGCTATGAACAAAACTGGGAAGCAGGATTGGTTGTGTGTCTTCCCTTCCCTGCTCACCCCTGTCCATCTCAGGGCAGGGGGGCTAGAGTCAGAGACACCGGTCTTAGACCCTCAACTCAGCCACAAACCAGCCTGAAGACCTCACCTAAATTCCTTAATCTCTATAGTCCTCCATTTTCTCATCTACAAAATGGGAATAAAAATTATGACTCATATTCGTCATCAATAAGATGAGGGATGAGAAATGTGCCAGAGGGTTCCCAGCATATAGTAAGTCCTGTCCCTTCCCTTCCTGGCAGAAACACAGTATATCATGTTCCAAAATTACATTCTACAACCTCACTTGACCCTCCGTGACAATTCCAGGTCCTCCTCTCCCTTTCTCTATCCCTTGCTCTCACTCTCGCTCTAGCTCTAGCTCGCTCTGGCCTCTCTCTTGCTTCCCTCCCTCTTACCCCCCTGCTGTGGATCCTCCTGGAGGTGAAACCACTGTGTCTGTGTGTCCACAGCTCTTGGATGGCAGTGGAACTGGGGCAAGGGGCAGCTGGCTCAGTGACAGCAGCCTGGGTGGAGGGCCTTGGCATGGCGAGTGGATGTAATTAGTACTGATGAGGCCCAGGAACCCCTCTCCATATGCGCTTGTGAACTCGGCCATTGTGCTCCTGTCAACGAACACTGATGAGCAATGTTTGAGCTGGGTAATGCCCCATGGTGGGTGAACAGGAAAAAACAGGGGAGCGTCATAGAGATGATCGGCAATCGCTGTCACTTCCTGAGTGCTGAGCTTGGTTATTCTAAGATCTTTGTGTGTGCTACTTTCTTGAATCTTGATCTTTGCTATTTAAGAGCTTATGTTAATATCCACAAAGATTGTCACCACCATTATCCTACTCTAGGCACAGTGTTGAGGACCACACATTTTCTCAGTCATCCCCCCCAGAAACCTTATGAGGCTTGTACTATTATAACCCCATCTTACAGGTGAGGGAACTGAGGCTCAAATAAGTTCCTGGTGCTAGAACAGAGCATCTCACACTTCAGGGTACATATAAAACCACTGATGATCTTGTCCAGTCCCAGATTGTTCAGGTCTGGTGTGGGACCTGAGATTCCACATTCCTAATGACCTCTGGATGACACAGATTCCTCTGGTCCAGACCACACCCAAGTAGGGAGATTCTAGATCACCCAGCTGGAAAGTGACTATCTGGGATCTGAACACTCAGCAAAACCAAGTGTGGGGTTGATTTTGAAAAGCACTGTTGTGAGAACGTATGAGAGGACAGAGAAAGGAGGGACTATGTTTGACCAGAGGGTTGAAGGAAGGTGGTCTGCATAGAGCCTTTAAGGATGGGTAGGATTTGGAAGAGATGGAAGGGAAGGGGTGTGTCATCTCATGAGCAAAAACAGAAAGAAAAGAGTGGGGGATGCGTTTGGGGGATACTGTTGTTGAAGCATAGGGTGGGTTATGGATTGAACTGTGTCCCCTCCTCTAATGCATATGTTGATGTCATAACCCCAGCATCTCAGAATTGCACTTTAGTTGGAAATGGGTTCATTGCTGATATAATTGGTTAAGATGAGCTCATGATGGAGTAGAGTGGGCCTCTAATCCGATATGATACGGTGTCCTTAGAAAAACGGGAGATTTAAACACAACGCCACGTGCAGAGAACGCCACATGAAGAGGGGAGTCACGCCTCTACTGGCCGAGGAGCCATCAGACACTGGGAAGAGGACCTGGAACAGATCGTCCCCTATGGCCCTCTAGGGAGTGTGGCCCTGAGGACAGCTTGATCTTGGACTTCTCTCCCTGGAGCTGTGAGATAATACATTTCCATTGTTTAAATTGTACTTTGTTCCAGCAGCCCTAGTGAAGGATACAGCATATCTGTTCTGTGTGTGTTGACAGATAGGCTCAAGGAAGAAAAACGCTTTTTGTCCCTAGGAATTGTACTTTTAGACCCAAGAAGATCCCTTGTCCCAAGGGGAAACAAGTAGGAGGATGGCCAGCTGGTTCAAGAGGGGTCTCTTCCCCACTGCCTGGGGAAAGCACATGCAAATACGTACACACAAAACTGACTTAAGGTGTAACTTGAAATATTTCTTAGTACTGAGTTAGGTCTCTTTTGCCTGAGAAGGTCATAGGGGAGAAAATGGGGCTGGAATGAGCAGGCATTGAGTCTTACTGTGCAAGACACTCTTCATGCTTTAATTCCATCCCTCCTGTACTCTTAGAAGGAAGATCATGTTATCCTCATTTCACAAAGGATGAAACTGAGGGTCAAAGAGTTTGGGTCCTTTACCCGAGGACCCATAGACAGGAGGTAGAACAAAAGACCCTGGGACCCAATAGTCTAACTTGTCCCATCCCTCCAGCCATTATGGAATGTGTAATGATGTGAAAAGTGACCCAGAGCTGGGCCTCAGTTTGAGGAAAGGAACGAACTTGAGATCAGGAGGTTGATGAAGAGATCTGTCTACAGAATTCTTACCATATGAGATAACAGCCCCATTATTGTTCAAGCTACTTTTAGTTGCACCGTCTGTTGTTTGCAACCAAAAGCATCCTAACAGAATTAGCTGTTAAAATGAGCCAGGTCTTTGGGTCCGAGATATATTGTAAGTGCTGCACGTCAAGAGGAGCTGATAAACAATACCTTGTTTCCCCACCCACGTTTGGAACCAACAAGAAATAAGAAGGAGAGAAAGGCAGATGGAGCCCCAAAACATCGCCTCTACCAAAGATATAGCGGCTCCTGGAGAACATGACTCTATGTGCAGGAGAGTGGGCTGCCTTATGTTCCACCAGAATAGGCAGACTTTCCCCCCTCTTCCTGGGGTGTAGGCAGCTTTGGGCCATGGCAGGGACTGTGAGAACCAAGCAGAACCTGGATCCTCATGGAGATAGTGGGGAGGAAGGCTCTGGGCTACTGTTGCCAAGTTCCGTATGCCAGACCCAACAATAAGCTAGGTGACTCAGTGGGGCAGGCTTTTGAAAAGATGGAGAGCAGTGAGTGGCATCTAGAGAGCATTGCTCCTGGAGGATTCATCTGGAGTGGGGAAGAAATGTTCTCCCAGGAAGGTAAAATTGAAAGAAGAGAGGGAGAGATAAGTGGTTATATAACACGAACTTATTTTTGTTTTTAAAAAGGGAAAAACCGGGCGCCTGGGTGGCTCAGTGGGTTAAAGCCTCTGCCTTCAGCTCAGGTCATGGTCCCAGGGTCCTGGGATCGAGGCCCGCATCGGGCTCTCTGCTCAGCAGGGAGCCTGCTTCCTCCCCTTTCTCTCTCTGCCTGCCTCTCTGCCTACTTGTGATCTCTCTCTGTCAAATAAATAAATAAAATCTTTAAAAATAAATAAATAAATAAATAAATAAAAAGGGAAAAACCTACATGTGTATGTTTGTGTGAGCACAGACAGGCATGGTAGAGTAGACACCAAGGCTGTTCCAAGGGCTGAGGGTGGAGAAGGGAGGGAAAGATGTTAAGTGGGAGTAGGAAGCAGCAAGGGACAAGGTCTCTGCCCGCTGGGAGCTGCCAGTCTCTCAGGCAAACTCAGACAACATGCTAGGATTCCATCTGGAAAGTGAGATAGAGTCATGGGTTCAGGTTGGAACTGGATTGTGCAGATTGCTCACAGGAGGTTGAAGAAATCAGAGGAGAGTTCACAGTGGAGACGAACACTGGCCAGATGAGAATGTAGACCAGTGGTTCTCAAAGAGGGGCCCATAGGACAGCAGCACCAACATCATCTGGAAACTTGTTACAAATACAAATTCTTGGGCCCTATCCCAGATCTGCCAAGTGAGGAACTTGGGGGAAGTCTCAGCTAGCCTGGCGTGACCCAGATGCCTGCTAAAACTTGAGAACCATTGGTGTAGAAGATACAGCTTTGGAGTGAGGTCACCTGGATTTAATCATGGCTCTGGTTCTTAATAACTCTGTGGCCCTGAGCAACTCAAGTAACTTCTTTGAGTCTCAAGTTTCTCACTGGGGAAAATAGGAGTAGTGTCCTGTCTTATGCAGTGATTCTTACTAGGTATATGTGAGACATCATTCTTGACACTGAGGTTCAGAGTTGAATAGTCCTGAACTCTGACCTCAAAGAGCTAGCAGTCAATGGGTTGTAATAAAAGCCAATATTTACTGAACATCTGTTATGTTGAGCACTTTATATGTATTATGTCATTTAATTCTCAGAACACCTCTATGAGGAAGGAAGGGTCATTATCCCCACTTTCAGATGGGGCTGAGTGATCAGGCAAAACACACATGGCCACTGAGGGTAGAAAGCTGAGAGCCAAAGATAGGTTGTCCGGTTCCAAAATCCAAAACAGAGAAAACTCCATAGTCCTGAGCAAGGGGGAAGGAAGCCTAGCCTGAAGACCCCCTTTCCCACAGAAGAGGGATCAGGGCCACAAGAGAGGCCCACATTGACGCCTGGGTGGCTCAGTTGGTTAAGCAGCTGCCTTCGGCTCAGGTCATGATCCCAGTGTCCTGGGATCGAGTCCCACGTCGGGCTCCTTGCTCATCAGGGAGCCTGCTTCTCCCTCTGCCTCTGCCTGCCATTCTGTCTGCCTGTGCTTGCTCTCTCTCCCTCTCTCTCTGTGACAAATAAATAAATAAAAAAAAAATCTAAAAAAAAAAAAAGAGAGGCCCACATTAATGTGAGGGGAGCTTTATCAGGATCCTTCCTTGGCTACTCCCAAACCCAAATTTGGGGGTAAGTTTTCCCACAGTTTTGCACTACTTTCCATTTCAAAGGATCTATATTTTCAAAACTTTGGCTCAAGGGCCTCTCCAGAATGCTAGAACAAAGATTTAGAGCTCATGGCATGAAAGTATGATCATGCCAAGCCATCACCGCCATATTGAATTATTGGTTGGGTTTACCTTTGGTAAGTCTCGGTTTGTCCCCTCCCCACTTCTACTGTCTCTTTCTGGGTTTTTATCTGCTCTTATCTTACCTACCCTGTGTCCCCAGAGGCTGACCACTCCACACCCACCAGCCAGCTGTCCTTAGCTTCTAGCTTCCTACTGGAGGTTCCAAGAGGTGATTGGAAGGCAAGAAGAAAGATCAATGGGGCCTCTATTCTCCCGACTCTCTCCTGCTTGGTTGTGGTGGGTCTCATAGTGACTGCTTTTCTCTGTGCCACAGCCCCTGTGGAGCTCCCTCTTCCATGACCCCTTCCCTTGTCCTTCAAGATCAGGAACAGATCTGCTCTTGCTGGCCCCTTGGGTGCTTCACCACCCTTTATAGCTTCCCTTAACCCTGCCCACACCTCATAAACAGTCTCTTTATTACTTTCTCTTCCTGGTAAACCTTTTGAGCATTCCCTCTGTCTCCTGAGCGGGACTCTTGCTGATACAGAGAGCAGCACTAATAATGCCTAGCATTTATGGGGTGCTCTCCCATGTGTGGTCTTGTTCTAAGAGCCTCACATGCTTTCACTCATTTAAGCCTCTCGGTGCAGCGGGCGCTATCTGGCATTATTCTTGAATGAATGCTAGTTACCTTTGGCCAATGAACTTCAGGGGCAGTTCCAGGCATGGCAAATCAAACAGAAGCTCCTATAATGGTATCTGACTTTCATTACCATGCACAGAAACTGATGTGACAAAGGCCTGGCGCCTCTGCCAGTGACGGCCTCTTGTCGGGGTTTATTTTTCCTCCCCCAGCATTTTGAGCTCTGGAACTGTTTCTAATGCGGCTGGGTCCTTCCAAGCACCCAGCACAGGCCAAGAGGCTGGCAGCAGATGCGCCACAGGCTTCTGGGGACTGATTGATTGGCTGATACTGTGTGGCTGAATGAGAGGGTGCTTTCAGAGCAGCTGCTGCCAGGGGAAAATTCCAAGTGCAAAATATTATTATTAATTATCACGATTGCTCTTTCAGCTGTAGGCACAGTGTCTGCTTAGAAGGAAGAGATAAGGCATCGCTGCCAAAGCAAAAAGACTGATTAATGCTGATGGATTTTGTCCTCTGAGAGGAGGCTGCAGGGTGTTTTTATTTTCTTTTTAATGACTTCTAGACTGAAGTTAATAAGAGAGAAAAGAAAGAAAGATAGAAAGAAAGAACGAACGAACCCTGGATTTGAGGCCTGGCTAGCCCCAAGGCTGTGTGACCTTGCATGAATTATTTAACTTCTCTGTGCCCCAGAGTCTTCATTGATTAAAGAAGTTAGGACTAGGTAATGTCTAAGGTTCCTTCAGCAGTTCTCCAAAGATGCTGGGCAGCGCAACACCAGACCCCTGCTAACTGGCTGTGCTCATCCCTCCTTTCTTCTACCAATGGGGCACTCTCAAGTGCCACATCCCCACATCCTGGGCTCCTCAGGTTGTGAGAGCTGAATGTGTCCTCCTTTCATTGCTGTGAGAGTCATGGGCACGGTTGGGAGAAGGGACAAAGGTGGGGGTTGACACAGAGTCCCTTCCTCTTCCTCCTCTTTCTTCATGGTCACTATAAGAGTGAGAATAGCCCCAGCTCCCACTGTTGGAAGCTTTCCGTGATGCCCATCACCATTATTAGCACTTCACAGAAAGGAATCCTTTTAATCCTCATGACACGTTGTCCTCATTGAGGGGAATGCTGTTTCTGCCCTTTCTTTACTGCTGAGGACATGGAGGCTCAGAGACTTTCAGTCCTGTCTCCGAGGTCACACAGCTGGAGGAAGCCGCATCTGACCTCCGAGCCGAAAGGATCCTTAGGGCCTGTCTAGCCTGGGTCTCAACCTGCCTGCACATTAGAATCATCTGGGGAGTCTGAAAAATGCTGATGCCCGGGTCCCACCAACAGGTTCTGAATTGGTTTGGGGCACAGCTGGGTTCTGCATGGGTTTGTTTGTTTTTTTAAATCTCCCTCAGATGATTCTGACATGCAGCATAGTTTGAGAAGCACAGATTTCATCTAACAACCTATCTGCAGATGAGGGAGTTGAGGCTCAAAGAAGGGGAGTAGACTTCCCAGAGTTTCTCTTCCCCACGCCCGCAGGTGGGAGTACAGAGGAAGTGAAGCCGGTTGGAGCTGCAGATCCTGCTCTCGGAAGCCCCTCCCAGCCAGCATCTCTGAATCTCCCGAGGGTATCACGGGGGTGGTCTCCACTACCTCCCCCTCCCACCGCCCCCATCAGGTTGGCATCAGCCAAGCCTGGAAGTAACTGGAAACCCCATGGAGGGGGCAGAGGCAGAGATCGGAGAAGGAGACCTTGCTACGGTCAGCCTTAGGGACTTAATTACCCATCACCGTGTCCTAAGCCTTTTTTTTCTTTCTCACCCAGCACATGATTTCCTGAGCAGAGTCCTCACAGGTTTGAACTGGTGGGAATCGCCAGCATCTGCCCCATTCTGAGCACTGGTGCTTAGCACACTGGTCCCAGGTGGCAACAGCCTTGGGGGCTCAGACCTAAACAAAATCCTAAGAGCAGCTGCCTAACAAGTGCTTCCTATGAGTCACACCATGAACATTATTTCATTTAAGCCTCACAAATATTAGTGGAAAATATTACAAATTCTACATTTCAATTGTAGGAACAGAGGCCCAGAAGAGCTAAATGATTTGCCCAGGGTACACTAGCTCGTAAGTGACAGAGGGAGATTTAAACACAGGTCACCTGCCAATGTTAGCCTAAATGCTACCCCCTCCAGGAAGACTTCCCTGAAAACCAGGACAGGCCAGATCAGATCCTTGTAGTATGTTCAAGCAGCCTCTATGTGTTACCTATCTTCCTTTACAATTAAGTATTCATCAGTGCTGTTGTTCAAGGAGGCTTTGCCTCTCCCACTAGACTGTAAGCTCCTTGGCGGGGTGGAGGGGGGGGCTGTTTCTGCAAACCACCCCCTCCCATAGCCCCAGTTCTCATTATAGGGCCTACCCCTTGGCAGACCAGCTGGTCGATAAGTGTTGAAAGAAAGAAAAGGTGAATGATCCAAGTGATCCCATGCCACAGTCTGACAATTGCCTCAAAATTTATACCAACTAGATGGGAATGGTCTCCAAAATTAGCCTCTTTTAAGAAAGGTGATGCCCCAGATGGAGAAAGCCCTGGGCTCCTTGCCATATTAAGGATACTACAACTTCTGAGAATTTTAAACCCAATAAGAAAAATCTTAAGGGTTCCATCACAGTTATGCCTCTCTTACACATGTTTATTGGTCCAGTGGAGGCCAAGTGGCCTGAGCTGAGCAGGTAGAGATCTGGCCATTCAGTTGGATCATCACAATTCTCTAAGCACGGCTTCTGCACCTAGTCATAGCATTTAGCATCTCAGGGAGCTGCATGTACCCATCCAATAGATTAATCATACTGGGATTTGATTTTTATATCTGACAACCAGTCCAGAAGAGGAAAATCCCAAGAGCTCACAGCTGCTTGAGGAAGTCCTTAAGGACTCAGGATTGTTCCAGATGCATGCTCAGCCATCCCCACTGTGACTTTTCATCCTCACGATCACAAGCGACCACTCCACCTCGAGGTGTGGAGTCCAGGGTTACAGGCAGGGAAATGGGGTGGTTATGAGGGGTCAAAGTCAAAAAGCCAGATGGATCTGACCCTTAATCAGGAAAGCGATGGCTTTTCTAGAAGCGAGCCCTATAGTACCCAGGTCGCAAGTCATTAGTCCAAGCCAGGTCACACCGCACCTATGTTTCTCCCGGGGAGGTAGATTTTTTTTTTTTTAAAGATTTTTAAATTTATGTATTTGGCACAGAGAGAGAGAGAGAGAGATCACAAGTAGGCAGAGAGGCAGGCAGAGGGGGAGGGGAACCAGGCTCCTTGCTGAGCAGAGAGCCCAATGCGGGGCTCGATCCCAGGACCCTGAGATCATGATCTGAGCTGAAGGCAGAGGCTTTAACCCACTGAGCCACCCAGCGCCCCATGGATATTTTTGATCAAACATATTGCCCCATTGGGATTCTGTTAGAAAAGAAGATGGGAGGGTTGGATATTGAGTAGGCCACTAGCAATATCTGTCACACAGGCTCTATGCTAGGCACGTGGAATGTGAACACGTATGGCATGTGATCCCTTCCCACCATGGGTCATACTGCCTGGTAGGCGAGCCCAACACAAAACAACCTTTTATGGTACAATGAACATATTGCTAGAAGAGCGGTAGGAGCACAGAAAAGTAAGGAGAAATTTGTACATTACCTGGGGAAGCTGGGTTGGTGTCACAAAGAGGATGACATTTGGGCATTTAAGATAGATGACAATAGGAAGGTAGTTTACCATGCAAATAGAGTGAGGGCCTAACCTTTCAAAAGTTGGTCTCACTCTTACTCTCACAAAACAAACAGAGGGTTGCTGGGGGTAGGGGGGTAGGGTGAGGGGGGTTGGGTTATGGACATTGGGGAGGGTATGTGCTATGGTGAGTGTTGTGAAGTCTAAACCTGGCGATTCACAGACCTGTACCCCTGGGGCTAATAATACATTATATGTTAATTTAAAAAAAAAAAAAGGTTGGTCTCAAACTCCCCTTTGGATCCAACTCTTGGGATTATTCCATCCCGAATGCTTCACACCCACATATGACTAGCTCTATTTTTCATTCTATGGGACGGGTCTTGAAGGATGAGTAGGAGTATGGCAGACAAACAATAAGAGCTTGGCTGTTCAAAGTCTGGTCCCAATTTCTTTCAGCCTCAGCTGCTGGGATGATAGTACTCTGCAGGCTTTAGGTTTCCCCAGACCACTTGCCATTCCCACATATTCCATAGTTCGTAATTTCTCTATGCCCTTCCCTCAGTGAGAAGGCTGGTTTTTTGTTGTTTTTTTTACCCCTGCCTGCAGTGCCCCTCCCCCTTCGTTCTCTGAGATATGGCTCTCCTGTGGTGGTGAGTCATTCTTGGCCAGCTGTTTGGAGGGCGAGAAAGGACTTCATCGGAGTGAGATGTAGGCAGGAAGTTGGATAGCAGTCACATGGCCCAGCTGCAGAACTTGGCTTTGCTGGTCTTAGAAATGAGAGAAAAGGGAAACTAACTTTGCGAACCCCAGTCACATGAGGAACACTAGACACATCATCTGATCCCTAAACGACCCTGAGTCGTGGGTATTTTTATGAGCCTCGCACAGCCGGGGAGACCAGAAGTCTGCAAGGCGAAGCAATTTATCCCCTGTTGGGTAGTAGTAATAAGTGACACACCTGCCCGTCATGGCGGCGCTTCCATCAAAACAGGAGTTCTTCTCGGTGCCTTTCCTTGTCCCGGGCTCTGCTTTGTTTCTAGAGGTCAGCCCTTCCATTTCGAGGTTTTATATCTGGGCATTCCACATGAAGAGTTCCTACTTGAGGCTTTCTCCTCCTCTTCACCTTCATCCCAAGCTAGCGCAGGGGTTCTTCAATGGAGGAGATGGAGTGCTCCTCTGCAGGTGGCATCTGAAAGGGTTAGAGACCTTTTCAGTTATCGCACTGGACAAAGGGGCTACACCAGCATCTAGAGGAGAGAGACCAGGGGCGCTGCTCAACATTCTGCAGGGCACAGGACCTCCTCCCACCCAAACGTCAATAGTGCTGGGGATGAGATCAGTCTCTTCGAGTCCTTGTGAACACGGAGGAAGCAGGTTCTTTCTGGAAGGTTCCCTCAGCAGTTCTGGTTGTGCTTGCTCTTCTCGCTCTTAACTCAGTGCCAAGCAGGGACATTACCTTGCACTGGTGGGTAATCTGTGCTGGTTGGGGCTTCCACACATGGGGCGCAGGGAGGTTGGGTGGGAGGGTCTCCCTTCTCTGCCCTTCTCCTAAATTCATCTTAATGGATTCTTTGAAGTTGTAATTATTGTGAAGAGCTTGGCCTCCAAAGTTCGAGCCTGGGGTTTGGATTGTGAGCACATGACTTACCCAGAACAAGTCATTTAAGTCCTTGAAGACTCAAGGTCCATCTTCAAAATGGAAATAACAAGAGCACAGAGCTTGTTAGGGTGGTTTTGGGGATTGACTGATTTAAGGATTTTATTTATTTACTTGACAGAGAGAGAGACAACGAGAGAGGGAACACAAGCAGGGGGAGCAGGAGAGGGAGAAGCAGTCCTCCCACTGAGCAGGGAACCAGATACAGGGCTTGATCCCAGGACCCTGGGATCATGACCTGAGCCAAAGCCAGACGCTCAATGACTGAACCATCCAGGTGCCCTGATTTGGGGGATTTATGCGATAACTCACGTAAATCACAGTGCCCAGGCAGATGTTAAATATTCAATATACATCTGGCATTATTGTTACTCTGAGCACCTTATTTCACCAGTAAACTCTTTTTTTTTTTTTTTGAGCCATTTTGTTTCTTTGGAAAGCATCTGGAGAGCGAGAAGTACACAGACACTGGAGTGAGGCGTCCCAGGGTTCTGGTCAGTTAGTTCTGCTAACCTGCTGGCCATGCGACCTTGGTCAGTTTCCTTCTCTGAGCCTCATTTCCTCTGAAAGCTGAGATAACACTCTGACCTTAAATTCTTTCAGGATTAGGATGATTAAATGCCTGACACTGAATAGGTGTTTAGTAAACATGAACCACCCATCTCCTTCTATTTTGGAATCTTCCTGGGTGTTGATGAATGAGCACTTTTGAAGCTTCTTACCCACACCAAACTTGCAGAAGCTGATTCGTGCCTGAGAAAGATTGGAGAGGATAATCTTCTCATCGGGCTGACCAAAAATCCCACAGAGCAAATGTTTAGGGGCTCACATCTGTGCAAGGCAGGGGCTAAGACCGTGCTACCCTTCTCAGAACATGTTCTCAGTAAAATAGAAGTAAACCTCAATGCATGGGCTCATTTGGGGACATCTGTGATGAAATTCAGTATCCAAAGTGTTGTTTAGAAATGGCATTCCCAGACTGCAGGAGCTGACGATGAAGGTGGGTTTGGCCCATTTCTCTGCAGGAGTTAGCAGGCAGAAGAGAAATCCTCCAACAACAATGGGGAAAGAGGGTGTTGTGCTGGAACTTTCCATTTGGCTCTCCAGACCTACGTTCCACCTGCTTTCTGCCCCAGAAGGCCAGACCCCAGGGACCGCATTCATGACACCTGCCATGTTTGAGCCTTGCCTGCCAAGGGAAGGAAGAGAGTAAGGTAGGGATATTTATTTCCCTGCAGCGTCACTGCCGGCTGGCTGGTCCCCAAAGGCCACAGCTTTTACTCAGGTAACTCTGCTTCCACAGAATGTACTCTCTGTTTCTGTTCCTGCTGACGGCTCCCTGCCCTATCCCCAGCAGCCCAGGGGTAGAAATGGCTCCCCACAGGCACTAGCTCCAGCCTGCGGCACTCTCCCTCATGCTTTCCCATGCCCTGGCCACATCCCCACAAATGGTCCTTTTATTAAACTCACCCCCAATTACCTAATTCAAGCGTGCTGTGCCCTTGCCACTAGGGCAATTGATTATTGCCTTTAATTAATTGATGAGGAGGAACTCCTAACAGACACTCCCTCCAGGGGTTTCTTGCAAACCCCTGGTTCTCCTCGTGGTGGTGTGGGTGGATTTGCTAAGGCTGCTGACAAAGCATCACAGACGGGGCAGTGTAGACAATAGCAGTCCGTTTTTTCACAGTTCTGGGGGCCAGAAGTTTGAGATCAGGGTGTTGGTAGGGCCCTTCTGAGGACACAAGGGAGGGATCTGTTCCAGGCCTTCTCTTCTTGGCTGCTGGATAGCCTTTCCTGGCCTTCCCTTCTCTGTGTCCTCCCATGGTCTTCCCTCAGTCTCTGTCTGCATCCAAACCTCCTCTCCTCATAAGGATACCAGTCAAACTGGATTAGGACCCACTGAAAGACCTTATTTCCATTCAATTACCTCTTGAAGACCCTCTCTTCCAACACAGGTACATTCTAAAGCCTTGGGGGTTAGGACTTCAACATATGAATTTTTGTGGGGACACAGTTCAGTTTGTAACTTGGTGATTGAAGAATGGGAATGTGATCACCGGGTAGGAGGAAGACAACCCAGCAGCTTTCGAGAGGGATGAGGTACCTGCTCTACACCGCATACAAATCAATCAACAGAACTATTCCAATAGTGACAAATTCGGTGTATGACAGAATGAGGGAGCCAACTCAGACAAGTCAGGGAGAGCCTCTCTGAGGAGGAGATTTGAAAGCTGATCCCGGAATGAGATGGAAAAATCACCCCTTGACTGCCCCATTCGGGGTGGTTCAGTCCTGGCGGAAGAAACGGGGCAAACAACAAGCCATGAGCAGTTTTCATCCAGAGGGCAAATCTGCTGATGTAGAAAGCAAGAGAATTTGAGGGACACATTTTTTTGCACTGGAGGGAAAGTTTTCAAATGAGATTAAATAAGCCCCATTAGGGTGGGCCATTTTCCAGGACATTCTGTCACACAGCGGCCATCTCTGCACTTGGGCTTACCCCCTGCTTTGCTGGCGTGCTCAGCCACAGAGTTCTGCCTGGCTCCATCCTGCTTTAACCAACACCAGGCAATGCAGGACATCAACAGGCCACCTGTATATACAGAGATGCTGGGCGTTCCCAACAAACCAATCACAGCTTCCCCCATGGTCTGCTCTGCAACACAGAAGATTATGGTACTACAACCAGGTTCATAGGAAAATACTAGTTTACATTTCAAATGTTTTCAATATGTCCATGGGTTATCTCCATTCTGTACTTTTCCAAGATCTCTGGGACCATCTGTGTGTTTGATTTGAGTGCTTTAAAATGAAGGCTAAAGGTGACTTGCAATAAAGCAGTGCAAGCAATAGCATGGGGGTTAGACACCCCCATAGTGATTAGTGACCCCCCCCCCAAGGCTTTCCTTCCCACAAACAGCATCAGAGGCTGGTAGGTTACAGCCCACCTTAGAGACCATCTCCTTTAACTGGTTCCACCTCCCTTGACTTAAACTTTTCCCTTTCAAAAGTGGGCTAAGCTGACCACTTCTATTAGTTTCTTATGACTGCTATAACAAATGATCACAAACTTGGTGGCTTAGCATAACATGAACTTATTATCTGTCACCGCTGGAGGCTGGAACTCCAAAACAGACCTCAGCAGGCTAAAATCAAGGTGGTACTATTCCTTTTGGAAGTTCCAGGGGAGAATCCATTTCTTTGTCTTTTCCAGCTTCTAGAGGCCACCCAGTACCTGAACTCATGGCCACTTCTTCCATCTTCAAAGCCAGCAGGGCACAGTCAGATCTTTCCGATGCCGTCTCACTCTGACTCTCTTGCCTTCCTCCTTCACTTTTCCAGACTCTTGTGATTCCATTAGGCCCACTTGCCTAATCCTGAGTCATCTCCCATCTCAAAATCCTTCATTTAATCACAGCTGCCAAGTTTCTTTTGCCATATAAGGTGCCATATTCACAGGTTCTGGGGATTAAGTAGTAGACATCTTTGGGGGGGGTGTCGTTATTCTGCCTGTCACATTACCCTCAAACAGTTTAATTTCTCCAAGTTATATGCTTGCATAGCTCCCACACTCTTTATTCACAGTGCCATCAATGCTGGAGCTGACTTCTTAGTTGTGCAATTATTGATTTAATATCTGTCCGCTGTAACTGGACAAAGAGATCTCCAAAGGAGGTGATCAAAGATGTCTTGACTTTCACAATCACTTTCTCAGAGCTTCCTAGCAGCCAAAGCAAGAGAGGAAGCACGTTGAGAAGAGAAGCCGAAGTAAAATGGTGGCTAACACTGAATGATCATTCACCTCTGTGCCAGCAATATTCTGAGTGGTTTTTTTAAAAAGATTTTATTTATTTATTTATTTGAGAGAGAGCATGAACAGGAGAAGGGCAGAGGGAGAAGCAGACTCCCTGCTGAGGAAAGCTCAATCCCAGGATCCTGAGATCATGACCTGAGCCGAAGGCAGATGCTTAACTGACTGAGCCACACTTTATAAAGGAGGGGCTATCATCTACTACAAGCAAGTGGCATAGTAGGGACTTGAAATCCATGTTTTTAACCACCGTGTCATACAAACACCCTCAAACAGTATTTCATGTGTGATAAGAAAAGTCTGAGAGGCAGAAATGAAGGAGGGAGAGATCAGCTTGATAGATACGTCAGGCAAGATTTTCCAGAGGACGTAATAAATGGAAGGCATAGGGAGGAGTGCAAAGCTGGGGAGTGTGGAGGGGGCGGGAAGGTTGTGGGAGAGAGTAGGACAGGACGTTCCAGGCAGAGGAGAGACTGCGTGAATCAAGTCTCAGGCAGGAAATTGGCTTGCTGTTTTCTAGAAATCGAGGGCAATACAGTGCTTCTCGAGCTTAGGTGGAGACAGGCCAGGCACGGGTCAAGAAATGCAGCTGACTCAGGAGGCAGACATGCCGTTCTGAGGATGCTGTCAGCCATACCTGAGCTTCAGATATTACGAGAACTGTTAGAAGGCTTTTGACACAGAGGTTTTAACAAAATCAGTTTTCTCACTCTGCAGAGGGAGGACTGATTGTAGGATTGGGATGCTAAAGGTGAAGGGGTAAATGGAGAGTGTGTGAATGGGAAGCCTAGTGCCAGACCCTAGAGCTTTGTGGCTCCAGTCCTGGGCATTCTCCGCTATGATTCTGGACCCTCCCAAAGGCCTCACCACCATGCACAAGGGAAGGGGGTTGGGAAATAGCAAACCATCTGCTGTTTGGGATGAATAAATTGAAGTCTGGTCACTAAGTTGAAGGGAGTGGAATTGAGCCAGAGAGAAATGCGCTGAATTCTTAGCTCATAACCCCTTCCTTCAAGGAACTTGCCTGGCTCAACTCATTCAGAAACTATTTCTCCCTCCTGTGAACCCTTCCCACCATTGTTTCTGCCACTCTCAGTCATTCAAGCAACAAATCCTGACTAAGTGCCTACCGTGTGACGAGCACTGTGCTAGACACCTCGTTAGATCCAGAAATGAACAATTATGATGTGTTCTTTGTCCTTGTGGATTTTATTGTGTTGGGAGAATAAAACCTCAAACAAATAAATGCACCCATTTTAAGATGATTCTAAGTGTGTCAAGCCCCATGAAGAAGTTGAGTGTGCCTGGAAAGGATGTGAGAGGGAACCTAATTATGGCAGATTGCACCACTGGTCCCAGTTCTTTGCATCTCCTTATGGTTTCAACCTTGTCACGTCAACTTGTCAACTTTGGAAGTTTCTCCCATAACACATCCTATTGACTTTTGGTGGGCCATATGACTTGTTTTGGCTGGGGAGATGAAGTGGAGATGACAGTGAGCCAAGTCCACGTGTAGGTAGGACAGGTCTTGTGTGTTCCCATTTGCTTTCTTATGCCCCTCCATCACCTTGAAAATAAGCTTCCTATGAAGAAAAGGTGAGTGGAGCAAAGTCTCCCCAGGGGAGCCGCTCAAGTTAAGCAGAGTCTAGATTAACTGACCCCTGAGCCTTAAAAGTGAGTGAGAGATGCTCATATACTTCGAGCCTTCCCAGGAACCTGTAGGAACTGAATCAGAGTCCACTGAGCTTCCTATACATGGTACCTTGAAGTTCCATCAAACCATAGTGGGATCACTGCAGCCGCTTCTCAAACCCCAATACTCATGTGCACGGACAACTTTTGGGGCAGCCTCATTACAGGCTAAGTGAACTCATGTTTGGAAAGCTCATTTTTTCCCCCCATGCCTCAGTGAGGAATATGAGGAAAATTACCAACAATGCTCAAGCACTGAGTTTTCAGAAAAACATTTCATGAACTAAATCTCCTGATTGCTAAAATATACAGCATCATACCATCCATTTTTCTAACACATAGTAATTTAAAAGCCACTCAAGGAGCCACATCACATGCTCTGAGTACCATGGGAGGTGTGATAAGCATGATCCTCATGCTGGGGGACTTTCAAGAAATCTGTAATTGGGCAAAGGAGGGGAGAGATGTGACATGACATGGGTGGGTCACTCCCTGCTAGAGAAATATACGTATACTAGTCAATAAAGAGAGGAATATGCTATTTTTTAAAAATGAGTGAGAGAGACCAGCTGCGATCAGCAGAGCTGCCCAAGCAATCCCAACCTAGGTTAGCTGATCTCTAGCTAACCTGCACCTTTGTGAGCTCAATAAACACTCATTGACATAAGCTGCTAAATTGTTGTGGTTATTTGTTATACAACATTATTATTTACAGTTAATGATAACACAGGCAGTCTGAGCGGCTGTGGCAAGATTCCCTTTTAAAAAATGGCATCTCAGTGAAAGCTAAAGTAAATGGATGGAAGAGGAGTAGAAGACCCTTCTAGGCTGAGGTATGAGCGAAGGTCGCAAGGTGGGAAGGACACAAACATTTAAGAAACTAAAAGAAATCAGGATATCCTGGAGGGTAAGAAAGTGGCTGGGTGAGGTGGAAGAGCATTGGGAAGGAAAGAGATACCTATCAGCCTCCCTGCTCTGGCATGGCACTAGCAAAATTAATGTGCTGCAGTATGGCGCATTTTTGTAATGTTTCCAGGTACAATTCCCTTGGGGAAAGGGTCCATGCTTTGTTTGCCTTCGTCTCCTCTCACTCTGCAGAGCAATATCCCACAACACAGTACATGCCCAGTGAAGGAGGGAGTTCAGGTCATGGGAGAGGTGCTGAAAGAACAGTTCCCTGGCCTCTCCTCTAAACTTTGGACAATGGCTACAATTTTTCTTCCTTGGTAATTAGTTCATCTATGACGCTGTTGTTTGAAATGGGAGGCTCTTCTGTTTTACCTATCACTCTCTATTTTCGTATTGAGCTTTTTGCTTCCTCGTGGCATTTTTTATTACCTGATGTTATATTTACAGAATTATTGTTTTGGCATCTTGTCTCTTCCACCAGAGGGTGGGGACTTTGTCTTGCTCATGACTGTATCCTCAGTGCCATGGACTGTGCCTGACACAGAGGTAGATGCACAAAAAACGTTTGTTGGAAAAAATGCATGCTCGGATGCTGACATAGCTAGTGCTTAAGAAACTCCAAAAAAAAGTACAATCCAGAGATTAATGTACTCATTATCTGTTGGTTCAGTAAGAAAGTGGGACAAGCTTTCTTATATAAGGGTGGGGAGTATCCATGGACAACACAGAAGGAGTGGTTAAGTCACCTATGATTCTTACTGGGACATGTGGGGCCTTGGCTAAGGCCCTGTAGTTAAAGGGTTAGAGTATTGTATCAGTTATCTGTTGCTGCATAACAAACCAAAACTATGTGGCTTAAAATAATCACCATTGGATTTGCTCACAATTCTGTAGGACAGAAATGTGGGATAATTTCAGCTGGGTAGTTCTGTTGGTCTTGTCTGAATTAACTGCCATGGCTGCTATCATTTGGCAAGTAGACTAGGGCTGGAAGACCCAAATGCTGGTGGTGCTGGATGTTGACTGGGCCATGCTCTCCTCTCGACTTCTCATCCTCAAGGATGACGGCAGCTTCAGGGCAATTGGTAAGGATGACCAACTGTACTGCTTTTCCTGGGACTAGCTTGGTTTTAGCAATGAAAGCCCTATATAACGGGAGACTCCCAGGAGAATCAGGATGGTTGGTCATCCTAGGAGTGTGAAGAAAGAGAATGAGAGTGAGGTTTCTGAGGTCTAAGCTCAGAACTCCCACAGTGAGACTTCTGTTGCGTTTTATTAAGTACATCCCCAAGGCCACCCCAGATTCAAGAGGTAGAGAAATGAACTCCATCTCTGAAACACCTATTGTAAAGAGGAATGCATACGGGGATGGGAGAATTTTTGCAATTTACTACAGGTATTGCCAACGTAAAACCACAGACTCAGAAGGCAAAGTAAGGCTGTTTGTTTGTTTGTTTGTTTGTTGAAAAATATGTTCAAAGGAAAGACATGTTAAAAAGCTATCACTGGACAAATGTGGAGTGACAGCTGACTTCAGTGTCTTGATAACATGAAAAGTGTCGATGTCTTTGTGTATGCAAGCACAGTCTAAGACCCTTTCCTTTGCAACAAAGCTTGCAGTCAGCCCCGCAGGAGGGATGGTGAAATACTCAGGTGAAGGAGAAAAGACTTCTTGACAATTATAAGAAAGGAGATCGAATCTCGTCATCACACGTTAATACAAAAAACGCTATTTCAAGGGTAGTATTGATAACCTGTTAGCCCAGTAAAATATTTGGGATAATTAAACTTCACTTTATATGGCGCTCACTGCATGCCCGACATAATTCCAGTGTAGGCGGGTTGCATCGATGAACACATTTAAAACTTGCACTTACAGGGGAGAAGAACTGAGGCCCAACATCACCTAGGCAGTAGGTAGTATAGTTGGCATTTGAACCCAGGCAGCCTGGCTCTTCGTCTGCCTCTCCAGGAGCTACCATTTAGCTGAGACTTTAGCTTCCTTGTTCTAACTAGCCGTTTGGAGTAATAACGTAAAGGTCTGTCTGCTAGGGGGTTGGAGTTGCTCATCAGGGTTAGAGAGAGACGGCGCGGCTGGAGAGTTTGCTCCGGAACAGAAGCGCAGGGCTTGAGTTCCCCCCCGGGCGGGAACGGAGGCGCCTCCTGCGCAGGCGCAGCCCGCACCGGCTGGGAGTAGCGGGCGAGTCCCGCTGTGGGAGGGGCAGGCCGCCTTCCCACTTCCTCACCTACCTGCAGACATGGCGGGTAGGGGGACAGTGAGGAGCGGGGCGGGAGCGGGTGGGCCCCGGGCAGCTCTGAAAAATGTGGAACCCGGAAGGGCCCTTGGTGCCGCACGGTGTGTGAAACCTCGAGGACACCATGGCCTCGACCTCGGAGAGGATCTGCTCAGTGCATGCGCCCATTCTGCAGATGGGCAGACTGAACTCTGCCTTCCTGGGAGCGCTGGGGAGAACTTCGCTTCCTTTTTCTTTGCCCTGAGCCGGGGTTTTTCATCGGTGGAATGGGACGCTCTGGGGGGCACCTAAGTGGCTCAGTGGGTTAAGCTTCTGCCTTTGGCTCAGGTCATGATCTCAGGGTCCTGGGATTGAGCCCCGCGTGGGGCTCTCTGCTCCGCAGGGAGCCTGTTCCCCCTCCCTCTCTCTGCCAGTGTCTCTGCCTACTTGTGATCTCTGTCTGTCAAATAAATAAATAAAATCTTAAGGAAAAAAAAAAAAAAAAAGGAACAGGACACTGGGCACCTGTCCCAACGTGTGGGTTCGGAGAATACCAGGCACTGTGCTAAGTGCTGCTTACTCACAAGATTGTCGTGGGGAAATCAGATGAGGTAACGACAGCGCTTGGCACGCTTTTAAGCGTGTTATAGATGTGAGCTCTTAGGAACTCGCATTTGCGTTTGTAGTCGTTTTTATTAAGAAAGAGTTCAAGCTTTACTGTTGCCTGGCCTCAGGTCACCCCGCTCTCCCGGGCCAGATGTCTTGCAAATGGATCCAATGAGTCACTGGGAGAGCTGAGAGTAGGATTGGCTCAGTGCAGACAGATGACTACCATATCTCCCTGGCCCTGCAGTGTATCTTGACTGCTCCTTCACCAGAGTTAAAGTGAATTGGCCATTTGTAACTGCTCTTAAGTAGTTCTCTGGCAGGTTTGGAATAGATTTCAATCTCCTGATGAGTTTGGGAGGTTGAAAATTGTTGATGTCGAAATGGAACCCTTGGCTCCTGCCTTCCTTCCTTCGCCCTTTGGTTGATAAAAGCCTGGTGATAGCATAAACACCCTTGCCATCCCCATTCCTTCCTCCTTTCGTTCACAAGCGTCGGGGCTCCATTTGTGGACGTATAATATAACATTTATTTTCTAGTACATTAAAATATGTTTGTACTAAGACTAAGTTGGACAAGATGTTGTGCCAAGCCATCAAGACATAAGGAAATGACTATGATATGGTCCCTGGTCTCAAGAGGCTTAAGGTGTTGAGGGGAAAGAATGTGGTAGGGGATCGAGTTAAATTAGCACTAAATGGGGATTTCACAGAAAACCTCCATTATTTTATTAAAGCCATGGGTTGTTTCATTTTACTCGTGATTGGCATTGTGTCTTCTGGGAACACTGTTTATAGCCAAAGTTACATGCTTTCCCAGTCACTTATTTGTCCTAAAAAGTAATTTAAATACTTTACCTGCTCCTGCTCTACCTTCCACCATCACAGACATTCCCCTGCTTCTGGGAACATATTCTCAAAGGAACTGTGTGAAGGACAGAAGAGGAGAATTTCTGATCCTTAATTTTGCTTTTCTTGTTAGCATTGTGGTTTTGGGTTTTGCTGCCCTATCCCACGAATACATATTCTTGACCCTTAAGATCTCTTACCGTTATTTCAAGGCAATGGGAACTATGTCTGTATCATACTGATCTTCTTTTCCTTTAAACAGTAGCAGTCACCATCCATGGCTCTTACCTGGACATTTAACCATAGACCACTTTGCACTGTTAGTTAACTCTCATATACATTGTGTGTTGTTGAGCAGGGATTCAGGGACACTCTACAGTAGATGAAAAGGCACAGGTTTGGGAGATCAGCAGATCTGAGTTTGAATTCTGGTCCTGCTACTTAGTGGCTATGTTTCTAAAAGTTCATGAACCTCAGTTTGTTCAGCTGTCACGTGTGAAGCTGTCTTCTGCAGGAGTGTTCCTCATAGGTATGTAGTGAGACTCAGATAATGAAATAAGATGGGAAACACCTTTTTCATTTTTCCCTTCCCTCCTCCCCTTTATGTTTCCTCTTCCAGGCCCTATCCAGCATTTGTGTCTATAGGCTCTTTTGAATACTAGTGGGATGAATGAAGGCCTGTCACTCACAGTTAAATTATGAGTGTGGATTGAGGTTTTCACCCAGAATCATAGCATTTTAGAGGACACGTCTTCTGATTCTCTGTCCACTGCCACTATTTGGTGTAACCTACACTATCTCTTTAATACATATTAAGTTCAGAATACTGTCTCTTCAAAGAAATAGATGAGGTTGGGTTCCGGTACCCAGGAGGTTTCAGTCTGTCTGAGAAGCTAGGTCTCCATCTCCTATGTGTGTTGCCTCTAACCCAACAATTAAACCTCTAAAAGTTGAGATGATCTGAGGAATGGCCCAAGTCATCATTTAGCTTTACAGTCTCCTTGGATGAGCTGGCCCACCTCCCTGGCTTTGAAAACGCGGTACATGCTGGAGACAACCAAACTTATATCTGAAGTCTAGACCGTTCTTTTAAACTTGAAATATGTAACTACTTAACAAATGCACTTACTCTGCAACTACTTCAAATTAAACTTATCTGAAACAAGTCTCCTTTTCCTCCAAACCTTTTCTGCCTCCAGTGTCCCCCATCTTCCTTGCAGTCCCCTGTACCTCACGTCCCTCTGCCCACATCCAGCAAATTGCAAAGTCATACAGTTTCTGCGTTCAAAATGTAACTGGACCATGCAATTCTCTCCAGCTCCACTGATACCATCAACATTTGAGCCACCGTCATCTGTCTCCTGTACCACCATAACAGCTGCCTCTCAGCCATCCCCTCTAATCTGTTTTCCATGTGCTGCCTTTTTTTGGCACAGAGCTGGTCAGGTCACTTTCCCACTGACAATCCTCCAATGGCTTTGCTGGTAGGTTAAGTTTCTGAGTCATTCCCAGCCCCCTAACAGTCCATACACATTGCCCCACTGACTTCTCTGACTGCGTCTCCTACCACTGCTCACCCAGTTGCCTCCTTCCAGACACACGGAGCTCTCTTTGTGCACCAATGTTCACTTTTTCAGGGAAATCTTCCCAGCCCCCCACTAGTTGGATAGGTTCCCTTATTATACCTTCTTGTGGAATCCTGACTTTTCTTGGGAGGGTATTATTCATCTTAATTGTAATTATATAGTACTCTTTTCATCAATATATGGTCACTGATTTGCCCACTAGTCTGTAAGCTTCTTGGGAACAGACATCACATCTCCTGAGCACCCAGCCCTGTGCCTAGAATACACGGAAGCCCATTAAATAATGGGTGAAAGAATGAACAGTAAGATGTCAGGTATCAAAGAAATCTCAAAAACAATGAATGTGATGAGAATTCAGAGGCAGAAGAGATCACTGGGGCCTCGGGTGACTGAGACTTGAGTTATTTCTGAGGGGAAACAAGATTCAAAGGTGTCTGTGGGCTTTGAATATTCAGGTGACAAAGAGTATGCCAGTTGACAGAAGGAGAGTTTCATATAAAGAAGCAATTCAAAATACAGGTTGGGAAGCAAGTCAAGGCCATCTTGTGGATGTCCTTGGGTGCTAAGCTGAGGAATTTAAATTTTGTTCTGTAGACAGTAGGAAAGCATTGATATTTTTTGAGCATGAGTGGTAACATTTGCAAATCAGTGGCAAACCCTTGGGACTCTCAGTTGCCAGTGAGAGAAACCCATTCCAAATAGGCTTAAATAAAAGGGAATTTATTCACTTACATCAACTGGGAAGTCCAGGAATAGACCTTACTTTAGGCATAGCCTAATCGAAAAGCTCAAACAGTATAACTGGTTTCTTTCTGAACCCTCTGCCCTCAGCATCCTTTGAGTAGGCTCCTTTCTCTGGTAGGCTCCCCCTCATGGTGATAGAATGGTTGCAGCAACTCCAGGATCACATCTTTCCAGACTGAAGTCCAAGAAGAAGGGATCATCAACTTTCCTGGTGGCTCTAATAGCGATCCTGGAATCGAATCTAGATGACTGGGACAGCCTGGTTTGGTTCAGGTGCCCCTCGCAGGTCCAGTATTTGTTACCAGAGGAAAGCAATGTGCCAGGTGGCTGAGGCCCATGTAATTCAAATTCACAGCCCTGCTTCCCCAGTTCAGGGTGGAGTCCTCCCCTACCAAACCACAGTGAAGGAGACCCGCGAGGAGTGAATTTCCAAATGAAGAGAGAATTGTTGGAAAGTATTTGGAGACTAGGCTCCAGACCAGTGAATGTCCAGGAGGGTCATTCTGGCGATATACAGAAACAAAGGAAGCAGGGAGCAGTGCCCTGCTGGGGTGGTCCATTCTTTGATTTCCGCAGTGGCCTGCAAGCATGCATCTCTGTCCCTCAGTTCTTTGCAACCATCTGAGTGCCTCTTACAACTCTCTGTTTGCCAGAGATCACCATAGATCTGCTGGATTGTCTCCAGGGAGATAAATCAGAAGGGGAGGAAGGAGCTGAAAGGGATACAAGGTGCCTAGGAGCCCACCTATCTCCTTACCCACAAATTGGCCACCCGCTGCCATTCAAACAGAAGACACATTTCATTTTGGAAGCTGTTACAGCAGTATGTTTGGAGGGAGAGGTTGAGAATTTCACAGGATTGTTAATCTGTCTAGGTTCATGGGGATTTCATTCTTTCTGGATGAGTTGTCATAAAAATTGGGTTAGGGGCGCCTGGATGGCTCAGTTGGTTAAGCATCCGACTCTTGGTTTCAGCTCAGGTCATGATCTCAGGGTGGTGGGATCAAACCCCATGTGGGGCTCCCCCACTCAGCAGGAAGTCTGTTTAAGATTCTCTCCCTCTGCTCTTCTCCCCCGCTCTCTTTTTCAAATAAACAAATCTTTTTAAAAGTTGGGTTAAAAAAAGACCAGATTCTTTTTAAGTTTTCTCATCATTTTTATTTATTGCACAAATAACATCACAACAACAATAAAGGAAGAATAAAAAGGTGGGGGTTAGATAGCAGGCTACTGTAAATGTCTTCTTAATAAGACACAAGGCCTGTGGCAGATGTGTAAACTGTGTCTTCAATTTATCTCGTATCCTCTCAATGTGCACTTGTCAAAAAAACCCCCCCAAACCCAAAAAAAAACCAAAAAACCACCTCATTTTATAATAGTACCAAGAGGCACATTAGTACAAACTGTAATGTAGGTCTGGCGAAGTTTTTAACAAGGACTGGCTAGACAAGAAAAGCTATAGTCCATACTCATCCAATTCAAGGAGGAGGAGCTTGAGTAGAGCCGAAAGGAATCTGTATAAAGGGTTTTTACTTTCTGCCTATAGGCATTTCTTCTACGCACAGTCTTCTATGTGAAACAGATGCAAATTTTCTAAACCATTTTCCATCTTCCAATGTCATCTCTTGAGAGCTGGCTAGGTCCCTGAGCTCTCAACTTCCTGAAAACTCCATAGAATCATGCGAGCATTAAACACATGTTTGTGAACAAGGGTGATGAATTGTTTTGTGGCGACCTTGGCTGAGAGGGGGTGGGCTGGTGTGGGAAGCTCTCGTGGAAAGATTGCCATCTGACGGATTGACCTGCTTTGATACAGGTTCCCCCCGCCCCCTCTCCGGGACTCTTAAGTCTTTTTAACAATTCATGGCCCATCTATTAATTTAATGTGATTGAGACGAGCATTTTCAGACTGTAATTGAAAGAGCATAGCTTTTTCAAATGTGTGGGGAAGACTAGTATTTGTAAAGCCTCTGGACATCAGGAACATCTGACAGGTATGTAGGTGGTAAATTGAATAAATACGATCTATCATGTGCTTGAAAGCGGCTTCTGTAAATAGGAAATTAATGTTGCCCACAATGAGTCAGATCTGAAATAATGGTGTTTAAAACCGTTGACTCCCACTCAGGTATTTTAAGGACTAAGTCAGCCATCCCTAACCCTTTTCAAAATGCAAGGTACTAGAATACGACAGGCAGCGACCCTGAAGCATTATCTGTCCCCTTTGGGTTCATCTACATAATACAAACACACACCCCAGTATAATCAACATTTATCAGCTCATGCCCTTCAAAATTAATGGAGCCATTTCCTGAATGCTTCTGCGGAGGTGTCTTTTTCCCTGTCTCTCTGACACACAGCCTGCCGTCTGCTGATTCTCCTTCCTTTCCTGCTCTTGCAAAAGAGGCTCCCGTCTTCTCTCCCTGGCGAGGCGGAAAGAAAGTTTAGCTTGCTGCCCCATCTTCCTGGCCTCCCACACCCATTTCAACGTCCTGTCTACTTTCGTTGGGCGCAGCCCCCCATGAACTCCATTCTGTCTTCCCTTCGAAGCTTCGTTTTTGTGAAAATTGAATATAATAACGATGTCATGAGTTATACAGTGTAGACACCTGACTCGTGGGACCAGCAGGCCGAACCTGGACTTTCACTGGAAGCAGCGCCCTTCTCTGTTGCAGCAGGTGCTTTCTTAAGTGCAGACAATGGTGAATGGTGCCACCTCCCCCTCTTAATCCCACCGTGTTTCCACCTGTCCTGCCTCTTTGGGGAGCCGGGCTCTGACCTTACGTAGTCCCTGCCCTGGCCCCAGGCCCTGTGCAGTCTGTATTTCCTGAGTCGGTCCCTGATCGGCAGTGGATGGGGGTAATTCCTCCCTGCAGTGCTCTTTTCGTCAGCCCTGAGCATCCCAAGTGTGAACGTGGTTGGCAGGAGCAGCTGTGTGCTGTGCACCCATCCTTGCTCATCCTCATTAGCTGTCTTTCTTCAAGGCAGAGCGCCAGGGAAGCATACGTTCCAGCCCAGCTACTGATGCTGGAAGCCGGATGTTCGGATGCTGGCAGACTTCTCCCTGAGCCGCAGCTGCTTCCTCCTGTTTTCCTCCCGTGCATCTCTTGAACCCAGTTTGAGAAAATAACATCCTTTTGATGCCTGGGCCAGGATATAACCCAGTTCTAAATGGATTGAGGTATAGCTGTTTGTCAAATGTCTGTCATGCCGAAGTCACATCCTCCCTATGACATCTTTTAATCTCTGTGCCAACTCCGGGGGTGGGCGTGGAGTTCGAAAGACCTGGGTCTGAACGCTGGCATTGCCACTTACAAGCTGTGGGACCTCAAGTGACCTCTCTGAGCTTCATTTCCCTATCTGAAAAATGAACATAGTCATCCCCCCTCCATAGAAATGCTGTGAGGTTTAAGCAGGATGGTTGATGGAAAGCTAGTGCCCTGATGTATAATAAAGGCTTAGAAGGGGTAGCTACTATCGTGGAGAGTTTGAACTTGGCCAGGGTGCTTGACTTAAATAAGGTTGTACACCTAGCAAGTGATAGAACGGAGCTATGTATCTGGATCTTTGTAAGCTGTTGCCTCTTCTCCTTCTCCTCCTTTATTAGAAAGGCTGCAGTGTCTCTACCAGAGCACTGCAAAAAAGCAACTGGGGCTCCTGGATGCTTTGGCAGTGAGCTGTGCAATTAAAACCAAAGCTAATAATAATTTTAAAAATTACAATATGATAGCTAGTATCTATTGAGTACCCACCCTACGGGGTGGGGGGGGGGCGTATGCTAGGAAATTGAAAGCATCCTCTATTCTCTTCAACAGTGTTCTCCAAAACTCAGTCATTTGTGTTCTGTCTTCCTGATTTTTACCATTTTCGGTATACCACCTATACCACTGTCTTATTTAACTGTCCTTAAAATCGATTCACATTATCACTTAAGTAAGCGAATTAAAAAAGTAAAGTTGTTGCCACCATGGCAAATAGAAAACCAGCATCATTTACCGTAAATAGAAGGTGGCCAGGAACTTAAATACAAAAACAAAACAAAACAGGGCGCCTGGGTGGCTCAGTGGGTTAAGCTGCTGCCTTCAGCTCGGGTCATGATCTCGGGGTCCTGGGATCGAGTCCCGCATCGGGCTCTCTGCTCGGCGAGAGGCCTGCTTCCCTCTCTCTCTCTCTCTCTCTCTCTCTCTGCCTGCCTCTCCGTCTACTTGTGATCTCTCTCTGTCAAATAAATAAATAAAATCTTTAAAAAAAAAAACAAAACAAAACAAACAAACAAACAAACAAACAAAATCAAAGCAGTATTGTCAAGGTCCAGCCAGATGATGCTCTTGACGCAAGGTCTGCTCTCTGTTCAAAAGGGAGACTAGCAGGTGTCAGAGAAGCCATGAAGATATCCTGGAGCCCAACATGTGGTTCTCTGGTCTCAGCTGGAACGACTGGGCAAGAGGAACATTCTCACGTGTGATGCCGTGTTCTTCGACGCCCTGCCAGGATGCCACCTGCCACTGCAGTGTCTCTGTCTCCTGCTGAGGGACGCACTGCTGTGTTTAAGGCTTGCAGGGGAAGTATCCTTCTCCCCAGCTACCAATCATGGTGGCAGAAGCTCAGAGAGGTCACATCATTTACCCAAGATCATGCATCTAATAAATGATCCAGGATAGAGTTAGAACCAAGGTCTTTTGTCAACAACACAGGAGAGCAATGTGTCAGACTTCCACAAGTTTGATGACAGGGTCCACTCAGGGGTGCCAGAGTGCTCGCTGGAATTTTCCATTCCAGGTTCATGGTCATGGAGCTCACTGAGTTGCTGAGGACCTTAGCAGCTGGGAGTACCCTGACACCCCTGGGGAGGTAGATGGTTCAGGTGGCTGGAATTGGGCAGGAGGGGAATCCGTGCAGTTGGCAGTCACGTGCCACTGGACACTGAGCTGTGGGAGTGGACTCCACCGCCTCCTGCTGGGGGCAGGACTGCCTGGGTCTGCAGTGGGACAAAGTGGCGAGACCTGAGGCTGTCCGAGGCATGCTAAGGTCATTGACTGGAGGCACCATAGTGGTGGTGGGAAGCGGAGAAACCCCAGTCCAAATCCGGTAAACATGGGAAAATGTTAGCCTTTTTGCCTCTCAGTTTCTTAATCTGAGAAACAGGGATAATACCAATACCCTCTCTCAGGGTTCTATCGAAGACGAAATGAGCTAAAGCTTGAGCATCTAGCACCATACTGAACGCTCACCAAATAATAGTTTTCTCTTGTCCCTCCTCCTCCCCAGACAGGCCCTATCTGCTTCCCTAAATCCCCCTTCCCCTCCCAGCCCTGCCCTCCCAAAAATATATCTAATCTTGAGGACAAGGGTAGAATTCCTTGCATCTCTGGCTAGGGAATATAGTGTCTCTCACGGATTAGGGGTGCCTTTACCCTCTGTGCTTGTTTATAGTCTCCAACAAGTTGAAGATTAGAGCCTGGACAGGGGTTTTTGTTTTTTCATTAAGAAACCCTTGGGCTTTCTGCCTGTTGCCATTCCCACCAGAGAAAACATCATGGCGTCTGACATTTGCTGAGGTCACTATTCTCTCCTGGGTGGTCTCTTCTCTCTCTTTCTGGTCATGTTTGTCTGACCAGCTTTCCTGTGCTTGGGAATGTCACAGTGGGTTGACTCTAGGAACTCCCAGGCCCCCAGCCCCCTTTCTGGGTTCTGCCTGACAAGGCAGGAAGGGACACAGACAGCGAGGAAGTAGTTGTTTTTGGAGATGCAAACCTCCAAAGGATAAGGTTGTGTGGCCAAGACCTGGTGTTTCCCAAAGGGACTGGAGCAAGTGTGTCCTGTGTGAATTCATGGCAGCCCTGGCAGCTTCACTTTGTTCTTTCTGGATGGAGTATTGGGTTTCTACGAAACTGGGGAGGAAACCTTTATGTAGTAGCCTTCCGTCTTCCCCAGGTGTGCCCTGGGGCTTCCACTCCAGTAAACCATCTTGTCCAAATCTCTGTTTCTGGATCTGCTTCCCAGGGAACCAGCTGTCAGCAGAGATACACTCAGCAGCAATGTCCACCCTCTTGTGCCCCAGCATCCGGGGTATAAGCCTGCATCTTGCTAACAAGAGACAGAGAATGGCTGGCGAGCCATGTGGTCTAGACCAGAATCTGACTGTCTGCACCCACCGTGGCGGGCTCTTGCAGACTGACCAGCCTGCCCACGACCCCAGGTTCGTTATCCGTAATAGGAGCATAGTAGCATCCTCGAGCTCATCAGCTGTGGCAAGCCAGGTAGCAGATGCATGAGAAGAGAGTCCAGCAATGGCAGGAAATGCTGGGTATCCCCACTAGTAGATGCTGTCAAAAGCGCCTTCATTTTCCCCAATTCCTCCGTCTCCTTGAAATCACCTCTGCGGTTCACCTGCTTCTCTCCCCATTAGCTCTTGGTTTCCTTTGCTGGCCCCTCTCCCTCTTCCTGCCCTCTAAATTCGGGGTGTTCTTCTGATTCTGGCCCTTTTCCTGCTCCCTCGTTCCTCCTTTCCCCTTGTTCTTTCTCTCCAGTGTCTCCCACTGCGCTGAAAGTGGCCCATAAACCCTCCGGGGCTGTGAATAGCCCTCCAGTCGCATGTATTTTTTGTTGTTGTTGTTAATGCTGTAGCTTTTAGGGAGGATGGGCAGACCCGTCATTTGCACGAATAAACCAGAGCATCTCCCATTTGGGCTCCGAAAGTCAGTCTGTCAAAGCTTGTGAATTGTGTTAGTGATTTTGTTTTCAACTTACGCCCTTGAGTAAGGGCGCCCTCCCATCTTGTAACAGGTGCTATTGTCAAGGCTGGTAATGCAGGGAGGCAGGAGGAGGCAGAGAGAGCGGCAACTACCATTTGACGCTCTATGACAAGAGATGGGATAAAAAGATTCTGCAAAAGTCCTAGAATAATGAGGACAATGAACCATTATTCTCAGGGCTTCATTTTTAGACTGTTGCGGTAAGAACTCCGAATCTCAATTGTTTACATATGAATTCCGAGACTTCCAGAAAAGCCCATGAAAATTACATGCAAGGAATTGTACTGATGGTCTCGTGTTTCGGGTTCAATTGACCTCCGTTAAATCGATGAAAAAATATTTTCTGACTTCAGAGGTTAAAGAGTGTGTTTCTAGGAGGAGAAGAGGAAGAGAAGACTGAGCCGAAAAAAGGGGAGGAGGAGAGGAGACAGGAACTCACATCTGCATGCTCAATGATATCTTCTTAGTTAATAGCCAGAAAACCTTTTTAAGGAGGGGGTTGTCACTCCCATTTTAACAGGTAAGGAAACAGGGACTCAGAACAAGGAAAGACTCCGTAAGGCCATGGCAGCAGGCGTGGCCCGCACACCCCACCCGCTGGCAGGGCTGACCGGGCACTAAACAGGGCTCTGTGACGTCATCGTAACTTCAAAATGCTCTTTAGGCAACTTCCGTTCTCTCACCACCCTTGTGACATGGAGGGACAGTGCTGCAAAGGGCATGACCAAACAAGACATTCCGACATACTGACCTAGATGTGTTGACAACGCAAACCAAGGACAGTTTTAGGACGGATGCTTACCTCTCCCCTTCCCACCCCGCCGACCCCGGACCCTCCCCTGAACTCACACAAGGCTTTGGAGGGCTTCAGTTCTGTACCTTCTCACACTATCTACGGTTTCAGTGGTGTAGCCAGATGGATTGAACCTGCTTTAGGAGCACAGAAAATTCCGGATGCAGAGAGGGGATTATAACATCTTCACTCCCCGCACCAGCCAGCCGCCACACTGAGTGTGCCTACAACTGCAGGAGGTGACCGCCGGTGGCCCCTGGGACCATCTCAAGTGGAAGAAACCCCAAACGAGGGACAGGAAAACAGTGAAGTGGGGGCATAGGCCGGCGATGTTTTTGAATGATCCGATATGACGGAAATATGGTGTACGGAGATCACTAAGGGCATTTTACGTGTCTATGTGGAAATCAGCCTTAATTTTTACAGCCAAATGCATTATACCTTGAGACAGCCAATCGTAGGCCTTCTCACAAGCGTGTATGCCCCTCCCCCTTCTTGCGTATAATCCCCTTTTCAACTGACAAGTTTCTGAGCAGTTCCTTCAGAGCAATCTGAAATACCATCTCCCCAGTAAGACAACCAATAAAACAGTGACTAACCTAATTTCAGGTTGGCGTTTTTTTTTTTTTTTCCAGCGGACACGTGTGTGGAAAATTCTTGCTTCTATGAGGAGCCTTACCAAATCCTTTCTTTGATGTCCTTTTACGACTGCCGCCAACACAGGAAGAGAAAGCGAAATTATTTTGAAAGAGAGAGTTTAGGAAATAAATAAAGATGTTTTCTTTCCTCTGTGCTTGATTTTTTTTTTCTTTTTCCAAACGTAGCGGTTGAAATTTGGTGCTTGTGGTTTTGAAAACTACAATTCTCCAGCCTTTATGTTGGACCTCCACTGGGCGCTGAGCTGTCTGCCATCCCACAGTCTGTTCAGCTGAGCGTGACCAGGACACTTCAGATTGGCGGCTGAAAGGAGCACATTAGCTGTTGAGCACCTCTCCACCCCACAACCCCCCACCCCCGGCCAACAGCTCAAAGTGAAGTACTTTTAAAATAGACTGTTGCAAGGCATGGCATGGGGTTTCCGTGAATCTTAGGTTTGAGACCTCTTTCCAAGGTCCTTCTTGGTCCTTCTCAAGTCCAGTGGTTTCATAAGGTCAGAGAAAGTCATCCAAGAGAACTCGTGTGGACAGACTGAGCCACAAGCATCAATTTTGTTTTCTGCCTTCATCCCTGCAGTTGGAATATTTTCCAATTAGGTGTCCCCGTGTTATTCTTAACCAAGCCATCCTTCGTGCTTTATTGTCCCGGACTTCCTAAGCACGGGGCTGAGCCATTCGCTCCCTCTCTCTGGAAATCCACTGGCAGGAACGGAGGGTGTGCCACGGCCTCAGGTTAAGAAAGCCGTTTACATTTCTTGCAAGTGTCTTGTCCAACCTGCCCCCCACCTTTGCTTTTCAGTTCACACCCCTCTCAGGTTCTGATTTAAACGCACTTAATTAGGATGCTAATTAGAACCTAATCAGGTTGCTAATGAAGTAGTTGACAGCTCAGATCAATTAAAAAAGGGAAAAAGCATCCCTGGCCTTTTGTTTGCAGCCTCCACAGGAGATGACATTCTCTTTTTAATTGCTTTGAGCCAGGCTGCGTGGAAGCAGTCAGCCCCTGTTGCCGCTGCTTGTCTCCTGGTCACGTTGCCGGTGCTGGCCAGAGGCTGCGCTGCAGAGGGGGCGTGCAGTGGGACTGTAGAAAGCAAGGTTTCTTCTTTCTGTGGGCTTGAAGCTCTAAATCCCACACTTCCAAGAGGACCACCCTGTCTACCTGTCCCTGCTCCTGACCGCTGACATAGCCTATACACACGTAGCTACCCGAAAAAGTGGCAGCGAGCATTGAAACCAAAGAAAGGTTTTAAATAATATTTCTCTTCCTTCTTCTTCTCCTCCTCCTCCTCTTCCCCTCCTCCCCCTTCTCCTCTTCCTCTTCCTTCTCCTCTTCCTCCTCCTCCTCCTCCTCCTTCTCCTCTTCCTCCTCCTTCTCCTCTTCCTCCTCCTCCTCCTCCTCCTTCTCCTCTTCCTCCTCCT
>NW_019154122.1:5434890-5518906 GCF_002288905.1 Enhydra lutris kenyoni
CCTTCTCCTCTTCCTCCTCCTCCTTCTCCCCCTCCTCCTCCTCCTCCTTCTCCTCTCCCTCCTCCTCCTCCTCCTCCTTCTTCTCCTGCTAACCTGGAGACTGGAGTCCACACAGAATTTTCGTGATGATTTTTGTAGAAATAGCAATAGCAGGTGAAATCTGACATGGCAGGCATTACTCAGTAGAAAATAAGATTGCTTTCTAGACTATAGTCATCTCGAGAACGTGTGAGGGTTGCAGTGAAGCCAGGCCTGCGAACCCCAAGGTGATCCTGATGACCGGAAACACCAGGAGATGGGGACCCAGGAGAGGAGGCGCCAGGGAGGCGAGCATCGGAGGGCGGTGTGTGCTCGCCCCGAAGAAGAGAGCGATGCAAGTGGTTTAATAAAATATATATATTTTTAAATACATACTGAGCATCCATTGTGTGTCAGGTGCTCTGCCGGGCTCAGGTTATGGAGCAGTGAACAAAACAAGACAGACAATAAGCAAATGATTGTAGATAAATTAAATGTGAGCAGTGCTACCAAAGACCAATCCTGAGCGCTATAGGCAGGTCCTGCACAGACGCCGCAGACTGCCCAGCGGAACAAAGCTGCAGCTGAGAAGTGAAGGTCAAGGACGCCATGGGCTTGGCAGTGGGGCCAGAACCGTCCCCCTTGCAGGAATAGCCCCTGTGAAGGGAGGCGAGCAGTTTTGGTTCTGGGAACTAGGAAAAATCCACAGGGTAGGATTCCGTGAGCTGAGGCCGGGGGCTTTGCCTAGTCATGCATAGCCTTTTAAGCCACAGGAAGGATTTTGGACTGTAAGGGACTGCGAGGAAGGCATTAACAGCTTTTAAGCAGAGGATTCTTTGGATCAGATTGTGTGCTCGAAATATCCCAGCAGCTGTGTGGGGGACTGATCAGAGGAGTCCAGATGAGAAGCCGGGGGATCAGTGGTCTAAGTGGCCCGAGCTGGGATGCTGGCAATGGGGATGGGTACAGGTATGTCGGCTTGAGAGGCCTTTTGAAGAAGGAAGGGGCAAGAGTTGCTGGTTGATTGCATGTGGGGATGAGGAAGAGGAAGTAGCCAAGAATGGTTCCTTAGAGTATGGCTTGAACAGCAGCTTTACTGTGGGACCTTTTGCTAAGATTAGGGAGATGGGGAGAGAGTAGACCTGGGGTGGGGGTGGGACGATCATAAATCCAGTCTTGGTCGTGTTTGGTTGGGGGTCTCCAACGGTTATGTCCAAGAGGGCAGTGGGATTGGAGGGTCTGAAGCCTGGATGAGCTGGAGATGAGGGAGCCATCGATGGGCCAACAGGGGTCCGTGATCTGCGGAGCTCCCCAAAATCCTCTTGCAGGGGGAAGAAATCCCCTCCTTTGAGAGGAAACTCAAATCCAGAGGAATTCCAACATTAAATGGTCTCTGAGCAGAGGAAGAATATGGAATCAGCCAAGGCAACTAAAAAGGAGCTCTCAGAGATGAGAAGAGGAATCAGGGAGGACCTTTTTGGGGACTGGGTTTTGTATTCAAGGCTTTCCGGGAGGAGATCACCATGAACAGATAACCGCTCCAGGCCTGAGAGCAGTGGTTTGCAAAGGCATTTAAGCAACAGAAGTCCCCTGAGACCGAAACCTTCTGTAGATGTCACCTGGAAAGGTGGAGGCTGGGCTTGGGGTCCTGTCGTCTCTGCCTTCCTCTCGCCAGCCCCACCTCCCACCTCTGAATCCCAGGCTCTGAGGAAGGACATCAGTAGAGCTCTGCCCTAAAGGATGCCCACTTGAGCCAACCAAAGGTCTGGCTCCTTTGCACGGAGGGAGCTTATAGAATCTGACTTCTCTGCCTTGCTCCGGGTTGAAAGCATTGGGGAGCCCCTTACCAGACACCACACCTTCTATCCCCATCAACCCATGTCGCATAATCCTTCGAAACTCAGCTTTGATATCACTGGCTTTGTGAACCTTCCTGGAGCCCCCCATTCAGAACTGATCGTGCCCCAACCCCACCCCAGCATGGGGCTCCTCCCTGAGGTTATTTATTTACATGCCCTCCTCCTCCACCAGACTTTGTTTTTCCAGGACAGGGACCAAGTCTTTACATCTCAAAGCCAGGATAATGCCTGGCACAGTGTGGGTGTTGAATCAGTGTTAGCCCAATTGGATTAAATTACATTGAATTAAACTTGGAAGGGCCCTCCGATCTGCTACGGTCTTTCCTTCTTTTACCTAAAGGTGAGAATAAGCTTCAACTCTTTGCTGGCAAGAGTGATTTCTGGAATCCCGAGTCCTGGTTTCAAGCCCAATTTTCTTAGGATCCTTCTTTCAGGGCTCTGGAGTTACCAGCGCTGGATAAATATGGAAATGTTGGAAGAGAGAACCCCCTGGTCTGCGAGCCGTAGGTGGCTCTCGCTGGTTTAAATGGCATTCTCTCCATATCACCCACCAGGCCCACAGTGACAAGTGACTTTCTCTGGACTCATTTTTCATGAGCAGAAGTGGGACTGCCTCTCCCGCTTGACCTCACCACCTGTCACAGCTCGGGCTCCTTCACGGATTCCCCATTACTTTGAATTCTTACCTTCAAGAAAGAGTCCACTTCTCACATTTTCTTGTGGAAATGCTTTTTTGTTTTCTTTTCATTTCCTTTTCCAGGATTTGGCCTGAGGATGGTTCCAATATAAAGGCTCTGCAGCGCTTTCTCTGGTGGACAGGGTTAGGAAATTCCTTGCGGGGGAGGCAGAATTGGCCTCCCTCCCTTGGAGACTTGAGTAACCGTTCTTTTTTTTTTTTTTTTTTTTTTTTTTTTGACGACTAGGTAAAAAAGTTCTCAAGAGCCATCCTTGAGCAGAGAAGCTGTAAACACTTCTTGTTCACCGTCTGTGGCTGCCGTGCTGTGACCCTCAATTTAGAAGGAACAGGCGGACGGCGCTGGGAAGCTGGCTGCTCACTTCTCTCTCCCACTTACCGTGGACCTGGGTCAGGTGCTTGTCTCCCTTCGGATCTCCCCTTCTTCAACCATTCTGCCTCCCTGGCATTCAGCCGGATTACTGTCAGCCTACCGATCCGGTTGAGGAAGCCGAAGGAGGCGGAAGGAAGGAAAGAGCAAGGGCTCCGGGCTCGATCCCGCATTTAAGCTCTAGACTTACTACTCACGAGAGGGATCTGTCCCTTAACCTCTGGGAGACTCAGTTTCCTCCTCTGCACATTGGGCCTGGGAGCCCCTCCCTGTGGCAGACTAGTGGTGGAGATGGGCAAAAATGTACAGAAAGCCCCCAGTAACGTGTCTGGCCTATGCAGTCACCTAAGAAACACTTATTGTTCATAAACCAGATTTTTTTTTCCAGGGGAAATCATTCATTTCACTCGCTGTCATCCCAGTGGCGCATCCCAAATGGTTATGATGGATCCGTCTCCCCACCGTGTGCATGGAAGTGAGCGCCTGACGCAACCGTGGTTTGCTGTTCTGTATTATTGTTGTTAATGACACTCTTTGGGTGCTTATCGATGGGACAGGCCTCTGTTAAAGAGAGATCCTTGCATGAAAAATAGTTGCTTGCCGCTGAATTCTCTGCATACAGAGAATGAAACCCAGATCGCTTTATGAATCTGGCCTGTTTCGTGTTTGAAAAATGTGAATTAATCTGTCAAAAGAAAAAGTGTTTAACCAATGGGGACACTTGGACTAATTGGGTGTTGATTCTGGAGCGACTCAGGGTATCCTTGACAACTGTTTAGGGGAGCGTGGAGCTCCCCAGAGCTCTGCTTTCAGATGGAGGACACACAAAGGTTATCCTTTCAAAGCTCTCTATGTCTGTCAGCTAATGTCTGTAGGCAGTCTGTGCTTTTGAGAGGTTGATGGATTACAAGGAAGATGTGGGTGGCCAGATTCTTCCCCTTGCATGGAAATATTACACTTTTTAAACGAATGTCTGATCTTGATTTCATAGCTCTCTGGTTAAGAGGTACCATAGAACAGTATCTTAACCCTAGTTTAAAAGCAGCCTGAAATGTTACTCTTTCTTTGCCTCTTTATGCTGGAAGACAAAGCTTTTCTATTCATAAGCCTTCCCTGAAGGAGCTCTGCTACTTGAGTGAGCCATTTGTGGCATCAAATACAATGATGGGATTCTGTTTCCTTTTTTTTTTTTTTTTCCCAGTATTGAGTATTTGCTGGAAACTGTTTTAGTACAACTTAGCTGCACGTGAGTGTATGCCCAAAGAAGATAATTAGGAACACCAAAGAAGCTTAAGAGATTCATCTCAGACACCTAAAATGTCCGGCAACAAAGTCCTGGTTAAGGGGTTTAGAATATACCTGAAGATGGAGTTTCACAGAGCCACTGAAAGTTGTACTCAGGGGAAGATTTTCATAGGAGACATGGGGAAATGCTCATGATGTTATGTCAAAGAACATAAAATTGTCTGTTGGTTCTGGTCTTGACCTCACTAAGGATACAAAGATTTTGTAAAGATACAAAATCTTTATCTTTATAAAGATACAAAGTTGCCCCAAGTTGTGCATTTCAGTGGAACTGTGATTTTTATTTTATTCTTTATACACCCCATATTTTTTAACTTTTCATAATACACATTAAAAACTTCAATGTAAATTTTATTGTTGTTGTTATTGTAAGTTTCATTATTGTTATTGTTAAATGTTATTTAACAAAGATTAGGATATAATCTCATAGCTTCATGGAGATGATAGCGGTAGAATTTTTAAATTAGAAATTGGTAGCAAGGGATAGCCGTTGGGTATTAATGGTTAGCATTTACATAACATTTCTTGGGAGGCTTTTTGGGTGTTTTATAGCACCTGAGCTCTCATTTTCATATCATCCTGTATGGTAGGCAACAGGAATTGTAATGATTTTGTGCATTAAAAAAAAAAAAAAGCAGGTGCAAAATGAAGACTGCATTTTGCTTGCTTCTACAGATGTTTTTAAGCTGCTAGATTGGACCCTGTGCAAGGACGTATGGCCACTGCTCCTTGTTCACAGACGCATAGGTGGTCAGGATCAGCAGGAGACCTAGAAATAGCATGTGGTCCCCTACCTCTAAAAGAGGAGACAGAGATAGAAGAGTGAGCTTGCCTAGTGTTTGGAAAGCTAATTCCCACACCTTCTTCCTTGGCATGGAGAATGTTCTAGAGCTTTTGGTCTCATATATAATGTTATTCCTGCTGAAGCCCTTTAAAAGAGAAAGGGGTGGGGCATCTGGGTAGCTCAGTTGGTTAAGCATCCGACTCTCTCTGTGTCCGCTCAGGTCATGATCTCAGGTCGTAATATCGAACCCCTCATTGGGCTCTATGCTGGGCATGGAGTCTGCTTGGGATTCTCTTGCTCTCCCTCTCCCTCTGCCCCTCCCCCCACTTGCTCTCTAAATTAAGAAAAAAAAAGAGAGAGGGAGAGAGAGGGAGGGAGGGAGAGAGAGAAAGGAGGGACACTGAATGATTAAGGATTGAATTGGAGGTGGGGTAGAAGGAAGGCTCTTGGCAGCTGGAGAAAGTGGCCCTAATTCCTGCTGGCTGAATTCGAACCAGGTCCAAGTGTCTGGCGCTCTTCTGGTCCTCTTGTGACAGTCAGACAACCTGAGCTCCTCCTCTATGCTCCGCCTCTCCCACCCCTGCTGTCCCAGTCTCCCAGATTTCTCTGTCACTGGTGTCTCTAGCACACTGGCCCATCTATGATAACTTTCAACTTCAGGAGTCAGGGTATAAAAGAATTTGAAGCCAGTCTCCCTCCCAGTTCCCAGACAGAGTCTTTAAGGGTGATCTGGCTCAAATTCGGAGGAGGCAAATACACACATTCCCGACAGTTACCATCTCTGACATTTCGATCTGTGCTTACCTGAGGATGGACTTTCTCCCATAGCACTCACCAGTCTGGGACTCCAGAGAGGGCAAACGTTAGTGCAATCATGCTGCTTTGGGAGTTCAACAAACACCTGGTTTTGAATGGAGGTTCTTCCTGTTGACTCTGAGTTTCTTCGGAGAACAAAAAGAAGGTAATGGGAACAGCAGTAACTACGTGAGTCAGGAGGGGGTATGCTTTGCGGCAGTAACAAGGAAATCCGGAAATCCCCGTGGCTTAATGAGGCAAACATGGATTTTCTTCTACCTTCTTGCAAAATCTGTGTATCATCTGGGCACTTCTCCATCTGGTGACTCAGGGTCACTGGGTCAGAGAAGAGAGAGCTAAAAAGTCATGGACTGGTTTCTGGACACATGTCACTTCCATTCATATTTTATTAACTCAGACTGGCCTTGGGGCTTTGCTTAACTGCGGGGGGGTTGGCCGTTTCGGACACATTGACTTCTGAATGAGTGCCAGGTGTCTCTGCTGCCTGCCTGCCCTCAACAGAGCTGCTCCTGTGGACCGGGCAACATTGTAAATGCTTCACCTGTTCACCCCATTCGATCCTCAATCTTACGAAGTAATCGCTAATACCTCCATTATACAGATGAGAAACTGAGCCACAGAGAGGTCAAGGCAACCAGAGCGTCCCAGCTGGTAAGGGATGGAGCCAGGACTTAAAGCCAGAGTCTGACTTCAGGACCTTGAGTGCTGAACCCCCGCACTGATTATCTCCTTAATAATATTTCTCTTGGAGGGGAGGGGGGATTTCTGTACGATTATAGGCAATGTCAATAAACCGCAGCGTCTGACATGTGATAGTTAATCACAGAGGGTAGTGACTTCTGTCATGACTACTGTGGGCTACCTCAAATCCTTTCTGAGTCAAGGCAGGTTATGAATAGATGACGACGGGATAGAGCTTTATTAAAAGGTATCTCTTTCATCCTGGCATCTGGGGTTGCGGGGAATGCTTTAATAGAAACTTGCAGAGAAGTATCAAGTAATTACCATTGTATGGAAGTATTTTAGCAAGCTGTGCCCATTCTTACCCTGCAAGGGCATGAAAGCAAAGTTTACATTTTAATTACTGGGCTGCCATGTCTCATTACTGGAATCTGCAAGGCTGCTCTGAGCAAAATTTAAGGACACAACAGTAGTTTACTTTGTGTTTGTTTTAACTAAGCATCAGGGCTGGTCTTGACTTGTCCTGTAGGTAGTTACAACACAAACACTGTGTTGCAGAGTGATGTCTGAATCCCTTTTGCGGCCAGAAGTGTATTCGATGTTGAAGTGACTCCTCGGTCTCATTCCTGCCTGCCCTGTGTTAATTGATGGCACTCCTGCCCTTTATCAGGAAGCCCCAGCAGCTGGAGACAGCCTGGTGTACAGTGAGCAGGAAGCCCTGCCCCGAGAAGAGGGACGGTTTGGAATTCTCTAGATTTGCATAGACCAGTAAAAGATATTATTGAGATTATAGAAGGACTGGGGCAGTGAATGGTGTGTGTAAACCCGTGTGGTTACGGCAGGTGGTACCATTCCTCCCTGCCAGGTGGGAGATGGAAGGCAGACTCTTGGTACTTGAGAAATATTTCTAATTCTTCCCTAATTCTGGGCACTGGGAGATGGCTCCTTCTTATTTCTCACCTTCTTTCAGAAACCCAGTTTCTGCCATGGATTGCAGCTCACCGTCTCTGACAAAGGAAGGTGTGCCCTCCTGGGAATCGCTCACTCTCTGAGTTTAATCCCTGTGCTAGGCAATGGGCCAGGAGAGGAAAGTAAGGAGACACCGCCCCAGTGCCAACCACACACAGGGGTAAACAATAAGCCAAGTGAGACTGAACTTCAAATGTGCTCCACAGAGACACGGGGGGAGGGGAGACATGTAGAGGCGGGGGCCAATTAACTCTGAGGATTGGGGTAAGGATCGCTGAATCACGTCTGTGGGTGCCTCCTTGCCCTTTGAGACTAATCAGAACCCAGAGATGTTACTATTTCTAAGAACTAAATGGGTCGCGTTTGGTAATGTAATTTCCCAGTATCATTTTAGCTTAGGCTGAGTATCATTCTTCGGAGGATCAGGTATTGACAGTTTTGGCATTGGAAACTATGTGAGCCTGATATTGGAAAAATATCGACAGGTTTCTTGAAGGAAGAATTCTGCAAAATAGCATGAATTCTGTGCCTGCAACTACACCGAATTAGCCAGGTATATGGCCAGCATCCAGGTGGGAATACACACGTGGAAAGTACATATTTTATAGTGGTAAGATTATGAATTAATATTTTATGAAATGGATTTCCTATGTAATATGGCCTTCAACTTGAGGAGAGAAGAACCAATAATTATTCTGTTATATCCCAAACATTGCATCTTTTAAAAATCAATGGGAAAATCATCAATAGTGAGGTTCAGAAAGGGAATCTTTAAATACAACTCAAGAACAGTCACTCTTGATGGAAATTCTGACCTTTGGGCAGAGGACTTGAAAAAGGGTTTTATAAAACCAAAACACATTTTTAGGGAAATGCAGGAAGCTTTTTAGGGATCAGGAGCTCCTGATCATGAGGGATTTGCTATTGACATTTTTTTAATACATCAGAACAAAACTAAGAACGCTCTAACTTTAATAAGAAAGAAAAATTCCCCCACTATGGCACAAATGCCATACACAAAACTATGTTTCTATTTGTCCTTTATCTCATAATATTTGCCCACATACTTGAACAAAATTTAACATAGCTTTAGACACTGTACTGGTTTTGTCCTCCCCCAACAAGACTGTAAGTAATTTTATCCAATACTGCATTGTTTCAGATTCTCTAAAAAGGACTTTCTGGCTACATTTTAAAATGTGGTTCTCCTGGAACATTTGTTGAATTAAGCTATTTGACGTCTCTTTAAAAAAAAAAAAATAAAAAGCAAGTTTATAGTTGAAAGAATGTCAGTCTTATCTTTGACTCGAACAGACATGCAGGAAGGTGCTGGTCACAGGGGACTGGGACACTCTCAGCTCAGAGGGGACGCACCCTAAGTTTCTTTTTAAGCAGAGTCTTTGAGCTGCAAGGCTGACATTCTAGAAGGCAGAGCCTCAAAGGGAGGTCCAGCACAGAGCCTGCACCAGAATCCTCTGGGACTCTATCCTGGTACAAACAGCAAATACATGTGGGAACAAGGGTGACACTGTGGGAATCAGAGGCTAGGACCTGCCTAGCCTGCCCAACCCTCACCAGAACGTTATCCTTTAAAACCAAGTTGCTTTTTGAAATACAAGCTCCGGACCAGTTCCTGTTCTGTCCTGATTCAACCTGCAAAGCCCAATTGCACCATCTCTGCCTGGTCCTGGCAGAGCAGTGCCACCCTTGCCTTTGCAGGGCTCCCAGAGTGAAACTACCGAGCAAATAGATTAATACCCACGAGCCTGGGCCAGGTTCTGCAACAGCAATTGGAGGCACAGTGCCATCTAGTGGAAAAGGGAAGAAAAGCCCCTCTCTGGTGCTTTTTTTTTTTTTTTTAATTAGCAGAGTGTCATTGAAATAGACCAAAGAATCAGCTGTCCTCCTTTGATATCAAAGAAGCTTGAGAACCAGAGAAGGAAATGGGCTTCCCAAATGTCACACAGCCAGCCAGAGGCAGCTTCAACATTACAGAATCTCGTCGGTCGAGCCTTGGTTCCGCCCTCTTGCAGCTGTAGATACCACAGTAAAGAAAGCAGAAGATAAACGAGCTTCTAGTGTCTGTTAGGTGGCATTTCAGACCTCTGCTGAGGTGGAGCGGAACACAGGTGGGGACCTCCGTTATTTTCTGTCCTATAGAATGCCTTGGCCGCACTCTCTCAGGGATGGGTGCAAGGCTAGAACACAGTCAGTTGTCCATCTTGCTGCCCCTACCTCCCCAAAATCTATCCTGAAACTCTGCACCGAATAAGGCCACATCCATGACAATGTGTGACAGAGTAGGAGATGCTACAGGTTACCTGTGCCCCGAGGGGAGAAGAGAAAGAGGGGAAGGCAGCCATCCCCAGCCCTTCCCAAGCTCTTGCCCTCCTGCCCACTCTTTTGAGAGCCCAGGAAAAGCTTGCGCCTCTGATCTCAAGCCTACTTCCCTCTCCCACCTTTTAGAAATTCCTTGCAATTTCCCGGGTGCCCAAATGCACAGGCTACCCAGATCCCAGCAAAGGGATGGGGTGGAGGAGGGGACGCAGGACCCCTGTTTCCTGCACTCTAGGGACTGCCTGACCTAGGTTAAAGCAGATTGCCAGGAGGAACCACATACCATGTGGGCTTCTCAGCCAGTCTCCAGCTAAAAGGCATGTACACGGAGTAGCCTGTTACCCACGATTGTGGAAACTGCACGCTGCATTATTCAGTGTCAGTGTGAGGGATGGAGGGAAAGGTGAACGCCAATGCCTAACTTCATTCCCTCAAAATAAAATCCTAAATGTTGACTCGAAACATATGGCTCTGCCTTGGGATAAATCTTAGTCTAGTTTTTCATCCTAAAACAACAGAAAGATTTCTTGACTACATTCTCTTCTGAGTCTGGGCCTTCCCTAGACTCCTGGACCGTCATCATTCCAGCCAGAAGGTCGAGCTTGTCCTGCTCCAAACCGAAGATTCCTGGCAGAGTCCTGAGTAGTGAACGTGAGTATCAAGGTTGTGCTGTTAACATTTAAATGTGTTCCTTTCATTTAATTTCTTCATAGTCAATTAGAGTAGGGGAACTTTTCATGCTGCTTTGCTTTTCTAACCCAGGGAATCAGACTCAGGGACTTTTGTGGACTGGAATGCTCCAAACTGGCCAGGATCTGACAAAACCTTCAGTGCCCAGGGCACTGGCTGAGTCCCAGTGCGGCATCGCATGGCCTGTTTTACCCCAGGACAAGTGTTCTGAGGTCTCTGGATGATGGCACAGCCTCTGGACGCCGAGCTCCGAAGGTCTGCTGCCTGGCAGCTCCCGGAACCGAAAGCCCTCCCCGCCCCCACCCCCAGGGAGGTCCCGCTTCCACCTGCTTCTGCAGCCTCTTCACTGTCCCTGTCCTGCCCTCCAACATTAATTCTCCAACATTAATTCTCTTCCAAAGTGCTTGGTTAAAGCTGGCCTCTGTTGCAGCATATAGGACTCTGCTGAGATGCAGACGCAGACAGCCCTGCTTTCCAGCCCAACACATCCCTGCCAAAGAGGCTGTAAAGAAGATCTTCATGATGCAGACTGTATTTTCCCACAGGAACACTTATAATTGGGGTGCCTTGCTCGCCAGAGGCCTCGCACCGAACGGATCGCAGTGACATCCGGCAGCCTGTCCTAAAAGCCAGTATGTCCCCGAACCTCTGTAATCATCCATCAGAAGAAAATCTCTGACTCGCCTTTTCCCTCTTGATTCTGGAGGGGCCTCGGCTCATTACTCAATGTTCCTGAACTGAGCTGTCCCTCCCCAGCCGCACACGCCGCAGCCCCTTCCTTTCCTCTCCTAGCCTTGATCTTGAGGCCACGAGCCCCCTAGTTGTGCCGCACGGGGCCGGCTCTTCTTTCTTCACTGAATCCCTTTAACTAAAAGGCCTTTGAACACTTCACAATGTCCTCTGCCCTCCTTTGCCTCCAGTCCCGCGTTGACACGGTGCACATGGCGGCGGGCAGCCCTCCAGTGTCCCTCCCCAAGGTGTTGAATTTGGACCGTGATTAGCATGTAAAAAAAAAAAAGTTCCTATATAATGCACGTATAGGTCAGAGCCCTGAAGCAGCCGGATAGATCCCAAATCCACGATGCCTGAAGGTCAATAGGACGCATTCGTTTATTCCAAAGATAGGATTGATTTCTTTCTGCATGCCAGGCATTTCCCAAGGCACTCGGGACATAGCTGTGAATAAAGCAGATAAAAACCCACATGGGGCTCTTGAGGGGAAGACATAAATGACATTTGTCCAATGAGTCGAAAGACTGCTGGTTCCAGCGTCAGGAAGCCTCGGGAGCCAGTCCAGATGCTGTTTCCACTAATCAGCCAAGTGACTTCTCCCTCTCTGATCTAGTCTTCTCCTCCGGAGAAGGGAAAGACTGGACTCGGTCCCGAGTAAAGACTTGCACCTGAGACTTATCTAAAAGCACTTTGCTTTGTGACCCTCCTTATACTGGAGAGTTTTGGCTTCCCAGCCGAGAGAGAAGAGCTCCCCTGCTTCTCCTTAAGTGAGGCATTCAACCAACTTCCCTTTCTGCCTCACACAGTTCTTTCCTGCTTTGATTATTCTTTGGTCTTTAGAAAGCATAGAACCTCTCCATCAAGTTCACCTGCCTGCCCCCTCTTTTACGCGCCCCACCGCCGTATTCTCCCTTCTCCCTGACTGTGGGGTCGCAAGCATTCGTCAAGAACAGTCAAAGGATCCCATCTTCAAAGATGGTTTTCGTGAGTGGGATGCCTCCTTGGGGCCACTAGGATGCCCTTGGGGGGGTGTCTGTTCCCCTGAGCATGCCCAAGGAAGCCAGTGAACAGATCAGAGGGAGGGATGCAGTACCGTTGGTGCAACAGAACCACTGGAAACCAATTACCAGCCTGGAAACCAGAGGAAGGATGGTGGCCAAAGGACAGGCCCCCCGCAGTAAACAATTACCAGTGTGGGCAGGGATGGCAATGTAGGTCAGCTCTCAGCCAGCAAATAGTTTCACCAGTGCAAACTGTGAATCCCTTCTGGAAGCAGAATCTAGGTAAAGGTTTTCTTTCTATATTTGGACAGATGACCACCTGGCCGCCTTGCAACTCCCCTTGGTTTCGAGACAGCTGGCCTTGGCTTCCGCCTCCCCTCCACAAGAAAATGGCTCAGGGGCCTTTTCAACCTTGACCTTCTGGTTGGTGATCGCACAAGAGAGGGCTAGATTTTGCCTTAGAAACCAGGTCTGGACAGGGGGCCCATGTTGCACTCTGGTAGTCTGACCACACTGGGTCAGAATACGGGGCCTGGTGGATCCTTTCCTGTGTTCTCCAGAGCATGCCCTTCAGCATGTAAAGGCAAGGTAAAGATTTACCAGTTCTAGATGAATGTCTGGGGAATCGTAAAGTTAACAACCACACCCCAGCTTTAAGGCTGATTATGGCAGGGGTTTGGTCAAGCAGAAATGGGAGATGCTGGGGTTCAGGTCCAGTCCCACAAGCAGTTCGGGACCCACAGGCAGAGGCTCAGGTGGGTAGGGTCCCTGAGACAGACACTGAGCTCCTAACTTGGCGTGGACACAGGCTTCTACTGTGTACAGAGCGCTCCTGCATTTACTCTCTCTGGTTCCTCAGACCCGTTCTGGAAAGCCGGCAGAGCAAGCGTCAGCATCAGCCCCACAGTGCAAAGGAGGCCGAGATTCACAAAGGCTCTAGGCGTCTGTTTGCTGAGCTGGTACATGACGGTCAGGACTGGAGGGTGGGGGAGTCTGCCAGGGCTGAGGCCAGGGGTCCTTCTAAACACCGCAGTGTGTTGGGGTGTCTTCTGAGAGCCCCGGGTCAGGCATTTCTGCTATCTCTCTCCGCCTCACGTTAGGCAACACCTCAGGTTTACCAGTAAGCCGTGGAGGCTGATCTTGACACTACTTGGGAGAGGCGCACGGCCCAACCTTCCCTCGGGGGCCAGAGCCACAGAATCCCGATGGGCGTTTTTCTCCGCAGTTCCTGACTCTGCTTCAAGACCAGAGAGGAAACTTCTTCCCCTAAATACCCATGGTTCCCCAGGGAAGCCAGAGTTGTTATATACCAAGGGCCTCAGAGACTCTCCTCTCTGGTCCCCACTCTGGCGTAGCTTTGCCCTGCGGCCATTTTCCTCACTGACACCCTTTGGCCTCTAGATCATGTGCAAGGGTTGACCGAATCCCGAGATCCTCTCTTTCTCAGGCACTGGATGGGGCAGCTCTCTGGCATATGGCCCCAGAGACGGTTGGACTTTCTGTTGGCCTTTTCACAGAGGAACAAAGAAATGTTCTCTTTCCCCAACTTGGCAACACAAGTATCCACCCATGAAGACACCTGCTAACGGCGAGTCGTGCAGCATTTCTTAAAATGGTACATGAGAAGTTTGCAAAAGTAGTTGTTTAGAATCCTTCTGCTCTTAGTTAACTTGGCTGGCTGAGATGTCTTCCTAAGTTAGTAACAGTAGAATCGTGCAGGACTCACCTCCAATCGGCCAGACTAGCGGTAGCTCACACCGGCTCCCCTCCCCCAATACCGTTCCAAGCGGCAAATGCTGCACGTGAACCAGTTTGCTTCCAAGTCACTCTCTAGGGCCTCATTAGAGAGGGGTGAATGTTAGGGGGGGGGCAAGGAATTCATTGTGCACCTGTAGAGTTCATTGTCTTTTTAAAACCACGATTTGGGGGCCATAACCAATGAGCGCACTGTGAAGACCACGGACCACCTCATTCAACATTAGAGTCACTTCTCAGGTTGAGTACAAGTGAAAGTCCCCAAAGAAAGGCCAATTAATGAAAAGCTTTTATTTTTTAATATGATAAATATTCTGCAGACATTTTGGTAGAGGCCTTCAGAAAAGCCACTCTGATTTCTGGTGGGATACAGAGGGATGCGAGGGAGGTGGGAGGAAGAGATTTCTCTACGTGATGTACTCTGTTATCAAAAAAGAGCAGCTGGTTGGGGATTTCAGGGTTCCGATGATTCTGAACTGGTTCTCCCTTCTCTGTGGGGACGCTTCTGTCAATCTGGCTTTTGCTGGCCCTTCTAGAGCCTGTCCCTAGGGTTAAAAGAAAGAATCCACCTGACTAAGCTTAGCTGTTTAAGGTAGTCATTGCCTGCCTTATTCATAATGTTGGCATCAGGGGAGATGTGTCCCTTTCTGCGAATGGGGAAACAGAGGCAGAGGTCAGGGAGGCCTGCTGCCGTGACCACCGAAGGTCTCAGCCACAGTCAGGCTTATCTTCACAGGCAGGTAGGGCCGGTGTGACCGTGGTGGATTAGCCCATGCTACAGGGAGGGTAGGGGGTCAGCCCGGGGGTCTGGTTCCACTGCCGCCCCGCCCCCTCTCTGTGCAGGCTGGCGTCCAGATTGTGCTAAGACGGGGATGCCGACCCGCCAGCATGGCTATAAACGCAGAAGCACCACGCTGCTCATTACAGTAAAGAAACTTAATAACTGCTTAGTGGCTTGGATCGATGCCACGCTTGATGCTGCCACGGCCTTAGCTCAGACCTTCCAAACCCACGCTCCTGCTTCCAGGCTGTCTGACCCTCGGCTACCCTTCCTATGGCCACCAAGAGGTCCTTCTAGAACTAGCTTCTGAGCTGGGACATGATACACTCCTGTTTAAAGGGCCAGTTCTCCTTTGCCTGGAGGGAGCAGCCGCCCCCTCCTCAGCAGGGCCTGTGGAGCCCTGTACCACCCCCTCACCTCCCACTGTCTCAGGAGGACCCTCCAGGCATGCCGAAGTTTTTATTCCGGGCAGGGCAGGCCCTTCCCTGACTCCAAACTTCCGCACATGCTCTTCCCACTGCCTGAAGGCTGTTCCCTTCCTGCTTCTCTGCCTGGCAAACACCTTTTTGGTCCTTCAAGACTCAGTGGCAGGGCGAGCCCCTCTGTGTGGCCTTTCTTGACTTTCTCAGGCAAAGGTCCTACACTCTTCTGGGAGCAGGAACCTCCTGCCTGGTGTAGGCACCTAGGTCTTCAACGATTCACTCGAGAGCTGGCCCCTGGTTCCCGCCACCTGGCAGGTCAGCACCAGGCTCGGGCCCTGCAGAACGGTGTAGCTCCGCCACGGAAAACATTCTTCCAGATGGAGCACAGGTTCTCTGTGTCACCCTCCTTAGGAAACATGGTCAACCTTGGCACCAGAAATCGTCCTAGACATGGAAATTGTGGAATTGATTAGGAGACATTAAATGTCATTAATTGTCTCATCATTGGTGTGATGACAACGTGGAGAAACACCCAGAAGGGAATGGAACCCCCAGTAGGGGTTCCCAGGGCAGGGGTGGGGGATGGAGCGAAGGCGTTCCTTCCTACCAGATTGGAGACCGGCGCCCTCCCCACCCCCCAGCCCACCCACCCTCTGCCACCTCCGACCCCGGTCATCACTGAGCATCGGAGACACCCGTGGGCTGGCCAAGGTCACATTCTGAATTCCCACCTGCTTCGTCCAGGCACTGGCTGGGATGACGTCTACCTCAGAAGAACCTCCTTAAAATCAAAGGAGGGTCTACCTGTGAAGCTCTTAGTAGACACAAAGCAGGGCTCAGTCCCATGCCCCGCCCCTTCCTGGGGGCTGCAGCCACGGGGAGAGGAGGTTCTCAGAGAGGGGTCAGGGAGCCCTTGGGGGGAAATACAGCCCTTCTCTCCCTCCTGCTCCTCAGGGAAAAGCTCTGCCCTCAGACACCTCCGAGCCAGGGGCTGCAGGGATCTGAACTCACGTCGGTGTTCGGGGAAGATCTGCAGGGGCGGGGCCTTTGCCGCACATTTCTGGTCAGCGTCCAAGTGTCCACCTGATTCACTCACGGCGGGGGCGGGGGGGGGGTGCTGGGGGGCGGTGCCAGGAAGCCTGGCCTCTGACCGGCGGCCCCCCACTTCCAGGCAGCTCGGCAGGTGGCGCTGTGGAATGACAGAAGGGACTGAAGGGAAGGATGGGGGGGGCGTGAGTTGGGAGGGGGGAGGGGCAGGCTGGGGGTGGACCCCGCCCCCTGCTGGGGGGCATCCTCCCGCTCCAGATGACGTTTGAGCTCAGGCCGGAGACTCTCCTCCGTGTTCTTTGCTGTTGACAGGAGGGGTCACCATGCGCCACATCCAGTTCTAGGGGCTTCATGTGTCAGCCTGCTCAATTCTCACAACCCTGGGAGCTCAGTACACTAAAAACCCTGGGAAACTGAGGCACAGAGGGGTGCAATCCTTGCCCCAGGTGTCCTGGCTGGCAGGTGGGAGGGCTAGGATTGAGCCCAGGGGATCTGGCCCGAGGATGCCTTTCTTCAACATGCACAGCCCTGCAACAGAGCTCATTTTGCCCCAGCGGCTGACATAACTCTCATGGCTCCGGCTACCTCTGGCTGAGGCGAAGTCAGCGGCTCCGGTGTGCAGAAGAGACTCCTGGAAGCCCGGGGTTCCACTTCCTCTGGTACCTTCTGCTTGCCATCTTCAAGATGCCCAAACCCAGTGGGCCGGGGATGCCCTTGGATGTGGGTCATCCATTCATTTATTCAATGCATGTTTAGCAGTCAGGCAGGGGGTAGCAGGGATCCAGACAGGCAAGGTCCCAGACCTTGTATTGGGGTTGGGAAAACAGCTAATAAATAAACAAGAAAAATTCAGGTAATCCTAAAAAAGGAAGGAGAGGAAAGACATGTGAATGAGGCAGAGATTGAATGGTATTGGATGGCGGGGGGGGGGGGGGGAGGGGAGGGCTGACAACCTGGGGCAGTAGGGAGATCATTCTGTATGGGTCATTCTGTATAGATTTTAAACTAAATATGTCCTAATTCTGTGATCTCCTTCGGGCTGAAAAATGTCATCTGCCTTGTACAGAGAGCTCTGTACACACCCACCCGTCCAGCTCCCTCTCTGGTTGTAGGACCGGTCTGGGCACAGGCTAGACATTAAATAAGGGACAACTTGTACCTGGGAGGGTCTGGAGCTTGGTCAGGCTGTCTGTGCGTCTGCTTGCTCACCTGGCCCTGCGGGAACGCAGTCCCATTCAGGCTGGGTCACTGGGCTCAGCCTGGGCTCAGAAAGCTCAAGGGCAATCACTGACCTTGAACCTCAGATTTGAAGGGTTTGGAGGAAGGAACCTGTTCATGCTTTCAGCTTGGCAGTGGTGCTTGCTTTTAGCAAAATCCCCAGTTACAAGTCTTCAAGACACCCCACCCCCCTGCCCCCCGTGCTCTGTGGAGTCGGAGAATTGGAAGGATCCTAAGAGATGGCCCAGCCTCTGTCTTCAGACAGGGAATGTGTGATCAACCCTGGTCCCAAAGCCCCATTTCTCTTCTTGGATATATCCAAAGACGGAAGTCACGGGCCGGGAGGCCTCTAATGTTACCAGGGTTACACTCTGCTTCAGTCGACTCTTTAAGCCCAGGTCACAGTATTTTCATTCATTCAAAAACAGAGTTCCTGAAAGAGGCCTAATGAAGGGCCACTAGAATATTTGATGACTAATATGGTGGCTGTCTCAGCTGCAGACCAGGCTTCTGTTCTTGTGAAAATGAGAAATATTTAGAGAACGGGAACACCTGTCTCCACGGCCCTCCCTGCTAAGAATATATTATCTCGATTAAGGCAAGGAGAGGCGTGGGCTGCTCTCTGTGCCTGAGGACCAAGCAGATGGACTGAACCAACCTGCGTTGGCCAGCACTACACAGAGCACTCATGAGGACACTGTAAATCCTGTCCCATTCACTGGGGACAGCACGATGATGGGACACCTCGCTGTGAACTGGCTGAAGGGCGTGGATAAGCCAAATGACCCAAGTTAGCCTAACACCTTTGGTGCTAAGCGGTTGTTTGGTTTCGAAAGCAGGATCTTCCACGGTTTCATCTGGGGGAGGTGGGCACCCACCATGTGCAGGGCCCGTTGCCAGATGCCCAGTGCAGCCCAAGGTGGAATGAGTCATGGGCTGTTGTCGAAGGGCCTCGAGGTCTGGAGAAAGAGGCCAGCTTTGTGCCCATCGTAGGAGAGCGCTCCTGCCTTGGCTGGTTCTCTCCCACGCATCCCTCTGAGCCTCAGCTCCCACAGTACTCTCCAGAACCTTCCTCCATCCTCAATCTGAGATTCCCTAGCATCCTTTCATGTATTCATTAATTCCACAAGCACTTAATGAGCGCCTGCTGTATGCCCATTGCTGCTGAGGCTGGTGCACTCATCCCATGAGGCTCTAGTTTTCTGTGGACGACCTGCCTGGAGGTCCTGGAGGCCAGGGAGCACGTCTTCACCCTTGAGTCCCCAGGACCTGCCCAAAGCAGCTGCTCAGTGAACATCTGTGGAACACATGAAGACAGCAAATAGCAAGGATATCATGTGGGTCGTTCCTAGAATAAAGACAAGCATTTGCACATGTGTTTACAGATGTCACCCTTTCTCAGTAAACATTGTGTCATCTGATTCTTCTTAACAGCCCCTTGAGAAACAGTTGTTTGCGTTTGTGGGTGGGAAGACTGAGGCAGCGTGTGACCCACTCCGTGGAACACGGGACTTTTGGTGCCGAGTCCTGTGCTCTCTGAACTCCACACAGGACTGTTTCTTCTCTGAGAACCTGAGGTGGGTAATGAGCTGGGACAGCTCAGGGCAGGGAGAAACTTCCCTTCCCGCAGAACCTGGGCTGACGCTGGGACCAGGCAGCTCCTGACAAGTCGGGGGGTGGGGGGTCGGCTCTGTGAGGAGGAAGCCCCAGGGGACATTAGAGAGCAGGCCTGCCCTGGGGCTCGGGTCCAGAGGCCAGTCACTGGTCTGGCCTGCTGGGGCAGAGATGAAGAGACTCAGAGATCATAGGTGTTAGCAGGGACCTGGATAGGCCTAGCCCTGCCCAGCAGTTCTGAGCCTGCTGACCCTTAGCATTGGGGGAGTTTCTAAATCCATGCTTCCTAGCCTCCAAACCCTGAGTCTTTAATTCAGAAGATCTGGAGCAGATCATTTTAAAAAGCTCTAGAGGCGGGGGGATGGATGGATGGTGCATGGTGGCTCAGTCGGTTAAGCATCTGTCTTTGTCTCCAGTCATGATTCCCGGGTCCTGGAATCGAGTCCTGAGTCAGGCTCCCTGCTTCTCCCTCTCCCTCTGTCCTTCCCCCTGCTTGTGTTTTCTCTCTCTCTCTCTCTCAAATAAATAAAATCTTTAAAAAGAAAAAAAAAAGGCTCTAGAGCCTTCTAGATGCTGAGTCCCCCATTTCCAGTCATGATGAGTCAGAGGTTTGTCGGTGATGGTCTGCATTTCCCCAATGCTTTTCTGCCAGCTGCACGCTCTCCTGCCCCATCTGACACGCTCCTCTGCCTGAAAACGAAGGGGTGGTGTCTGGGGTTGACTGCGGGTGTGTGTGTTGTTGATTTCTTCTCTCGTGAGCAGGTGTCTGTGGCTCACACCTTGACTTTCCTAGAGATGGGACTGAGGAATCTAGACTGGTTGGTTACCAGATGCCTTGGTTGGCCCCTCCTGGTGGGGAATGATTGGAGCAGCGTCCCACAGCCTGGAGAGCCAGGACCCAGTCCAAGAACATTCCAGTAAGTCCCAGGGTGTCACCTCCATAGCCCCTCTCCAATGTAAATGGCATTGGGGGGCAAATGCTCTCTGTAGGTTCCCAGTGCTCCCAGTCTGGCCTTTGCCTCAGTCTGCCTCTCTTCCTGCCCTCTTTTAAAACCCCAATTAAAAGGCATTAGGAGGCAGTGGCTGGCTAGCCCAGGTCCTCAGAGGGGTACCCAACAAATGGGTAGCTCCGTTTGTTGTAAATCAGTAAGGCCATTTTCTGCCACTATTGTACTCAGTGGGTTTCAGACTATTGTGAAATGAAGTAAAAAAGACTAGTATAGTACTTACTACATATGGTGTATATATTTCTCGTTTACATGATTCTTCCCACTTGATTGGAAATTCCAATCTAGAGCAAAGACCTACCTGATTCATCTTTACGCCCCACCTCGATGCATGGGCGTGGCTAGTTTGTTGGCTTGATGAAAATATATGGATTTAACCAAGATTTGATTCAGAAAAATCCAACATGCACAGAGTTCCATTCATGACCATATGTATTTTTAAAAAATGTAATACTTTTATCAGGTAAATACATTTATTAATTAATAGGAATATTGAGAACAAAGAAATTTATCTCTCCGCCCACCATTACCTTGGCTTTAACTGCCCCAGATTATATCAACAAATTCACTGCACCTTGGGTTTTTTGCTTTAATGTCAAAATTATGTTGAAAGACACGTGAGATGTCTAATACTGAATAGCAATCAAAAATATGCAAAATTAGAAAAAACTTTTTAAATTTTCAACCAATGAAAGTAAGGAACATTATATCCACAGCAGTAGCTGGTGGTACCGTGATAAAACGTGAGATGCTTGTTATAGGATCCTTTGAAAGCAAAGCAAAATCCACAAGGTGTTGTTTTGTTTTCTTTTGTTTTTTTTTTTTTATGGATAATTTGACCTACCAATCCTATTTCTGGAAACTGTCCTAAAGAAATCATTCAAAAGATTTTGAAAACATAGATGCAGCATCAAGCATCGATTTCTATAGCAAAAGCTGGAAACATAGAAATGTTCCACAACAGGGAAATGGCTTAATAAATTACAGTACAGCAACATGTTGAAATATTACTCAGCCTTAAAATAATTAGGGAGACGGGAGAAATTTGAAAGAAAAAAAAAAAAGAACCTAAAACCGCTGTGTTTGTTCAGGTTGCAAATGTTAAATGTATGTGCACCTGCCGGCAAGGAATTGATGTACAAAATCAATTTCATCCTTAGGAAAAAAATAACATATGCCAAAATATTAATAACAATTGGTCTCTGACAGAAAGGATTGTTGGGGATTTTTATTCTCCTCTTCAATCTTCTCTATATTTTCTAAGTTTTGCATTAAAAAAAAAAAGATGTGTGTTTTGTTTGGGGGAACAGAGCGTCGTGGATTCTGGAAGAGCCTCTCCTGCCTGGAAAAATGATTGAGAAGGATGATGATGCATTTACTTTAATACTGTTTTTGCAAAAAAAGTAAGTACTACTTCTTTTTAAGATCTGTTTGAGAAAGAGCACAAACAGGAGCGGCACAGGGAGAGAGAGCATCTCAAGCGGACGCCATGCTGAGTGTGGAGCCCGATACGGGGCTCGATCCCATGACCCTGAGGTCACCACCTGAGCCAAAATAAAGAGTCAGATGCTTAACCGACTGTGCCACCCAGGCGCCCCAAAAAGTAAGTACTACTTTATTAAAAAGTGAAGGGATGATCTACCCAGCAGCTGATGGCCTCTCATAACGTCTGCGGCTACCGCTCTGGTCTTCATGCCTCCCTTGGATGACGGAAGTTGTAGCTTCTACTTGTGCTTCCACTGGCTCCCTTTGCCTGTTCTCAGCACAGCACTCAGATCGCTGATTTGAAGACACGTCAGGCGCCGACTCCTCCGCTCAGCACCCTGCAGTGGCTCCCCATTTTAGCCAGCGATGGTGCCTGCAAGGTCCCCTGTGATCTGGTTCCCCACCCCCATGTCTGATGGCTCCACCCTCCCTCACTCCAGCCACCCTGCCTGGGACCCTTCCTCTAAGAGGCTGGATGTACTCACTCCTTAGGGCCTCTGCAGCCCCTCTGCCAGGAACAAGGTTCCCCCACTTCTCCTCCTCCCACCCAACCCCCACCCCCTCACCTTCTGCAAGTTCTCTGCCCAGATGCTACTTTGTCAGTTAGGTTGGCCTTGACCACCACGTGATGTCTCATCCTCTACCCCACCCCCATGCTCTGCAGATCCCCCTTACCTTGCTCTGTTTTTCATCACATGTATCCGTTTCCACCACATTGCATTATTTATTCCTTATTGTTCTTTTCTGTATCCCCACATTAATTAATGTGTAACCTCCATATGGGTAGGGACTTTCGCTCTGCTCTGTTCTAGCATATAGGTTCTTAGTATATACGTGTGGAACGAAATTGTTACAGATGATTTGAATAAGACGAGGGCCCGCTGGGAGCTCCATTAAGAAGGCAAAGAGTGGGGCCCCTGGGTGGCTCAGTCCGTTAAGTGTCTGCCTTCGGTTCGGGTCCTGATCCCGGGATCCTGGGATCGAGTCCTGTGTTGGGCTTCCTGCTCAGCGGGGAGTCTGCTTCTCCTTCTGCCCCTCCCACCCCCGCTCTTGTGTGCTCTCTAATAAATAAATCTTAAAAAAAAAAAAAAAAGAAGAAGGTAAAGAGCAAGCTGAGGCTCAGGCTGGGTTGGGGAAACTAATAAACCCTCCAGAGTTTAGATCCGAGGCTTCTGGACTTGGTATACGGAAATCTGGTCTAGGTGGACACTGCAGGGTCCCAAAGCTGGATGCAGGGCTGACGCGGGGGCAGCGGGTCATTCCCAGACTCTCCTTCCCAGCTGGCAGCAGGAGAGTTGCTGCCATTTTCCCACGGTTTGTTGGCGAGTGGCTGGCCACTCTGGGCACCAGTGGGCTGGGCTGGAGCCCACCCAGGGTGTCTGTCAGCGGCACCTACCACCCAGAGCAGACCTGGCTCTCCCTCACAGGGCAGATGCCGGAACGCACCGCCCTCAGCTGCTCACAAAAAGGACCAAGGCTGGGGCGCCTGGGTGGCTCAGTGTGTTAAAGCCTCTGCCTTCGGCTCCGGTCATGATCTCAGGGTCCTGGGATCGAGCCCCACACTGGGCTCTCTGCTCAGCAGGGGAGCCTGCTTCCCTCTCTCTCTCTCTCTCTCTGGCTGCCTCTCTGCCTGCTTGTGATCTCTCTCAGTCAAATAAATAAAATCTTTAAAAAAAAAAAAAAAAAAAGACCAAGGCCTTACAGCACAGATCTCCTCATTGTAAAAAAACAAAACAAAACAAAACAAACAAACAAACAAACAAAAACAGGTGGGTACGAAAATCTTGAAATTTGGAAGTTTTGTTAATTAGGTCGGAGGACAGTGGTTTTCTTTGCTCTCCCAAGAAATGCATCCCAAGTCAGCGGCTGGGTTTGAATAAACAGAATGGAGGCAGGCAGGAAAGGAAGGAAGGGGATATGAACAACGCATTTTTTTTTTTTTTTACTGGAACTAATTGAATAAGAAACCTTGGTCAGGAATCATACCCCAAGAGTTAGATGGTGATTCATTGATGTTCAGTGAAATAACATTTCTAGTTGCATCTCTTCTCAATTAAAGCAATCAGTGGCTTTCGGATTCTCTGTACACCTTCTCTAAAAACACTCACGCACTTCTTTCCCACGAATATGTTTGCTGGTCAGTGCTTTCTCCCGGCCCAAGCACATATTTGCGGCCGATGTGTTTGCTCGGTTTTTGCAGGAATGGCCCCCCGTGGCGATACGGTCAAGTGATGTCCACTTGGGTGAGTCCCCAAAACTATCTTGCCTTTTCTTCCCCCCTTAACCGATAATGTGTCCAGAATCTGACACCTCGCACGTTATCTACGGCTGCTGTTCTGGTCCAAGTTAGCTCCGTCTCTCCCCTGGTCACTGGCAATGGCCAGAGCTGCTCTTCCGTCTCCCACCCCAACCCCCACAGTCAACTCTCAACCCAGCGCCCAGAGTGATCCCCCCTCCCCCAGCACAGCAGACCTTTTGAGCGAGACTTGCTTAACCCTACCCATCAGCAGTTGTCCTATCCGCGGTTCAGCCTCCTGAGATAGGATTCAAGTGTGTCCAAAAATACCTCCAGAGATTTGATCTTCCGCACAAATCACTAGGGAGCGTTGCTGCTTCCTCCGTGGCTTGAAAGTCTAGGAACACAGAGGGGCATCAGAGAGGGCTACCAGACCCTGCCCTCACCAGGGAAGGAAAACGCCGTATCACCAGTGTAGACGCAAAACGAAACAGCCAATTTTATTTGTACAACGTGAGCTACTGTCTTGTGTGTTGGTGAGTCACCCCAAGTCCGCTCTGCTTGGATTTTGCCAACAACTCCGCTTGGCTTCTGACCTTGGCTGGGTTTGGGCTGGTTCTGGCTCAGGGCGAGGGTGAACGGGGTCCAAACCTTGCACTTGACAGGGGTGTGTTGCCTCATGCACAACGGAAACTGGTGTTCCTGCGCTTGCCTCGCAGACTGACTCCAGATGGAGGCTGAAGTTGAATCATCTAGTTTCCTTTGCAGCTCTGTTTAAAAGGTAAGAAAGTAGATGCTCTTACCATATAAAGGTCTCGTCTGAGATACACCTCAGACTACAGGAAACCATGCACCCTTTTATCTCAACTTATTAAAAAACTGTGTAAAGAGAAACTTTTTTTTTTTTTTTTTTTTGGCCCCTTGGGGCAGTGTGGTTTTATTTGACATGAGAAGCGCACAGGAAATGGTGGTAAAGTGCTTGGACAAAAGCGAAACTTAGTTCCCGGTACACCTCCTTTCGTAATGCATGCCTGGGACAGTGATCGGTCACTAGACTTTAAGGTTTTTCATGGTAATGGAAACCTCAAGGCTTGTCTACGTTTCTTCACTTGTGGAGTATTTCTGTGGGATCTCTGGAGTGACTACCGGCCCACGGTCACGTTCACCTACATCTCTTCATCAGGACTGCCCTGCCTTGCCGGCTGTTGGCTGGATCCCCAGGTACTTTCAGGGCAAGGACTGTTGTGTTAAAACCACCTGCCATCTGTTGGTGAAAAGTTTTTGGATTCTAAATGATGAGTCACTTATGTCTCCTGCTGTTCCTTCTGCCGCCAGAACTAGTTTACCTCTTGGACTGTGTCAGGGGAGATGCTACGAAAACTGGTCTTGAAGCTTTGTCCTACGCAAAGTTCACATCCCTAATGACCACTCTTTTCCTGGTGCTATCGCTAGAATGGTGGGGAGGACTCGCCTTTGCATTTCCACAAGGCGGCGAGGAGACAGCAACAGCTTGTTTCCTCCTCACTCCAGGATCCTTCACGGGTAAATCTACAGCCCCTCACTTGGGTCGGGCTCTCAACTCCCAAGATGGTTTTACGCTTCCTTGTCAATGGTCCCTTGGTGGGACTCCAATGCCGGTCACCTGTGTATGACACAGGGTAGGCCCTCACTGACCACTGGTTCAATGAATGAGTGAGGTCTGTGACTACAAAGCGGTCACCCAAAGCCACTCATTAGACCGGGGTGCCCACGTGACAGTGCCACCTGCAAAGTCACCTCTCTGATAGTGAGAGAGGCGGCTCTTGCCAACTTCCAAAGGAGAATACTCGGAATGATTTTTCGGAGAAATTCAGGAGACTCTTGCCGTAGAGAGCTTGGTGTGATCCTGTAACCTGAAAGCAAGAGTTATGGGAAGAGTGGGGACCCGGGGTGCCTGGGGACAGGGACTTGGACTTAACAGCAGAGCTCGGTGTTTTCCCAAGAAGGTGAGGTCGGTGAGCCCCTCTGTCCGCTGGAGCGCAGGGGCTGGAGTCCTGCGTGAAAACAGAAGGCGTGTTTCTCCGCCGACTTGGCTTCACACAAATCAATTTTTATTGTGTCATCATCCTTTTGTCCAAAAAAAAAAATTTTATCAAGGTGGCTCAAATCTAGCTCTATTCTCATGTCCTAAGATACCCTAAAATATTTCTATGTTTCATGCCTTCCACTTTTTTTTGCCACCCCCAAATTCCAAGCTGAATTGCAGCTGCAAAGCCCTAAGTGCAGAAGATTCTAGCTCCCTCCAGCATGCTCTGTTTCGCTGAAGTTTTCTACAGATTTCCTGCCTGGAGAAATTACCGAGTCCCAGGTGGGTGGGATTTTATTCTTACCACAGAGTAGGTGTGATTTTGAGGGAGGCTCTTCCCCCAGCCTCCTAGGATCAGAGGCAGATATGCACCCAGGTCCTGGGTGGGAGGTAAAAAGCTCCTTTACTGAGAGTACCAGGCTCGACGCCGACCCCCCCACCCAAGTCCCCTCCACCATGGTCGCTGGTTGGGAGAGGTGGCCAACTGCGTGGGCTGCCCAAGGTCCAGCAAGTCCCAGCTGACCTTTGCAACTGAGCTGGTATTAGGAAATTGGACCACACATTCTGAAAGAACCCACTCTGGAGTGATCTGGGTGGTGTGGGATGTGGAAGGACAAGGCGAGCCTTCTTTAGAGGAAACGATGTTGGCGTTAATCTCCGTGGCTGAGTATCAAGTTGCTGGATGTAACACTTCCAGCCGCCTTCCTTATCTAGGTACAAGGCGCACTTGCTGCTGAGGCCGCCACGCTGATAGGCTTCTGGAACTCCTACCTTCTCTGTGTACCCAGGAGCAGGGAGGGCGCCTGTGATGGCAGAGCTCTTGAGGGACTGGCTCCCCTACTCTGAATGGTGATTTGGCCACAAAGAGGATCCTGATGAGAGCTGGAGGTCTTGCTGAACTCCCGACACAAGAGGACTCTGGCGAGTTGTTCACGTCACCACTTCAGAGTTGGAAAGCCAAGATCCCGTGGTCTTCAACACGGCTGGGCTAAGGCATTCAGATGCCCCACGTGCCAGTCAGCCAGACACGTGGGCACAGGGTCTCTCAGCATGGGTGCAGCTGAATGAGGCCCGATAGAGGAACCCTTGTCCTCCCTGGGGTTCCGAAATCACAAAACAGGGACACTGCTGTCCCCGCTCCAGGGAGTCTCTGTTGGAAGGAGGTGAAACACCGAGACCACGTCTCCACACCCCGATAAGCCAATGGCGCCTTCAGTGCAAACTTGTACAGACTTGTATGTTCATATGGTTTAAAAACAAAAAGATTCCATGAGTGACAAAAGCAAAGGAAATCAGAGTACACTGGTTTTTCTCAGTTTGGGAAGACTGTGGCATGCAGAGAGTAGCTACTGATGTTTGCAAACCTACTTATTCTCTATTTAAAAGTGGCTACTTGGCTAATCCACGGTTGTGGAAGCTATATGCTTTCTAGCTCCCAGACTATTTCAGAAACGTTGATGTGTTGGGGGATTTGTATTAGCAAAAGACCTGTTCTCTCCTCTGAAGCCACATCACACAAACTGTAATCCCCAAGAAACTCTAGCCACCCGAGCCCAGCAAAGAGGCTGCTTCCAAGATAGTGTCAACTGCCTGTTTCTTAAAGATGTTTGCAAGAAATACAAATGCCAGTTCGACATTTCCTGAGCCCTAGTTATTTACCAGACTTGAATCCTCTCTGGGAAGTATTTAATCCTGCATCAAATACAGAAAGGCAAACCACTGGCTTCAAGAGAGGGAGAGTTCATTTGTAAAGGCAAGCGGGTGCTCCAGAAAGGACCCAGACCTCGGGGAAGGGGGAGACCTGGTCACGGTGGTTTCAGGAACAGCCCTGGTTAACTTGCCAGTTCACTCCAGTGCTGGAGGGAATTTAACAACTGGAAGAGAACCTTCTCAGTGTGCTTGGCGCATGTGCAAATTTCACTCCTGCAGAGGAGAGGCTGTGAAGGTGGGTCGCAAGGATCACAGCCGCCCCAAGTTCACACGGCACTTGGGACTGAGCTGCCCGGAAGGCCACAGCAGCCAAGCGTGCTCCTTGCTCAGAGACCCAGGACCCTGGCTAGGGGGCTGTGGACTCAGAGCTCCCCCTCCCCTTCTTCCTGCGAGATGCCCAGCACCGACTTGTGGAGGATTTTGCACTCCTGCAGAGATCTGGTGAGGTCAGAGAACCGTCTCCTGGGCACTTCCATGGTTTCAATGCTGCAGGGCTGGTAGCTGGCCTGGTTCTTGTCCTCGGCCACAGCGACAACTGTCTGTAAGGCATCGGTGGGCCAGAAATGGTGAACGAACCTTCCGCCCGAAGGCGACCTGACGGCCAGCAGCAGCCTGGGCTCTTGATCTGAGGGCTCCTCCGGGTCCCCCGCCCTGGGGGAGGTCTGTCTCCTGGTCCGGACGATGACTTTCCTCTCTGGGGAAGAAGCTGGAGCTCTGGACTCTTCTTCACTCGTCTTCACGGTGCTGCTCAGCTGCAGGGAGCCGGCCTGTTTCACCACTGTTTCCACAGACCCCTCCTCCAGGCTCTTCCTGTTGATGGAAGGGAGGACTGGGTATTTATTGAGGGAGGAGGAAGCGCCAGCCGGCATCTGCTGCAGCAGCTCGGGGATCTCGCCGGGAGCTCCCTGGTTTGGAGACCTGGGTGCGCAGGCTCCCGGCCTCTGGCCGCCGGGCGGCTCGCAGGGGATGGCTGGAGTCAGGGAGGCCGGCGCGCGGTGAGGACCGGGCTCTGTGCCCTGCGGTCTGTGCAGGCTCGGCCGCGTCCGTCCCTTGGCGGACTTGGGCCTGAGGACGTGCATGTTCGCCGAGTCTGGCTGCCAGATGAAGCCGTCAGCGGCCGTGCGGCCCGCGGTGCTGCGTTCAGGGGGGGCTACGTTCACAGGGGCCTCGGTGGCCATTGCTTCTCAAGACCCCTAAGGAAGCAGGAGAGAAGAGAAGCCGTGGATTATACTTCCCGGGACTCCCGCCTCCAAGCCGATCACCCCCGGGGCCGGAATCAGTGCCAGCTGGCAGGGAGTTTGGGGCTCCTCTCTGGATTTCTGGCGTGGGTGGGGGGCACCGGGTGCCACGCATTCCTTCACAACCTCCGTCATTTCAAACCACTTGGAAAAATCAGTGAACCAAGAGTGAGGGGAGACAGGTGTCGAGCCCACCAGTGAAGAGATACTTTCAATGAGTAATAATTGCCATGAGGAAAATAAACAAAGTCGGCACCGGGGAGTGACTTGGATTGGGGGGGTGGTGAATTCTTATTCTTACGGGGTCAGGGAGGGGGCACCGTTGCTGATCTCAGCCCGTTGGCCAGAACTCACAGGGAGGTACGCAGGTTCTAGGCTAGGGGCCAGCAAACCTTTTCTGTAAATGGCCAGATAGCCAATATTTCCAGTTTTGCCGGCCACGGGGTCTGTCACACAACTCCACAACTCTGCCTATGGGGTGTGGCAGCCACCACAGACAGCGAGTGAATGAACGGGGGTGGCTGTGTGTCATGAGTCTTCGTTTGTGGACACTGACATTTGAATTTCATGTCATTTTCATGGGGCACAAAAGATTCCTCTTCTTTCCATTTTTCCCCCAACCATTAGAAAGTACAAAACCAATTCTTAGCCCACAAGCCACACAAAACCGGCAGTGGGCCGTCGTGTACCAAACCGGGTCTTAGACCATCTCCACAGGGACGCTGGGCACGAGGTCATCCCACAGGTATAGGACCCAGAACACTCGCTCCTTGCTCACAAAGCCCCCTATCGGCAGAGCCTGGACTTGAACCCAGGTCTTGTGACCCGCAGTCCTGTTCTGGAGGACCGGGCTTCACTTTCTGTCTTCCTAGCTACCTGGAGAACCCTGCAAGGGGGTTCTCATGCGTGCTAGCAAAGTCCCATAGAAGCCCCGGGTTCCCAAGCTCAGGAGGAGGCGTGGGCACTTCTCTGTGCAGGCCCCAATGGCCAAATCAAGTCTCCTTCTCCCCCCTCACCATCTTGGTGGCCCCTTCATTAACCCGGTTGCCACCACCTCCCCCCTTCCAGGCCCTGGTGACATACTTTCCTGTACACTGCGGGGCGTCTAGGGCTCCCCCCACCTTGGAATCCTGACCACCACCACATAGGCTGACCAGGTGTCTCCTTGTCCTCTGAAGACCTTCTGGTAATTTCCCAGTGCCTCACAGTCCCCAAGGAACAGCATGTCCGAGTGCAAAGGAACCAGGACCTGATGTCCTAAGTCTGGGGTTCTACTGCAGGCTGGGCCGGGAGTTAGCTGAGAAACCACGGGACTGTCAATCTACCTTCCTGATGCATCCCTTTCCTCACCTATAGAATTAGCCATATGACCTTGAAGACATTATTTAAATACCTCTAAGGTCAGTCCCTTTTTCCGCAACAGGAAGACGGTAATACGAAATCACGTAAAGTGGCCATAAACACCAGGCTTGAGGCATGTGTAGTCAAGGCTTAAGAAGAGGTAAAGTTCTTTTGCTTTTGTGTTTGGTTTTCTGTTTGCTTAGTGCTTTCTATTATTTTAGGTCCCAAAACCTTACCTGTTGCTGCAGAGTTTTTCCCCCAGGAGGCCCTTGGTGGCTCTCCTCCTAGCCACCTCTGACCAGCAGGGCAAACCATGGAACCCGTGCCTGCCCCACCCACTGCACAGAAATGCCGGAAGGTTGATTTCAACTGCCCATGAACTTGGCTTAAAAATGCAAAATCAGGGACACCTGGGTGGCTCAGTTGGTTAAGCAGCTGCCTTCGGCTCAGGTCATGATCCCAGCGTCCTGGGATCGAGTCCCACATCGGGCTCCTTGCTCGTCAGGGAGCCTGCTTCTCCCTCTGCCTCTGCCTGCCATTCTGTCTGCCTGTGCTCGCTCTCTCTCCCTCTCTCTCTGACAAATAAATAAATAAAATCTTTTTAAAAAATGCAAAATCATGTTTTCCTAAGAAATGCCTTCTGATGTCCCACTTTAATTGCATCCTTACCTCAAACCATCTTACGCCATGCTACCTTCATCACAGTCCTGAGCAACGTAATTCCAACCCTGTAGCCTTGCATTCTAATGTTATTGGAACCCATGTTCCAAATTTTACCCATGTTGCCAAATTTTAGAAAGTATCCTCTTCCTCTCCATTAAAACCATACCCAAACAAGACACAGTCTTCCCCTATATTCCCCAGGCACTAGCCAGTTCGAAAGCTATCCTCCCTTTCTTAACTTAAAGGCCTCTATGTTTGCTCCCTTCTGTCCACAGACTGGGTCTTTCCACACTTCCCATCTTCTACTTCTCGCTAGGTTTTCACACCCAATCTGGCTGCTGGGAGTTCAGGAACCTTCTCCTTGGCATGAAAAAAAGCCGGCCTGTCTCCTTGTTAATTTAATCTGTTTTCTGATCAACTGTGAAGAATGTGGTTTTTCCCCTGTTGGCTGAGTTCTAAAGTCTTTCACTTGTAATTAAGCAGCTCTGCACTTTAACTCAGGGTGACACGAGAAGGTCGTGATTGTCCAACTGTTCTGCCAAAGATAAGCACAATTTGGGAACCAGCTCCCCTTCTCGGTCCTCCCTCCCCCCTCCAGCAATGGCTATTAATTTGCCACAGCTTCTACAGAATTATCACAGACTTGGCTTCTAACTCCCACACATGCCTCAGGAAGGTTTAACTGTCAGTAAGTTTGGTAACTTAGAAACCTCTTCCTTAACAACTTTGATGAGGAAAGTCATGTGTTCTCGCAGGCTCTCTGCTGGATTATTTTTAACAGTAAAACTTGACTATGTGCATGCACTTTCTATACCTTTTGGTACTATATAATTATCCATGTTCAGGGGGTGTCATATTCAAGACACCCTGGTCATAAGATAACATGACTGCGAGCTATCTCAGAGAAAAAAACCTCAATTATGACTAATTCCTATAAGCCCACTCATGGTTATTTAGAGACTAACACCTCCTTCAGGTAAAACCGCTCCATCGAACCTGCTTTCATAACCCACTGCCTCCTCCCGAGCGCGGGGACCATCTGTCACACGGAGGGAACACCAACTCTCCCCAGCATCTATCCCATAGAAAGGGGAAGCTGGGGAGGTGGTGGTGGGGAACAGGTGTTTAAGGACCTGGGCCAACCATGCTTTTGTATCTACACCTTGGGTCCCGAACCCTGTCCACTCCCCTGGGTCCGGGAAGGCTTGGGCAGTGCCCATCACTACCCCCCGCTTAGCTCCTTTCCCCACCTCGAGGCCTGGCAGACGTTCAACCACAAAGTGATTTGACAAGATCTTGGTGTGGGCATCCATCAAGCCACCAACCAAATAGGCAAGTGGCCTGTTTGCTTAAACAGAATAGCTACACCCCAGAGGCCTGCTAGGAGTCAGGAAACAAACATCAGTAACGGTTTCCAGGGAACTGCCAAAAGGGCAGGTACCCATTGCTTAAGATGAATTGTACAATCGACTGGAAAGGAGGAACATTGGACAGGAAAGGCAGAGGCCATATTCCTGCTTTCCAAAGGAGCCCACCTCTCAGCACAGGGTCAGACCACCCCCTTTCACTGGCAACCCAAATCTAAACCCACAGCAAATGCAGTAAAATACACCCACCCACGTACCATCTGCTGGTATATACTGAGCATGCATACATTTGAATTGGTCTTTTAAAAATGTTTATCAGTTAATACTATCCCCTGCCAACAACCCCACCACCCCCAAGCCCCAATCCGCCGCCCCCCCCTTCCCCGTGAGGCTTTCAAGATGAAAGCACTCAGAAGAATCAACAGGAGATGGTAGTTGGCCTGAGCAGGAGAAAACTTTGGTACCATTCCCAGTTCTACCCCCGGCTAAATGATTAGAATGCACTGTCCCACGCAGAGTGCAGAGTGCCACGTTTACAAGGGGGAGTGGAGAAATTGGACCACAAGCCACCAAGTGATCAAAGGTTTGGAAAAGGCAGTGGGGATGGTTGTTAGAGCAGCGTGGGGGAGGGGGTAGGAGGAGGAGGAGAGCTTAATTATTTCCAAGTAGGGACAGCTCTAAAAGGAAAGGAGCTGAGCTGGAACAGCAGAAGCAGACATTTGGGGGAGGGGCAAGAAAGAACGTCTAGAAAGTGAGCGGTGCCTTGGGTGAAAGCGCATGGGTCTGGGGGAGGCTCTGATCTGGTTCCGGTCGATCCGAGGGCAGGACGTCCTTCGGTCCCTGTGGGTCTGTCCGTGTCCCAGTCTATACTGCCCAGCCAGGAGCGCATGGCCCGGCGGTTTCCCAGCCCCCTCGGCTTCCGCGGAGCCCGGGAGCTGTCCCATCCAGCAACGGTGAGCTGGGCCGGGCTGGCTGGCTTTGCCCCGGAGTGGCCGCTTCTCCCCGGGACCCCTCCTGTCCCCCCCCCCCCGGGGGGGGGCGGCCTGTCCCAGGGCAGCGGGCGCGCTCACCTGGCCGCTGCTCCATCCGCCCCCGCAGTTGCCTGGCTCAGTCCGGCTGGTAAACAGCCCCCGTCTCCGGGGCAACGGGCAGGAGGGGGCCACGTGCTTCCGGTCGGTGGGGCACCCCGCCCCGCCCCAGGGTCGCGCGGGTGGGGGGCCTCTTGGGTCCTCTCCTGGGAGGGGCTGGGGAGCACCGTGGGCTGTGACCTGGGGGCAGGCCCCAACCCGCTCAGTGTCCCTGGTTAGGGGAGAGGCTGCTGGACTGATTCCCCCCAGGGCACCCTCCATGCTCAGCGGCTGATTCTAGGGCTTGTGTTGAGTCGGGGCCTCTCTCTGCCTTGTCTCTTCTCAGGGCAATGTCTTTAACACCAGCCCCACACTCCCCGCGGCTTCGGGGCCCTTGGGATCAACTATATCTGCCCCGTTTTGCCTCCCCTAACCAGGACGCCGGTACTTCCAGCAACCCCATCCACCTCCACCCCATTTGTCTTCCCAGTGGAAACAGCAGCCCATTGCCCTCTAGGCCTTCTCACTGCCCCGCCCCCAAACCTGCTCGTTTCCTGCTCTGATGAGCCCGCAGTCCTTCACCCAGGCCATTCCCTTTGGAGAATCCCCCACGTCCTTGTCCTGCTGCCACTCCGTCCCTCCCACCTGATGAAACTCCATCAGTCCACTTACAACCAGGGGCTGAAGACACCTTGACCAGCCGCATACCTTGGCATAGTTTATGGAAAGGTGTGGTCTCCAACACCTACTGGACCCTTAACCCCAGGCAGAAATCCTCCCACTTCCCCCAGTTCAGTTCTGTCTCCTTTCTCCTATGGTGGTTATTTCAAACCTTGTACTCTCTCCTGAAACCTCTCCCTTCTCCCCTGCCCCTCCTCCAACGCAGAAGAATCCTTACTTCCCTCTTCAGAGACAAAAGAGAAGCCATCCTATGGAAGCCTTGTTAGTGTTCTGTCATCAGACTACACACTTGCTCTCCTCCCTCCCTCCTGCTCGAATGGGAGGGGACATGTCCTCTGACTCTGTCCAAGACCTACTGCTCCTCCAACGGCCCCAAATCCAGTTCCCTGCCAAAGGGCCACACACATACACTCCAGACCTTTGCTCCTGCTGTCCCTGATGCCTGGAAGAGTCTTCTCCATCCTCCCCAAACTTTGCCTCCTCTCTTCCTTTGCCTAATGCCCACGTAGCCTTCAGATCCCAACTTGAATGGATGAAGGCTTTCTTCCAAAATGGAATTAACATAGCTTCTGAAGGAGCTCTTACGACTACTATTGTGTGCCAGGCACGGTTCTAGACTCTTGGAATACACAGACGAATAATTTCGTGACTATATTATTGGAAGGTAATGTTAGTAGACAAAAAACAAATTATCACAGGAAAGAATCAGGGTATCCTAGCATTGTGGCCGGGTATCTGCTGTCTCGTGTGTCCTAGACACACGGACACGGGATTGCGCTAGGGCACGACTGCGACCCTCCTCTGAGATGGTCACAGTCTGGTTGAGGAGGCATGTCACACGCCCTTCAGGAGTTATAGATCAGATTGTTTTCAAAATACAGTTTGAGCCAAGAATGGAAGGGCGGGCAGGGGTTGGACATGGTTATGTGCCCCTGTCCCTGACAGGAAGGTCTTTGGGCCCCAGGAGGAGGGGATCATTTCAGCAGTGAGGGTCCCTCCTGTCTCAGGAAAGCTGTGCCTGACCAGTGGGAGCTGCGGGTGGGCCATACCACCTGCTGGGGTCGCCTCCTGCCCGGCCCTAGACATCCGGGGTGGCACCTGGGGCCCCAAGGAGGTACAGGAGGTGACGGTCTAAGGAGCCATTGGCTTCACAGCTCTGTGCTGGGTGGCTTCTTGCTTGTAAATGATTCTGTCAGAAATATCTAAAGCAATGCTCTTCAGGCCTTTGACGCCCACCCAAAAAAGATTTAAAGTAGATTCTTCATCAGCTATTTTAATAGCACCTAAGGATTATGCAATCTTTTGGAAAATCAAATCCGCTTCTCCCCCTACCATGCGTGTGTGTGTGTGTGTGTGTGTGTGTGTGTGTGTGTCCCTACGTGAGCATGCACTGAAATGGGGCTGATGCCTGGGGTCTGTTTAATATTCAGCAGGATGTGTCCTTTGCTCCCCAGGGCTATGTAACGCACAGTGCCGGGGGAAGCTGGAGGGAAGGAAAGAGAGCCCATCCGCCAATGGCTGTGCCTTCCTGCTCTTTAAAGAGAGCGCTGACTTTGTCACCTTTGTCTCCCCTTTCTTTAAAGAACATGTCTTCAAAAGACGAGCCCTATAAGGCCTGGTCTCTGACATGCGTGCAAAATGGATTCTCAGTAAACGTGGCCAGAGGCACCTGCTCTGCCAGGTTCAAAGTGGGGTCGCCCTCCTTCCCAGCCGTGGTTCCCTTACTCCCCAGCTTCCTCCATGGGTTCCAGCCAGTTTATTGCCCAAACGGGCCTTTGGTCTTCTCATCTCCAGGGTCGTTACTCATGCCTTCCCCACCCTGCTTCCTTCCTCGAAGTCAATCCAAATTTACTGATCCTTTAAGGCCCCTGTTAAAAAGTCACCTCTTTCATGGAGGCTTTTCCTGACCACCTCCTCCTCAACCCCAAACCACATGGGCTTTTGCTGATCCCTTTTGGTCCAGTGGAATGTGTCCAAGATGGCACCACCCACCCTCACCAGGTCAGTTCCTCTGATCTTCAGTGCTCTCTTCCAGAAAGGCATCATTGGCCTCCTTTGCAAAACAAAACAAAACCAAAACCAAAACAAACAAACAGAAAAACAACTGACCCTCGGGGTCCCTCAAGTTCTTGAGTGGCCGAGCTATTCCAGAACCCCAGTCTGGCTGATTCCACCCCGTACTCCAGAGCCCACCCCCAGCCCGGCATTCCCACATGGCACCTTTACCTGCACCCACCTGTTGCACTGGTGGTGAGGCAGTGGGCATGGGCCCTAGAATCCAGGCTTGAGTTTAAATCCTGGCCCCACCGCTTGCTAGCTTGCTAGAGACCTTGGGTCTCTGATTAGTGTTCTCTGGACCTTGGTTTCTAACTCTGTAGAACGTAGGTGGTTAAGAATGGGAGTGCGTTGGGCTTAAAATCAGATGCTATGTGGGAAGGTCTTAGCATGTGCCGGGAACGTGTGACTGCTTGGGGAGGGTTAGTGCTCATTATCATGTTGGTTTCACCCTCCGTGTGCCCCTCCGTCAGCAGGACCTGAGCTCCTCGAGGCTAGGAACTTGCCTGTGTCTGAGTCCCTCGCTTTGCCCGCACGGTGCCCACTTCATGATAGGCGCTCAGCAAATGAGTTAAATTAATGAAGAGACAATGCCGATTCCACAGCTGGCTTTTCCACCGAGGGACCCGGCTGGCTGCTACTTGGCATCCCCCAAGGATTTCTGGTTTGAAGTCTAAATTACTTCCCCCAGGGCTGGGCTGAAGACAAGAGCTTCAGTGTCTCAGCAGCTTGTCCCCAAAGAGCAGGTGGCCTCTTTTTGAACTAGCAGCTTCCAAATTTTGGAGTCTATACCCAGTGTACTATTCTTCCCTCGATCCCATTAGATGTGTTGATTGAGACCGTGGGTAATCTTCAAGCAGAAGTAGGACGGGGTGTGTGCCCTGGTGGAGAGGCCAAGACGCTGGCACAGTTACTATGCGTCCTGATGCCTGAGCATTCCCTGCAAGAGGGAAGTTTCTAGATAGTGAAATCCACCTCTTAAAGTGCAAGATTCTACTGTTTCCCCATATTATTAGAAAACATCCATTCACGTTGCGCCTCCTTCCCTGTCTTCTTAAGCAGAACATAGCAAACATGGTACTTCACCTTGGCTACTGTTGGCCAAGCGCTTTCGACCTCAGGAACTTGTTCAGTCTTGAGGGCAATCGGTGGGAGGGGCAGGCTCATTGTTTCCACCTTGCGGGTGATGAAGGGAAGTTTCAGGAACTTTCAGTGGCTCTGCCAGGAAGTGGGGGAGCCCTGCTCCTACCCTCTTCTCCAACAGAGAAGCTGGAGCTGTTTGCCCTGCACCTCAGTCTCTTACACAATGCAGCCTTTTCTTGACGACTTGAAGTCAACAACACTCCAGGTGCAACGGTGTTACTGTAGCCAGAACTATCCGTCCCCACACTCAGTGGTTCCAGGTTTGCAGGCTTGGTCCATTATCATTTTCATCACTCCCTTCTCTCCCTTGCCCACCTACTAAAAGCCACCATTTAACTCCCTTCCCGTTCCACTGCTGGGTCTGAGAAAAAGAAGCTGACCCCTTGCTGGAATTGTGTCTCAAGTAAAAACGTTCACTGTGTTTTGGGTAGGTAGAGCCCTGGGCACAGTGCCCTACAGGGAAGCAGGAGAATGGCTCAAGGTTAGGGATGCCAGTTTTGGTGTCCACACACCTCGGGCGAGTCCTCGCTCCATCATTATGCAGGACAAAACCCCTCACTCCTGCCGGCCTCTGTTCTCCCATCTAGAAACTGGGGTTGATCATCTGGGCCACAAGGGGAGACTTGGAAGAGAATTAAGGGAGATAATCCACAAACAGTGCTTAGTCCATGCTGGCCCTGAGGAGGGGATAGTTTTGCTTATGTTTCTGTCACTCAAAGCATCATCAGACTCTGATCATTTCTTCCTTCCTTCATTCGTTCCTCAAATATGGATTTATCTCCCACCTCTCTGTGCCTGGCTTTCTCACTCGCACGATGAAGGTGATAGCGGTATTTCTCCGGCTGAGGGCTGTGAGGACGTACTGAGTATCTGTCTGCAAAGTGTTCAGAAGCCTCGCAGGGTGTGGAAGTGTGACACAAAAGTGACTCATCCTCACCATCATCCTCGTGTGTGCCAGGCCCTGCGTGTGCCGGGAGGCACTGGGAACAAAGAGGTGAGCAAAATAGAATGAGCTTTGATTATGGAGCTTGTGGGTTCTTTACTGCTCATTTTCTCTGTGGGGAGAAAAGCCAGCCGACATTTCAGCGTTGTCTACATCAGATGAATGGATGGGTCTGAGGGCATTGCTCACCGGCACCTGCCGACCCGCTGGCTGCTGCGCTAGAGGCTGGAGCTGGAGCCCGTGCTGTGCTCCCCACCATGCTCTCGCCCTTCGTCACGTCCCCGGGGCCTCCGGCCCTGTGCCCCTGCTGTCAGTTCAGTGCAATCCAAAGCACCCGCAAGCGGTCAGTCAAAGGAGAGGACCGTGCCCGTCTCACCTCAGTCACAGCCGTGGAGGCCAGTAGATGTCTGTGAAAATGCTCTGTCACCCTCAAAAGGCCACACGGGCAAGAGGTCTAGGCAGGGAGCCTGGTGAGGTGGAAAGAGCGCTGAACTGGGAGGTCGGGACCAGAGGTTCAGTTCTGGTCCTGCCACTTGGTAGCTGTGAGTCACTGCTCTCTGAGCCTTGCTTTCCTAAACTGCCAAACAGGAAAGTGATAGGCTTTACCTGTCGGGTTGTAGGAAGAGCAAATAGGAGTGGAATATAAATTTAAGGTAGCTCAAGGCCCCCTCCAACTCCTCCTTTTGAAGGTGAGTTCACTGTTTATCACTCTACATGGGACTAAGTTGGTCTCCCTGGACACAGATTCTGAGACGGAGAAGTGCATTCTCGGGAGGCTCCCAGGAGAGACACCTGTCGGGAAGTGAACAAAGATGGATTGGAGAGAGGGAGAAGCTGACACATAAAGGGAGAAGCTGACACATAGGGAGAAGCTGACAGAGAAGGAGAAGCTGACACACAGAAGGAGAAGCTGCACACACGGTGGGAGGTTGATAGAGAAGGAGAAGCTGGCACAAGGAGGGAAAAGCTGACACACAGAGGGAGAAGCAGACAGAGAAGGAGAAGCTGGCACACAGAGGGAAAAACTGACACAGGGGGAGAAGCTGACACACAGGGAGAAGCTGACACACAGAAGGAGAAGCTGACAGAGAGAGAGAAGCTGGCAAGCAGAGGGAGAAGCTGACAGAGAGAAGCTGGCACACAGAGGAAAAAGCTGACAGAGGAGGAGAAGCTGGCACACAGGGGGAGAAGTTGACACTCAGAGAAGCTGACGCATAAAGGAAGAGTTGGCACACAGAGAGACACTGATTTCATTACCAGTAACACACCCAAGTCCCTTTCTTTGTCTCTCCAAAGCGTCATCACCTGCTCTTCTAAAAGACGTGCATGCCTTCTTCTTGGACTACACCATCGCACGGTTATTTTTGCAAACTCAGAAGAGGAAAGGGAGCCAGCCTGTAGAGACGGAACCTAATTTAAAAACCTCGCTGCAGCACTTGGAACGGAGGCTGGCTGAGACCAGGCCAGGTCCAGGCCGAGCCTTACATCCTCCAGCAGAACCAGGCCAGAGAGGGGCAGAGGTAGCAAGGACACCTGATGCACTGGCCCGGGGCCCTGCAGCAGGGAGCTCATTCTGAAGTTTTCCCGGGAAACTTTGTCACGGAGAGTAAAGCTAGCCAAAGCTCAGTGCCTATCAAATTCTCTGGGATCAACAGAGCTACTGTTTGTACTCCGAGTCCTGCTGTTATCAGATCGAGCCTGATTCCTGATGGGCCACATCAAGGCCACTTGCACTTAGAGCTCGTGCCAGAACGGGGGTGAGAAGGCTCCTTGGGACAACGGGGTCCCTGAGCCTCCTCTGTTGTCCTATGGCAAGCGAGCCACATATGAGGACACCTAGTGCTACAAATATTAAGAAGGGTGTGTTTTGCTGTCCTAGCAATTTTCGGTACCGAGCAGATTTACCTGCCTTGTTTCCATTGGTCCCCCCAAGTCTGCGAAGCTGGGGGCTCTGTGGGTTCGAGAAGGCTCTTCTGACTCTCTCTGTCTCTAAAACAATAGCAGAGTCTCTCAATTTGTGAGGATGAAATCATGGAATGCCTGTAAAGACCTCGAAGAAAACAGCACGTGGCATTGAGGAACTCCTTAATATATGTTTGAAATTACTGACAGGTCTTTTAGACTCACTTTATAAGAGCGGAAGCCCAGGTTCAGAGGAGCTAAGCTCCTCTGAAGGAGGAGCTTCCCTTCCAAGGAGGGAAGGAAGACACGGGTGGGGGCCCACCGTGCTAGCGGGGCTGGACTTCCCGCCGTGGAATTTCCATCACGGACACCCTGGATGCCTTTAAACTTGGGAACCGTGGAAATACCGACTCCTCAAAAGAAGAAAGGAGTGGACGGCATTGCCAGAAAAAGAAAAGAAACATTTGTACTCTTCAGACAACGGAGCCCTTCGTATCTTTATATTTAGGTTCTAAATACCAGAAAGGGTATCATATTCAGAGATAATTAGGTTTGAAAAAGATCCCTTTGCTCTGAGCCCTGAGCTGTGATTGGGGTTTGGCACCCACATGGCCTCGCCTCATTTTGGTTATTTTCAGGAGTTGGGCTGGCAGACCCCTCATGAGCAGAGAAAGGTGTGATCGCCCTGCCCCCGACCCCGTGGTGTCCTCGGGAATGAAGGCCATTGGGGTTCTCGTGGTCTTTGCCTCCTGCCGTAAGTAGTATGGAGCTGGGAGAGCTCCAGGGCTCTGTCCTCCATCTGGGTGTCCGTGTCTCTGGGCAGCCCCTTCTGACGTGGTATCAGGTGGGGGGAAATCAGGTGTTACTCAAAAGAGAATCGGGAGTGGAATAGGTGCCCACCAAAGTCCTCCTCCTTCTGTTTCTTCTACAAAATGGGCTGGTCCCAGCATTGGGACCTCATGAAACTTTGAGAAAATCAAAGGTTGCTAACCATTTGCTAAGGAAAGGGGGCCTTAACTACTGTTTTACCCCACACCCCCTTTGGAAGCCTCTTATTCTTTCCTTCTTTGCCTTTGTTTAAAGTCACGTAGATTCCAGAACGCAGACATATATCTAGCTAATTTAGGGACAATTAATTATCATCAGAGAGGCTCTCTTATGGTGACTTATGGAATAATGGATAATTATAAGTCATTGCTACCAAGAGATCAGATAACACACCCCTGCACAGTGAGAAGGAACTTGCTAGCAAACTGTGTTGAGTTTGTTGGAAAACTCTTTGACTTGGATGAGTTTGATTCATAGAGATTTCTTCAGATCTGTTTTTCTGTCTGTTTCAGCTTTTAGCTGTCAGTTCTCTAATGTCAAAATGTCAGAAGTGGAGCTCCCATTTTCCCTTTAGTCCGGGGTGGAATTTATAGTTTTCAAGATCATGGGCTGGCGGGGGTGGAGTGGGGGGAAACGCAGGGAGGACCACTTCCACAGCCCCTGTGGTGGGCTCTCTACAAGATCAGTGCCTGGCCTCTCTCTCTCGAGGGGCTGCTGGGGGACAGCAGTGACTACCCCAGGCTTCCTCACCCCTTCTGTGGTGCTTTAGGACTACCCCAGGCTTCCTCACCCCTTCTGTGGTGCTTTAGGACAACAAAACCACAGTTTCACATGGGGAATCTCCTGTGAATGTGTTCCAAACACCTCTGTCTCTGTGTTTCTTACCCAAGTTCATGTTTTTATGTTATTTTATTGCAAAATTAATATATGCAGATAATTAAGAAGTAAAATAAATGAATATAACAAGCTGAAGCCATTTCTCATCCTTCCCAGACCCTAGTCCTTTTCCTACACCCAAAGGTAACCACTCTTCAGAGTTTGGTAGACACGCTTCTAGGCTTTTCCACATGTTCATTTCAACCATTTTAATAGAAAAGTATTACTTGGTCACAAAGTATTACATGGTCACTGTAAAAAAAAAGTCAAACAGCATAAAAGTATATAAACGGTGTCTATCTTCTTCTCCACCTACTTCCTCAATCCCACTGCTCAATCCCGGAGAGATTGCTATTAAAAGTAGATGTTTTCAAGACACAATTTAGTTACTCTCCCTCTGTGAGTGGATATGTGGGTGGTGTTCAATTTTTTGATACCACAAGGGACAAGCTGCAGCAAACATCCCTGTGTGTGTGTGTGTGTGTGTGTGTGTGTGTTCTACCCCCACTTCTGTAAACATTCTGTAGAAGTAAAAATTGCCAGGTCCCTGTATATTTGCCATTAAAAAAAATAAGATTGAGGGCATCTTTTCTGCCTCTGAAGAGATTGTACATGCCTGAGGATATTAGTAGGAACTGGCATCTCTGGTTTTAAACTTTTCCCATTAATGTCGCATGAGACCCAAGGGTGTTTCTGCCTGGGGTGGTGGTTTTCCACTTGGCGGGGTGGGGGGGGTGCTCTGGGGGGAGACATGGTTGACGGTAATGTCTCAAACATCATGGAAGCTGGGTTCTCGTCCTGGGCTGGCAAGAAACTGGCTGTGGGGCACAGTGTTCTCTGATCCTATTCCTTTGCCCAGGAAAGGGGCTGATGATGACATGGGCTGATGATGCCCATGTCTGGGGGCATGTTTTGGGGTCTCTTGGTGTCCCAGAGGCCAGCGGTCTCAGTTCGAGTCACCAGGCTGCCCTGTTCTCACTACCCAGTGTCTTCTTTCTTGTGTTCTGGCCGGCAGTGATGGCCCCTGCCCACAGCAGCTTCTGGCAATTTCAGAGGATGGTCAAACTTATCACGGGACGGAGTGCCTTCTTCTCGTATTATGGATATGGCTGCTATTGTGGCCTTGGGGGCAAAGGGACCCCCGTGGACGACACAGACAGGTGAGTCTGGGGGCTCCGGGCCTGCTCTCCTTTCATGTGCACTGAAATCCAAGCCTGAGGCGAGGCAGGGTGTTAGGACGCTCACACTGCGAGAGACAGAAGCCCATTTGCAGTCCCGCAGCCACCATCTAGAAATCCTGGTGTCCAGACGACGTGCCCCGCATTCTTGTGCCGCACCAGGCCTTGAGAATCATCCAGTCAGTCCTGCTCAGAGCTCGAGAAACGTCTTCAGTTCTCAAACGTCACGGCAAACGTGATCTTCGCTCAGCAACCCAGATTTTAGGATTAGACCACGGCAAGGCCGCCCTGCTGTCTCCTGGGCCTAATTCCACATTCCGGGAGAGAGAATCCCAGTGGCCCAGTTTGGAAAAGTTGTCCATCTGGGTGAGGCCACATGGCCCAGCGTGGCTGCCAGGCCTACTCTTGAGCGTGGGGTGGGGAGTGTGAGTCCTGAGAAGAAGTGGAGGTTGGCGTAACCTGGCGAGGGCATGGGGAGGGAGGAAACAGGAAAGCTTGTACATCATTCGTGTGGAGAAATAAGATGTTTCTCACCACTTTTAAGCTCCTGTGCGTAAATATGTTCTTGCAGTGGGACCCGAAATGTCACTCTTAGAGCTCGATTCCTGGGGGCTGGGCTCCTGAGAGCCTGGAATATTCCACCCAGAGGAATCCCAGAGCTTTACAGGGGGACAGACACAGATGGAACCTCCATCATGTGCCGAGCACTGGCATCGCTGATGGGCACATGGGACCTGCCTTAATCCTTACATATCCCTATATGGTGGCCAAGGCAGTGGTCCCATCCCTAGGTGACAGGCAGCAGCCATGAGGACCCCCTAAACCACCATGGCAAAGCCTAAAGACACACCAGCCCCTGAGTGGCCAAGTCAGGATTTGAATAAGAATTTGCCTGTTTCCAAATCCAGACTCTTTGACCCTCTGTCCCTCCCCTTCCAAGCCCAGAGGCTGATGACAATTTTAATACCATGAGACAAAGATGACAAAGAGCAAAGAGCCCGCTCCCAGGTAGGGTTGGTGAGAGGAAGGACGGAAGCGTCTGGCCCAGAGCATTTGCTTTTCTGTGTCTTAGAATCCAGTCCCCGATCCTGCCCCAACTGCTTTCTCTTCTTTGTGTTCTCCCTTTCCACCCCGGGCCACTCTGAGCACCATGAGAACATGGTGCTTTGGTGTTTTGGTGAGCCCTGTCTTCTCAGAGACTGTCACAGTGCTTGGCACATGGTAGGTGCTCAGGAAAAATTCATTATGTGAATAACCGAGTCACATGGACCTAGGTTTAAGCCGTGTGTGTGTGTGTGTGTGTGTGTGTGAGAGAGAGAGAGAGAGAGAGAGAGAGAGAGAGAGAGAGATTTTCCAGCTGTATCATTTAAGGAAATTCCCCCCTTGGGAGCTCATCTCCTCCCCTATAAAAATAGGGACAACAATCACACTTCACAGGGTTACATGAGGAACTAATGAGATAGCAGAAGGTATTAGAAAGGGCTCACGAAATGTGAGTGGTAATGTTTATATCGTTAATATTTTCAGGAACTTACCTCCTTGTCATCAATGCTTTCTCGCTCTGGGGAGGAGGCAGGGGCGTCCTTTCCAGGGTCCGCCCACGGCTCCCCCGGCCCCTCCGTCCCCCCTCTCCGATACCCCGAGGCCCTCCCCCATCACCTGCTCTGGTCTGGCCCCCAGATGCTGCCTGGCACATGATTGCTGCTATGGGAAGCTAAAGCAGTTTGGTTGCCAGCCCGTGCTGAACAGCTACGAATTCCACATCGCCAACAGGACCGTGGCCTGTGAGTAGCCCTCTCTGCGGGGACATAACTTTGAACCTGGGCATCTCCTTAATGCCTGCCTCCTGGTAGAGGAGCGCTTTGAGATGAAGATGGACAGTTCTAGGAATCGGAGCTTCTTGGGAGTGCTTGCTTGGTCTCTGGCCTCTCCTGTCCATGGCTGCATCTCCAGCACCTTCCAGGAGCCTGGGGTATAGCACCTGTTCAATAAGTAGTTGTTGACTTGAGATTACATTGAATCTTGCAGCTTTGCTTGGCAACTGTTGCTGTCCAGAACATTCCTCTGTCTGTCATGTGTTAACAAAGCAGCTTAGCTGTCTTTCAGTTGAATAAATATTTGTTAAGGGCGAGGACATGCCAAGCCCTGGTAGGTGCTGTCAGGGGCGGCTGGAGGCGGGGGACACAAAAGTAAATAGGAGGGGTCGGGGAAGGGAACTCATGTGTCATCAAGGCCATTCAAGGAGGAGAGCCAAGAACAAGGGTGGGCAAGCACTGAGTGTCCAGCAGGTGGGGAATGGCCCCCGCTATCCCAGAGTGTGTTTGGGGGCTCCTGGGGTGTGTGTCTAGGGAAAGTTTGGTCTAAAGAGCAAGTACATTCGAAGTCCCTGGCTGTAACTTTCTCATAAATGTCATTCATTCCAGGGGAGCCAGTGATTTGAGTGTCCCTTCAGGCAACTGGTCTCCCACCTGGCCTTGTGGAGTTGCACAAACCACTTTCCTCCTTACGTGTATTTGTGCTCAGCTGTGAGTGTGTCGGAATTCACCTGCCCCCCAAGGTCAGGGAACAGCCACCTCCCTTCCTTTCATTCCCCCCACCTTAGAATGGGTGCTCAGTGCCCAAACCCTAGGGCTTCCCAGCGCCCCCCAACCCTGGAGCCATCCCTCAGGACATATCAAGACGGACCAAGCATTAGGACTATTCGGTGTCCCTGACCCAGTGGTGAGACCTGAGCCGGGCAAGGGTGGGGGATGAGGCTGGGGTCTCAGAGCCCCACAATGGGAGGACAGACGGTCTACTTCTCAGCCTCCACAGCCCTCAGCCCCCAGCCACACTGTCAATGAGAAGAACCCCCATTTCCCACGTGAGCTCAAAGAGACTTCTGTGCTGGAGCTCTCTGGCCATGACAGTGCTCATACCTAAAGTTGTGTCTCCTGGGAGATCCTGCAGACCATGTGCAGGGGTTGGGATGGGGTCAGGGCCTGGTGGGTGGGCAAGGGAAGAGGGCTGGAGGAAGTTGCCCCCGAAGTGTTGCTTACTTTGACACATGATGCCCTCAGAGGCAGGGACCAAGCTTCTGGCTGCCTCTTCTCACCCTTCCTCCCCGCTCCCACCCTTGGCAGGAGTCAGGGGGTCAAGCCTGGCGGTTGGCTGGAGCAGGTGCACTCTTCTCAGCCTGGCTCATGGTCTCACTTCCATATGGTTTCTTCTCATTGCTTTTCCTCTTGATCACAACATCTGTCATGTCAAGTGTTACCTTAAAGTGCTTGAAAAGTTACCACTTTTAGAGAAAATATCCTCGAGAAGCTCTGTCCTCTGGTGCCCCCATGAAGTGTGGGGACTGAGGAAGAAGGGAAAAGGTGATCTGAGAAGGGAAGTAGAATTTCAGCCGGTGTGGAGCACCTGCCCTCACTGTGGTCCCAGGTTTGGGGCGAGCCTCTGTCCTCTGCACCTGGAGCAGCTTTGCTTTGCTTTGCTTTGCTTTCTTTCTTTCTTTCTTTCTTTCTTTCTTCTTTTTTTTTTTTTTTGGTGCAGCTTCTTTAGCAGTTCTCCTCCCTCTCCCATGTAGGGCCAGAGCCACAGCCTGGGACCCCAGGAGTTGGGGAAGACAGTGATCTGAGTGACAAGATGGACCCCTCCCCTCCCCCCACCAAAGTGGCACACAGAAGCATCCTCTGCTTGGCACCTGCTGGGTGGTGGTGGGAGGTGCAGGGCCGAGCTGGGAGCTGGTGGGGAAAGTTTGCAGCCTGGGCTGTGCTGCCCACAGATCCTACCAGGCAGCCAGTTGCCCCTAAAGCTTGAGAAGACCTCCTGGAGGCCGGCACCCTGCTAAGGGCGTTAGCATGGGGAGGGGGCAGGTGCTTCCCAGACAGTGAGTACCAGGCCAACCCCCGGTCCTCCCCACCTGACCTTGCCAAACCCCAGCTCCCAGGAGGAGGGCCAGGAGCTGGTGATCTGAGTTCTGATCGTGGGTCTGCTGCTGGTACCTGCTGAGCCCACAAACCAGACCCAGGCACATTCATTACTTGTCCAGTATTGCCTGAGTGCCTACTGGGTGCCCATCCAGAGCCAGTGCTGTGCAGGGGCTGGGACACAGAGCAAGGCAGACTCAGGTCCTGCTCTCCTGGCATTCTCCAGAGCCGAAAGCGCCCTTGGGGTCCCTTTAGACCAACCTCTCATTATAGGGACAGGGAGACAGGCTCAGAGAGCGTAAGCGTTTGATGTGATTAACAGGCAAGACTAAAACACATGTGTCTTTAGCTTTTCCAATAATCTGGAACGCACTGCTTGGCATGAGTTTTCTGGGCCTCAGTTTTTGTTTTTTTTTTTTTTTTTATCCACAAAACAGGTGCATTAGTGACAGCAGCGGTCTGTGAGCATCTGTGATAGGTGCTTTACACAGAGAACCCTAACCCCTGGGATCCTCCTTTGAGGTGAATGTGGTTATCAAGAAGGACCCTGAGGCTCAGAGAAGTTAGCTGAGATGGCCACAGTCACACAGCCAGGAAAAGAGTCCTGAGACAGACCCAGGTTGTCTGGTCGCAGAGCTGGTGCTCCTGCCTCACACTGCACCCCCCCCCCATGGCATGGGGCTACTTAGAGGGTGTTGGGGGGGTGCGCTTGGTTGGAGGGCCCCCACAATTGCAAGTCTTATTGGATTTGCCCTCCTTGTTGGCAACATCCTCATCAGAATGCGCAGCACCGGCCCAGCGGACAGAGAAAGGCAGATGAATTCGGCTCCTGTGATGCCCCAGATCTTTCTGTTCTAGCTTTCTGTTCCTTGTTAAGAGGGCCAGAGAGAGCACAGACTTGGGAGTCAGGCTTAGAGCTGGGTCTGAATCCCAGCTCCACCACTTCTAGCCAGATAATTGCATGACTACCCTGGGCCTTAGTCTCCCCATTTTTAAAATGGGGCTAATACTCTGCACTTCGTAAAGTTGCTAAAGTAACCGCACTAAAGGGTCTGGCCCATAGCAGGTGCTTAGGCAATGATTTTCCTTTTAGAAGCCGGGACTTCTTTTTGCCCCTAAGTTTTCTTTTCCCCTTTACTTTTGCAGAATAGCACTGGGATTTTCTTCATGACTGTTAGATTTCTCGGAAGCCTCTCCTTTGCCCCTGTATCCCCTCAAGCTAACGTCATTAACTCCCTAGAGAAGAAAAGCTCTTCCCACCTCAGTTACACTGCGGTTCAAAGTGCAGCCCCGTAAGGGTTAACTGCCTCCCCCCACCACCAACCCCCAACCTCCAAGTTCTGAAATCCCTACCCAGAGCCTGGCCCCAGGTTGCCTAGCAACCTGCAGCTGATCCGGGATGCAGTTAGTGAGCAGGGAAGGGAAAGGAGAAAAACAACTTGGCCTGTCCATGTCTTTAAATGTCACTGGGAGATCAGTGCAAAGAAAGGCCTATAACCCAAGCCCTGGGCCAATTTGCCAGGTGGGGACGGCCGCCCTCGAGCAACCGGGGGACCTGGGAGGTTGTTATCCCTCCTCTGAGTGGGCTTATGTAAGTTCTTGGCATTTGCAAGGGACTTTAAGATTAGCCAGCAGAGACACCCACCCCCTCCACCCACACAGCCATGTATGCGTTGTGCAAGGGGCCATGGGAGGCAGAGACCAGGTTCCAGCCCTGGTCTCTCTTCCACCTCCGTGTCTGACAGCCTCTGACGTCTCCCTCCACCGATGAGGGAAGGTGAACATGGCAACCACTGGAATTTGTGGTGTGCAAAGCTCTTCCTCCTTCATTACTGGATGTATCCCTCACAACACCTCACCCACTGACACATCACCCTTTTCTTTCTCCTCACATTTGTCTCTGCCTGAAATTGCTTTGTTTGTTTACACGTCCGCTCTCCCACCAACCAGAATGTGAGTTCCGGGAGGGCAAGGAAAAAGCCTGTCTTGCGTGGGGGGCACCCGTCCTCGTTAAAACTCACAAAGAAGGACATCCTGAGAGCTATGCAAAGTGGGGTCTGCGGGCTCAGACCTGTACCTCCAGTGCCTAGCCAAAGGCCAGGCACATGTCCAGAACTCAATACCTGTTTGATGAGTGAATGAATGAACTCATAAAATAGTCAACGCTAATGTCTGTTTCCCGATTTGAAAGCCGAGGAAACAGGCTTGGGGACAGGCAACTTGCCTGAAATCCTAAAGCATGCAGGCGGTGGGTCTGAATGGAGAACACTGCTTCCCATTGCCTGGGATGGGGATCTTTTGCTGCCACACAGAGGGTGAACCTCCAGCCAGTGGGGCAGCAGCACCTAGGGACGGAGTGCTCCCTGGATGTTTAGGGTGGAAGATATGTAATAAGAAGACACACTCCCTGCCCAGGGAGCTTGCCTCCAGGGAGCAAGTCAGTATTCCCAAATATTGAGAAATGAAGTGTTCCAACAAGGCAACAGGATACAGAACAATGACGACAGGGAGAGGGAAGGACAGCTACTTCAGGGGGCCGAAGAAGCCCTTGAAGGAAGCAGCATTTAGCCAGTGTGGCAGGAGCAGAGGCCATGGGCATCGGGACTGCGGTGGCTGGTGTCGCATGGGGAAAGGGTCCGCAGGGCTGGGTGGACAGGTGAGGAGGGTGTCTTCTCCTTCCGTTGCAGGGGAAGCTGCCAGAGCGTTTGCTGCAGGATACGGTCTACTCTTGCTTTAGAAAGATCACTCTGGCCACTGTCCATGGTGGTTGGGGAGCCAGGGAGGAAAGATGGGGAGCCATTAGTGAGCACTGGGAGAAGCTTCCACGGGGCGTGGAGTGGAGAAGGAGAGAAGTGTTGGATGCCGGGTGTTTTGTAGGTCGATTGTCAGGGGTCGCTGATGGATAAGATGCAGGGTGGGGAGGAAAAAGACCGAATCCAAGGTTCCTAGCCCCAGCGGCTGTGCGGAAAGTGTTGTCTGAGCTTGTGCAGATGGGGAAGAACAGGCTACGGAGACCCAGCAAGCACTTGGCATGAGGCTTTCTGAGTTTCGGATGCATATCAGACACCCGATGGGGAAGTCAAGTGTCCAGGAGCACGGTAGTCTAGACCTCAGGGGAGACACCTGGCTGGGGCAAGAACCCAAGAGTCATGGGCATTCGGATGGCATTTATTTTTCTTTTATAAATAGATTTTATTTATTTGAGAGAGAGAGAGAGAGAGAGAGAGAGAGAGAGCACAAGCAGGGGGAGAGGTAGAGGGAGAAGCAGGCTTCCCACTGAGCAGGGAGCCCGATGCAGGACTCAATCCCAGGACCCTGGGATCATGACTGGAGCTAAAGGCAGACACGGAACCGACTAAGCCAAGCAGGCATCCCTCAGATGGCATTTAACTCCCTGAGACCAAACCAGAGGCCCAGGGAGAGAATTTAGAGAGCAGGATGGAGGCCTGGGACACAGGCAGGTGGAGGCCTGTCAGCAGCCCGAGTTCTCTGTGGCCAACATTCCTGTACAGCGTCCTGCTTCGTCCCATTGTGGAAGTCTACTCCACGGACTGAGAGAAACAGCCCTGAAGCCTTCAGGTCCTTTCTTCAAGCCTCAGTTCCTGTCTTGGCGTCTCCACTAGCAAACCGAAAGATGCAGGAACTGGATTCGGGCTGGTTGGGAAGAGCTGGCATGCAAGGAGGACATTCCTCGGCCCAGGCTTCCTCTCCTTCCAGGTCTTGAGGGGTCTGGCCCGGCCATGGCTATGGGATGCCCCGGAAATGATAGCCCACAGCCGTTGGCCCCGGCTCAAGATCAGTTCCAGTGCGCCTGGGGCCCAGGTGAGGTGTTCAGAGGTCACACTGTGTGTCAGGAGAGGGTCAGAATCTGTGTGTATGAAAGGAGCAGACAAAGCCAGAAAGGGACAGCAAAGCAAGAGAAAGGACAAGGACAGTAGAGATGGGAAAGAGGGAGAGAGAAACAGAAGACAGAGGTAACCAGAAAGAGGACAAGAAAGAGGAGGGGACCGAAGCAGAGTGACAGTGGCCTGGATGAGTGACAGTGGCCTGGACGAGTGGCTGGCCCTTTCCTGAAGAGAGCATGGTTGAAGGGGGACAGTGCCCTGCATCCAAGTAGCCCCCTGAGGACACAAGCCACGAGTCCAAGTGGGCCCCTTCAGACCACGGCAGGAAGCAAGGGGTGTGCTGGGTACGAGGGAGACCAGAGACCCAGAGGGGACAGGAACTTGAGTGGGGCTTCTTGGGGGGAGCTGAGGCTTGATGAATCCTGAAGGATTTTCTCAGATGGAAAGAAGGAGTGTGAGGGCAAAGGTGACCCAGGTGTCAGGAGCAGTGGGAGTGGCAGGAGCCGAGAGCCAGGGGCGGGAACATCCCTGGCACACTCCAGGAGGGCACACGGAGGGCACAGCTGGAGTGTAGGATGGCTGTCGATGCATCTTGAGAAACGAAGTCTCTGGGGAGGTGTGGGAGGACAGCTTGCTGCTGGAGTTGGACTTCAGAGGGAGAAAGGCAAACGAACGGAGGACGGCCGGCACTGGGACCAACTTCGAAGGGCTCCTCTTCTTCCCAGAAGCATCACCATCGTCATCACCGTCAGCACTTACGGAGCACGGTGGGTGTGCCTGCCACGTGCAAACTGCTCCCTCCGTACCCCGTGGCCAAAACCCTCACAACGAGACTACACCGCAGACACCATTATTTATTTTTGACACTTATAGTTCTCATCATCATTTTGTAAATGTGGATGCTGCAGCTAACTTGCCCATGATCAACAAACTGGTGAGTCTGGCTGCCTCCCTTCCTCAGCCCCAACCCTCAGAAGAGAGCAGAACACACACACACACACACACACACACACACACACACACACACACACACAGGCACTGCAGCTCTGGCAACTAAATAAAAGATCTCCATCTAGTGGTGACTTGGCCAAAGGGCAGACACTCAACCCCAAAGGCCCAGAGAGAGGCTGGCTGCATTCATTTATCTGCGACCCTCGGATGAGCACCCACTATGCGCTACCATCTGTTCTGCACGCTGGGGATGCTGTGATGGACAAGACAGACAAAACCCTGGCCTCGCAGAGCTCACACTCTGTCGAGGGGAGACAGACACATGCAAGCAAATGCATAAGAAATGCATGGGTTGTGCAAAACACAGTGAATGAGATAGACGGGCGGGGGGCTGCTGGATCGTGCTCTAGGTCGGGGGCCCGGGAGGGCCTCTCTGAAGAGAGGAAATCTGACCACGACCCAGAGGAGGAGAAGGATCCAGTTACTTGAAGATCCTGGAGAGAAGTGTTTTAGAATGGCGAGAATAAAGGCCCTGGGACAAGAGGGAGCCAAGCATGTGACAGGACAATGTTCCCAGAGCAGAGCAAAAGACAGTGGGGAAGGAGAGGTTTGCAAGGGCCGATCATAGCAAAGCTGCTCTCTGGTCCCTGGTGAGGATTTGGATGTCTTCCCACAGTACTAGGAAACTGCACTGGGGCTTGAAGCAGGAGAGTGGATCTGATGGGGTGACAGTCTAAGAAAGTCCCTGTTCATTTCCTCCTGTTAGGGAGGAAGAGCTGGTGGGGACCGGGAATGCAGGAGTGGCCAGGAAGGTGGAGAGAAGAGGGCAGAGTGTGAAGTACTCTAAACAGAGAAATCGGTGGTGTTTGCTGTGGACTGGATGTGCAAAGTGGAAGGAGAGGAGGAACCCAGGCTGCTGCTCGCTTTCAGGCTCGAGTAGGAGGCAGTGCCGTTTTCGAGCCACGAGCGTGGGTGAAGGACAGGTTGGTGGGCAGAGGGAGCACTACATTGAATGTTCCCTTCTGAATGCCTTAAGCTGGAGATGGCTGAGACATCCCAGCGAGATGTCAAGCAAGCAGCTGGTTATATGAAGTGAGTTCCGAGAAAGTGGGTCCCATGTCCTTGGTCTGTGCGCCCACTCAGGGCACCCCCATGTGCAGCCCAGCCTCCGCTCCCCGTTTCCTTCCAGGCTTCTCTTCACTCCAGTCCTTGTGGCATGTCCAGATGTGACCAGGGACCCAGAAGGCAGACTCCCAATTTCCTCCCTTTCTGTTTCCAACCCTTGACCCCTTGCAGCAAGCCCCCATTTTCCCAGACCTTAGAACCAAGTGGAGCCCCCAGTGACCCCTTCTCTCTCTGCAGGTCAATGTGCCCTCGACCCCAGCGTCAGCTGCCTCTGTGGGCTGCGGGCATGTGAGTGTGACAGGGAGTCTGCCTACTGCTTCCGAGAGAGCCTGCCCACCTACAAGAAAAACTTCAAGCCGTTCTTCTCCAGCCGGCCCCGCTGTGGCAGGCATAAGCTCCAGTGCTAGGCAGCCACGGGCCCCCTCATCGGTCAGCATGGGATCCAAGGTCACCTGTCCTTCCTGAAGCCTTCTCATGCCATCCCCAAGAGGCTCTAGCTCCGCAGTCACCCTTCGGCACATGGCCTAGGGTACTCCTTTGTCACTCGACCCCAGAGGGCAGCTGATCAGCAACGGAAAAGATAGAACCCTGGCATGCTATGGAGGGAGCCCCTACATGTAGACACAAATAAATAACACTTTGCGATAGTCGTATGTGCTCAGAAGCAATCAGCTGGTGGTAGGATAGAGAGATATTCTGAACCCCAACCCAGGAATTTCTAGAAGGAGAAGAGGATGCAGGATCTACCCTAAGTTCTCCCTCCACCCTGATCCCCAAATCAGGATGCAGGGTGGACTTGGGAAGGGGTCACGCAACCCACATCCAGGTGTGGGCAGAGCAGGGATCTTGCAAAACACAGTCTTGGCACATAGCCAAGGATCTGAGAGCTGCACTTGGACTTTGTTTCTCCTCTGTTCTAGTTCTGCTCTCCCAAATCCCTCAGGTAGGAAAGATTAATGCCATTTCCATCTCTCCGGAGACAGAGCATGAGGATACCCACACCCACCATTGCCACATGGGTGTCATAGCCAGGAAAATGTCACAGAGATGGAGAAAGGACCTGGAAAGGGGCATCAGAGGGACCCAAAATTTCTATCCAAATTCAGAAGCTCCTAGTGCTATCAGACTTAGAGTCTAATGAACACCAAAGTGACCTGAGCTGAGCAGATTCTGTTCTTTTTAATGCCCCACTGGCATGGCAAAATGCACAATTGGCCACAATTGTCCTTAACCTCACTGCATCCTTGCCTCTCGTGAAGGAATGCTCAGCTTTGTCCACCAAGAAGTAGAGTTTATTTTTCCCAGTGGTTGAATCTGAACTCCACGCCAGCCCTGTGAGTTACTTTGGTCAGTAGAATGTAGTGGAACCTAAGGATGGTCTGCCAGTTCCTGAGCCTGGGCCAAGGAGACCTGGTGCTCTACTCTCTCAGGATGCCAGGCTCCACCAAGAAGAAGCCTGGGCTGGCCCAATGGCATGTGGGAGCCAAAGTCCATCAGCCCCGCTGTGTCCACTCAGACATAGGACATATAAGAACTCTTGGCAAAGGTCAGCAGAACCCATTCATTGTTGACCATGACCCACAAGAGAAGCTCTCTGGGACCAAAGAAAACTTTCTGGCTGAGCCCAGGCTAAGTTGCCAATTGCAGAATTGTGAGCTGAATAGAGGCTGCCATTTCAAGTCGCTAAGATGTGGTGTGGTCTGTTACACAGGATAGCTCACCGATATAACGGGTCTTTGTTCCTGGAGATTCCAGGTTCTCAGCACTGTGCTGCCCTTGGAGGCCAGAAAATATTACAGACGTGGCCTCTGACCCATACCTTCAGGTCTGGGAGGAGGAAGGCCATGCTCATATAATAAGGGAGAACACGTAAGGGGCTGTGATCACACAGTCATCCAACAAACATTTAGTGAGCCCCCACTGAGCATCAGGCACCCCCACCAGTGCTGGGCAGTAGGGATTCAGAGATTTTTAAGAAAACAAACAAAATCAGGGCTCAATATCCTGGGGAGAACTTCAAGAGCCATAGCATCCTTTAGAAGTTCAAGTTCAGACACTTAGAATCTGGATTGAGTGATGCTTCCCTGATGTGAAGACAGTAAGGGAAGCCAGGGGTGGTCGGCAGAGGGTCTGGGAGCTGGTGTTCTGTGCTCTGCCTCGTTCAGCAGGCAAAATCGAGTGGCAAACTCACCTGCCCGCCCTTCCTCCCCTTCCTTCTCTCCTCCCCTACCCACATGCTCTAGTCATTACAAGCACAGAAAAGGAGCTTGAGGTCAATGAGTATCTATTGGCGATGGTACGCAGTAGGCGGTTGCAGAGAGGCGGGTGCGGACCTGGTGTGGCCGGGTCCCAGCCAGGCACCTCGGCTCCCAGCAGGGTTCGGACCACAGCAGAGGCCAGCTCAGGGCTCTGGACATATTGGGCCACCTGCCACCAAGGAAGAGGCAGGCCAGGACTGCACTCTGCATAGGGGACAGAGGTTCCAATGAGAGATCCAGGCCACCTTGCTCGGGTCTGAGACGTGGAACTGCAGAGGGATGTCATTGACTTTCCCCGGGGAAAGTCTGCTCTCCTGGAAGGACAGCCTTTCCGCTACCCACAGGTGTACTCCCAGGGCTGCTCCAAACCAGGCCCTGTGCTAAGAGCAGAAAAACAAAGAGGCATCAGACTCTAAGTGGCTCTCAGATCAGGGGACACAAGTCCACAGGCAACCACAAAGCAGGCTGCAGAATATGCTGGAACGGGGTCCGCATGGGGAGCAATGACTGCATCTAGGAGGGCCAGGCCAGGCTTCCCAGAGGAATGCTGAGGGTCTGACATCTCACCTGGGGGCCAAAACACAAAGTGGGTTCTCGGGGTGGCCCAGCGGGGTGTGCAGAGCTTCCCCGTAAAGGGAAGGAAGGTAATTCAATATGCACACACACGAGAGCCTCTGCCACCTGCCTCTCCCCCTCTCCACTGGGTGGGGGACCTCCTCCATCTTTGCCCTCCCCCACCCAGGGCAAAAATCTGCATGTCAAATTCTTTCTCTCATATCTCACATCCCACATCCAATCTGTTGGCACTCCTTTCAAAATAAAACTAGATTCTGTATGTATTTATAAAACACTTAGTAAAATGCACACATTAAAAAAATAAAATGAGAGAGGAAACATCTAGAATCTGACCACTTCTCAAGACCTTCAGGGCTGCCATGATGGCTGGTCCAAGCCGCCATTCCCAGGGTGGGTGATGGCAGCCACTCTTCCTCATTCTCTCCACCCCCCCAACACTGGGCCTCTGCCATCTCTTCTCCACGCAGCAGCTGGTCAGCCAGCACAGCGCCTGGCGTCCCACCAGGTCCCTGCTCTACTCATGCTGGGCAATGACTCCCCATTTCCCTTAAGTGCTAACATCCTCTCGGGACCCAGGAGGTCCCCATAACACCCCATCCTGCTTCTGGACCCAGCTCCTACACTCTCTCCCTGCAACACCTCAGCTACTCCGGCCTCCGTCCGTGCTGTTTCTCAAGCACATGCTCCAAAGGCATGCTCCCTTCAGAGGACCCGGCTCTTCCCTCTTCCTGGAATAGGTTTCCCAATCGCTCCCTCCCTACCACATCCAGCTTCACTGGGATCTCCCCGTCTTCATAAAGCTGGTGCCCACCAGCCTGCCAGATGTTGTCCACTGGCCCCTGGCATTTCTCTTCTCCTTGGTCCTGCCCCCTCCAGCTCTGTTCTCTGCCACTCAACACCCTACCTCTGTTTCCCCAGCCAGAGTGTAAGCTCATGAGGGCAAGAATCTTTGTCCTTTTTTTTTTTTTAATCGCAGATGTATATGCTGAATGGGACATGGTCAAGAGAGAATGTGGAAGGTAAGGGGATGGCCAGGAGCTCAAGAGTGGAGAGCAGGGAATGCGGGGAGGGGCTTTCCAGAGCCAACACAAGTGAGGCGGTGGGCAGGGCTGGGTGAAGGAGAGCCTTGCCGCCCCCTGAGAAGGCTGGGCTTGATCCTGGGAGCAGCAAGGGTCCCCCCCACCCCATTCTCTGCAACACGACCACTCTCTGCGTGTGTGAACTTGGGCAGCTCAAGCATCTTGAGGCCTAATATCCTCGGGGGCAACCTAGATGGCTGAGAGCGTGGCCTGCGGTGAGCGGGGTGGGGGGGGTACCCACAGGGAAGTGACAGGGACTCCATAAGGTTCAATCACTTCACCACTGGGCACTGTTGGAGTGAGCCCCGCCTCCAAGGGGACAGCCTTTGAATGTGGATGCATTTTTACAGCAGCTCTCTACAGATTTTCACCGGCTGTTTCTTGCTGCCTGGGGAAGCTGTCAGCCAGCGAGGGAGGTGGAGCAGTGGGCACACCCTCCACCCAGGTGCCGGGCTCAGTGCCCTCCTGGGGAGACGCTCCGCAGTCGCCGTTTGGGCTGACTGTGCACATGTGGGCTGAGTCTGGAGTCACTGTCCCGCATTCCCACTCCCGGGGTGTCCGTGAAGCTGTGAAAGTCTTGACGAGCAGATGTGGGGACCGTGGCGTATGTCCATGGGAGTGTGGCTGTGGGCCTGAGCTCAGGCGGTGTTGGGGCGTGGTGGGGAGTGAGGTGACTGGGTTTCTGGGTCAGTGAGTGCCTGGGCTGGTGGCTCCTGGGATGGGCCAGGCATTGCTGGGCTGGTTGGGAAACGGGGTCCCATCCAGATGAGAGAACAAAGTAGGACATTGTCCGGGCCCTGAGACCCTGAGTGGGGAGAGGGGGAGTCCATGTGTGCCCCACCCTCCCCAGTTAGCCCCCCAGGTCCTGAGTGCCCCCCTTGTTCAGACACAGAGTAGCGACCCACCTTTAGGCAGGGGCTGTTAAAAGTTCCAATTTACTGCAAGACCACACAGCTAACATGGCCAGAGCAGGGGACCTGAGCCGGGTGTTGTCAGACTCTTCCCCCGCTACACCACGGTTCCCCTCCGCAGGCTTGTTGCAGAAGGAATCCAGAACTGGAGAGACTCAGGGGTGGGGAGGGCAGTGACCAAGGATGTTACTCCAAGGGTTTAAACACTTGCCCTAGGGGGAGGCCTAGGTTCTGGCTAAGCCACTAACTCATGGTATGGGTTCAACCATCCATCACATGGATATGCAGGGTGGTGAGACTGGGCTGGGCACTGTGGATTCAGTGGGAGCAGCAGGGGGTCTCCCCTCCACCTGAGACTCCCAGCCCAGGTAGGGACACAGAGACACCAACAGCATAGTGAGTAGCAGGGAGCCCTGATTCAGGCAGACCTTGGGACCCCCCATCCAGACCTGCAGCTCTGGGAAGCCTTCGGACCTGCCTGAAGGATAAGTGGGTGTTAGCAGGCAAAGTAGAGAGGAGGGGAGCATGTGATCAAGGAAGGAGGCTGGTGCAGAGTGGAGAGGTGGGGGGGGATGGACAGGAGCAGAGGTGAGTGCAGAGCAGGGGTGGCATGGGAGAGAAAGCCCAGGTCTTGAGGAAGGCAGCTGGAGGAAGAATGACCTCGCACAAGCCCCTCCTCTTTCTGAGCCTGATTTCGTCCTGGTCCCGAAAACACAGCATTTGTGTAGCTTTGTCTTACTGATCATCAGAGGGTCTCAGGAATGATTCATCCTCATTTCACAGATAGAAATAGAAGGCCCAAGGGAACAGGTTGGCTGGAGTCGGAACCTATGTCTTCTGATTCAAATCTCATTTCCCACCCTCTTTCTCAAGAGGAGGGAGCTGGACTTTCTGAAACGGAGGCTCCGGAATCAGGGTTCAAACCCTGTTTCTGCTGCATGACCTTGACCTTCTCTGGGACCCCGTTTGCTCCTTCTAGAAATAAAGCCATCACTAGCCCCCACCTCGTGGGGTCGTTAAGAGGATTGAATGAGATAGCAAACACAAAGCCCTGAGCACCTGCTTGGCATACAGCCGGCGCTTAATACATCCCGTTCTTCTTACAGGCCCCTGACAGCACGAGATCCTGGATGGGTGGCTCAGGCAGAGGGTGCGAATTCCAGCTGGGTTGCCGTTGGCAGGGCCCGGGCCCCACACCCGTGTAACGGGCAGCCCTGCCTCCTGAACTGTGTTTCTTGTCACACTTGGTGATGTCAGCTGCTTGTTAGAAAGCCACAGCTGGGTAGCTGACAGCCCGCATCGCCGTGCCAACCTCTGGGGAAGAGAGGGCCGCCTCTCTGAATTCAGTCTGATCCTGAGTTGGGGGGAGTGGTGGCTCCCGGGCCCAGCGGAGCAACCCCAGGGCTGGACAGATGCCAAGTGCCCACCTGTGGGTTCACGGCCATGGGTGAACCTTCATGCAACCTTCACCTCCACAGAACCTTCCTACTGCCTCTCTCCCCTCCTCCTTCTCTGCCGCTCTCCCTCTCCCCCTCACACCCATATGCAGGGAGCCAGATTTTCTTGCTAACCCACAGCTTTGCGTTTGCCAGGTTTCCATTTTGGGGAGAAGGTCCCCCATGAATGTTCCATTAGCTCCTTCTTCCTTCTACCCACTGCTTTTTGCCAATCTGGCCCTGTAGACCTTTGATCCGAAACGTCAGCCGAGGGCACCAGTCCCTGGTGCTGACAGTTTCCACTCTCCGCTCCAGACTCCGTGCTGGGGCATTCCCACCCGTGGCCTCATTTCGTGCCCACAATGTGCTCTTCATTAGGACCCTCACTGTGCAGGGCAGAGGAAGGGAGGTGGCGTGTGCATAGGTGGGTGTGGGGGGGTGTTGTGCTCAGGGCCATGTGGCCCCCTCTGCTCTTTGCAGGAGATGGCGTTGACGGCAATAAAGGATGACAGAGGCGATGCTGATCGCCAGTTGGTCGTGTCCTTGTGCTCTCCTGGGCATGGCCAGTCTGGGACAGGGTCCAGAAGCAGAGGGGCAGGGGATGTGGAGCATAGCAGGGGCGGTGACCCAGAATGACCACTAGGTGTCACTCGAGTCCCAGAAAAGAGCTGGCAGCCCCTCCTGGAGGGCTCTGTAGAACGGGGTGGGGGGAGCTCTGCTTCCAGCGAATGCAGAATTCTGACCTAGATCTGGGCAGAGATGCTGATGTGGAAAACTAGAGCTGGACGGAGGTGCAAGTAAAAACAGATTGTATTCAAGAACTCAAGAACTATGGCAACGAGGGGGGAAAAACTTCAGTGTATCAACTGCACTCACCTGAAACAGAAAAATGGGGATTTACAGCCAAATGAGCAGGGCAGGGGGAGGCTTCGCTGAGGGGAGAATGGCTAAGATAGTGAGGGGTGGGGGGCTCTTGCTAAACTGACCTAACAGGAGTCTTGCTGAAGGCAGGCCTGGTGACCACACCGGCGGTGGGGGGTGTGGGGTGGGGGAGGAGGGAATTTGACCAGGTGTTGAGGACAGGTAGGCGCTCTTGCCACACAGACATGGCAGATTTCTGGCCACATGCCAGTGATGTTAGAGGGGCACTGAAGCCCAACGGTCAGGCCTCGTTGGGGAGAGGTCTCAGAGGAGCCTGACAGAAAAGTTTGGTCAAGGAGACATTCTTCGTCCATCCCCGTTCTTGTTCGAGGAAAGAAAAAGACATTCTCCTTTCCAAACAATACGAGTCCATTTCTCATCAGTCATTTTGTTCAGAAGTGGCCCGCAGAACCATCTGTGAGGCTTGGTAGTAGAGGATGTTTGCTGGATGTTGCAAAGTACCAGGCATTTCAATGAGGGAGATTTCCATGCAAATAAAAGAAAACCAAAGATGAATGGCTGGAACTGGATGAAACCCAGTTTCTGAGCCCAGAAGGCAGCCAGTGGATATTTCTAGAAGTTGAGCCTGGAGCATCTTTAGATGGTGAAGTGAGAACACCAGAGGAAATCTAAAGGAGCTCCTGGCTTGTGGCTTGAATGTCCTTGGCAATGGCCCAATCATCAGTGTCACGGCCATGTCTCTTCCTCCAAGGAGAGTGTGGAAGCGTCCAGCCTCAACTCCCAGGGCTTCTTCAGATGCTCCCCCTAAGGATCTGGGAAATGGGGTTTAGTTCTCAGTGACTGCAGGTCAGCAGGAAAATCAGAAACGTCAGTTTGGAGAGTTGTAGCTAGATCTCCAAGGAGACCAGAAGATCCAACACCAGGTGCAGAAGGCAGAACCCAGTCCAGCTTACTGGTGGACATCAAAGTAGAGAGGAAAACGGAGTTTCACCAAGGGGCAAAAATAGCTCAAAAACAATGAATAGGACTATCATTTAAAAAGCCAAGGGTATGCGCCATAGTTTCCCATTGGAACACTGAAAATCTGTCTCTACAGACACCTCCCTTGTTGATTCCCGTTTCTACAATACATCTGATTTCATTAGATTTGACATGATTGTTCAAACAAGGGCAGTGAAAAAGGTAATTGACCACATAGGCCTTTTAAACTTTGCTTTACTCGAATTTTTTGTAAGGAATCTCAGGCTAGCCTTTTAAGAGCCTCTCAAGGTTAGGAAGCACAGTTAAAAACTCACAACCCGATTTTTCTGGCAATGCCTATAGATTTGGGTGAATTCCTCTCCTTTCAAGGTCCCCAGTATAGCCTAAGGTCGCTGGGTCTGCCAGGAAATGACCTTCCTTACTCGCCTGCAAGGCCGGGAGCCCTGCAAAGCCAGGTCCCAGGCTGGTTTTTCCAGAAGGGCTCCATGAATCAACCTTAGTTTCTTCCATTGTGTTCTATGCACATCATACTCAAACATGACATTCCAGCCAAGGCCTTGGGAATATAACCAGTTTTCAATGACATTCTGTCATAAGGAAACGGATTCTTCTTGAACTTATGCAAATAATTATATTGCCATGAAAATAAGTATACTCAATGTAAGTTTCCAAATTCTGGAGGGATCAGGCAGGGAGAAAAGATAACCCGTTATGTTTCTGCTTGCAAAAGTACCATCTACTAAATTGTCATGAATTATAGACAGCTTGAGATAGAAGGGAAAGCAGTTCTGTAAACCCAGAAAATAGAACATTAAAAAAAACCCAGCAACATTTGAAGGGAAAACTAGAATCATCCTTCACTGGTTAATTCAGTCCCATGTAATTAACTCTTGTTCTGCTTGATCTTGGGTTCATAATTTGATGAACCCGTCAGCTTCTCTACTGGTTCTGGAAACCCTTACTCAGGTCAGCAATGTGATATAAAGGTCATTGAACGTCATCAGAAGTCTGTTCCCCACAATACCTGCCCTAGTCCTTTCCAGGGGTCTCTGAAATTGTCCTTGCTAATGAAAATGGAGCATTTTGGCTGCCCATTGATTGGCATGACCTTTCAGGAAAGCATCAGAGGAAAGCTTACTATCTGTAAATGACAAGAGCCTTAAAATAGCTGTGGTTAAAGATCTGATGAGAGCTCATTATAAAACAATTAACCGACAAAGGAATGTAATCGTCTCTGTGACATACAACACATTAAGATAATAACTAGAATTATGACTGATAACATTATGCCAGGATGTTTCATAAGCAACAAAGCATAGACAAATTTCTACAAATTTCATACAATTTCTAAAATATTTATATATTTAAAATATTTACCCATTCAAGTATAACAGGAAAGCTAAAGTACTTCTTCTGATCTGACAGTGCCGTCCAAGCAATCCAATATGTTGAATAAACCAGATTATTTTTAACATCTCTACTTTTACAAGGTGAGAGAACAAATCCTTGGAGATTTTCCAGGGACCCAGTGCAAGGTCAGTTTAAGACCAGGATTTCATTTAGGAGTTGATTTTTGGGAAGGCAAAATTGTAAGAAAAGTAAAAACGAAACAAACCATAAAACCCTAGCTCTTCTCAAAGTGAAAAGTCTGGGGGATGGGGGGCCGTGCCCGAGTGGTTCAGTTGTTTAAGCTTTTGACTTTGGCTCAAGTCATGATCTCAGGGTCCTGGGATGGAGCCCTGCTTCTGGGGCTCAGCAGGAAGCCTGCTTCTCCTTCTCCCTCTGCTCCTCTCCACGATTGTGCATGCACATTCCCTCTCTCTCTCAAATAAATAAATTTTTTTTAAAAAGTGAGAAGTCCGTGTTCTCTTAAATAATCACTGACATGGTATGGTTAATGTAAACACAGGAAATTATTCGGATAAAACATAATCTTTGTTTTCTAGGCAGTTTTCCTTAAAAGATAAAGAAAAGCTTTCTACAATCTCATAGAAAGAGCAGACGAATCATCCAAGAAAAGTTTGTTATTTCAACAGAAAGAAAACCAAATGTTAGTTTTGCACTTACAGTATTGGGCTCATTTTTAAAACTTTATAAATAAATCAATTCAACTAAGCCAGCTTGACCACACATGAAATTCCTTTTCACAAACCCTCTACAACTTTCTATATCCATGCAAAATTTTTTTGCCCTATATTTTCCTCTTTTTCATTCTGAAATAACTTTTATTTTTTTAAAAGATTTTATTTATTTGACAGAGAGAAAGATCACAAGTAGGCAGAGAGGCAGGCAGAGGTGGGGGAGGGGGCGGGGTAGCAGGCTCCCTGCTGAGCAGAGAACCTGATGTGGGGCTCCATCCCAGGACCCTGAGATCATGACCTGAGCTGAAGGCAGAGGCTTAACCCACTGAGCCACCCAGATGCCCCTAAAATAACTTTTAATCAACCTCTATACAATTTGTACGTTGAAGACAAAATTATTCTCCTTTTTCCTTAACAGAAGTATAGCCCACTTTCTTGCATAATTTTCATGCAGTTTTTTTCTTTATCCTTATTATTCCTAGAAATTTCTAGCAATTCACTTATACATGACTGGGATCTTTAACCCACAGGAATCTCAATTTCCAGTGAAAGCAAGGAAGTAGACACTTGTTAACTGTCTGCTATTTATCAACATTCTATAGTAAATTAGTAAATTTTATGAATATACTATCACAAATTCACATAAATTCATATTTATGAATATACCATCACAATTCCTAGAAATATATATATTTCTTCTGGTACAATTTTTCCTTTTTATTAATAGACCCAAAGGTATTTCTTCATACCTTATAAAAGTAAAAAGCCAAAAGTATATAAGCTTACACTTGTGTTTAGTTATTAATGTCTTAGTGGTTTATCTGACTTAGAAATGATTTAGATAGTTAATGACTATTACTTAATTTAATTAGCTTAACTATTAAGATGGCAAGCTACTCAATGTCCACAATAGCCAAACTATGGAAAGAACCTAGATGTCCATCAACAGATGAAGGGATAAAGAAGATGTGGTATATCTATACAATGGAATACTATGCAGCCATCAAAAGAAATGAAATCTTGCCATTTGCGACAATGTGGATGGAACTAGAGGGTATTATGCTTAACGAAATATGTCAATCAGAGAAAGACAACTATCATATGATCTCCCTGATATGAGGAAGTGGAGATGCAACGTGAGGGGTTTGGAGGGTAAGAAAAGAATAAATGAAACAAGATGGGATCAGGAGGGAGACAAACCATAAAAGACTCCTAATCTCATAAAACAAACTGAGGGTTGCTGGGGGGAGGGGGGTAGGGAGAGGGTGGTTGGGTTATGGACATTGGGGAGGGAATGTGCTATGGTGAGTGCTGTGAAGTGTGTAAACCTGGCAATTCACAGATCTGTACCCCTGGGGCTAATAATACATTATATGTTTATAAAAAAATTTTTAAGAAAATATTAAAAAAAAGATGGCAAGCTACTAAAAAAGTTTTGGAAGCTGTTCTTAGGTGAGCATATAAGAACAACAAGCAAAAATCTCCAGCATCTCAAGCTATTTCCGTTACCTATATTAACAGTCCCTGCATGTTAGGCAAACACTATAGAAACAAAAACCTAAAAAACCTAAAGACACGGGTTTTCTGTTTTCTGCAGTGCTTGATCAACACAAATGAACAGATATCAATCAACTCACTTTTACTGCACCTTGACTTAGACATTTTTTCCTTAGGTTCAGTTTATAATTTTTTATAACCTTAAACACCTAGTCGGTATGACACTATCTTATTTAACTACTAAACCCCAGTAGAATAAAACATACGCTCATATTGTCCTTTCCAGCTGGTAACTCAGAAGACATGGCTGTTTTTGTTCCACCAATGCCATTAAACCAACATTTGCTCGAATCATATGGGCTTGGATGATACCTGGGTTCTTTTCTAGATTTCTGGGTGTTTTAGGAATACTGAATTAATAGAAGTGCTGATTTCTATCCAAACCCCTTTGAACAGAGCTCCGTGAAGAGATGTCGTGAATTAATCTGGCAATGCTACCTTGAATAGAATGATATCCCATATATATTACATACATTCACACACACACACACAAACTATTTTACAGGCAGACAGAGATCTTCCCAGTTTCTCTCTAAAATTTTAGCCACGAATAGCAAAACCTAGTGATGCAGGCTCCCTGATTTATACAAAATAGTTGGATCTTGTCTTCACTCCATTGTGTATTTTTTATCTGAATTGTGTTTCTGGCAGATGGGACAACTGAGGTTGTGGATTCAGCATGAGAGCTAAGCTTTTCACTGGTGTTTGTGGCGGAGACTTTTAAGCTTTTCAGTTGCCCCAATAAGTAGTTTTTTTAAAAAAAAAAAGAGGTTATTTATTTATTTGGGGGAGGAGCACAAGCAGGGGGAGGGGCAGAGGGAGAGGCAGACTCCCCACTGAGTGGGCAATATGACTCGGGGCTCGACCCCACGACCCTGAGATCATGACCTGAGCCATAATCGAGAGTCGGAAGCTCAACTGATTGTACCACCCAGGTGCCCCCCCACCCCAATATGTAATTTTAAGGAGGCCATGGAGTACATTTTAGGGGAGAGGTTTGAGGGGACGTCAAGCAGCTGCTGGGATGTCTCCAAAGCCCTTCTAAATGAATAAAATATCCAGTCTGTTTCCAAAGAGCATTTTCCTTCTTAGCTTTAGGTGGTTGCTTCTAGGGGTCCCTGAGTCCCTTGAGAAACAATTACGGAGACAGAGAGCTAAATACGCAAGGACCCAAAGGGCTGGCCTGGGCAAGGAAAAGGTCTGGCAGGGGCAGGCAGAGGGAGGGAGGAGGCAGGGGTTCGAAGGCATCATATCAGAGGATACAAGGGAACTGAAGGGAGGATCAAAGAAGGTGGGGGTGCAGAGCGTGGGAAGGGAGTGGTCTTAGAGGAAGCAGTGAGTTTCCAAATTCAGCAGAGGGTCAGGAAGGGGAGGGGGGTGCTTGAGTCAGCTGAGAAGTTTCCTTGGAAGAAGCAGGATCAAACAGAATAGAGAGGCATCCCAAAGAACCAGGAAAAATATTCCAGCCTCGGGATTCAGGGAGTGAATCCCCACTCGAAAGAAAGGGCCAGGAAGAAAGACTTCCACCCCAGCAGTCTCTGTCAAACAAAGTAGCCTGCACCTCTCATCCGGCTTCACAGAGCGTACTCAGAACCTTAAGAACCAAAACCTATCCTTGCCGGGCCTCAGTGGACCTTTACACAGAGCCCCAGCTCAGGAGTGGGGATCACAGTGGATTCCCCATCAATCAGTCAGGGCTGTAGACAAAAGCCTCAGTATGTCTGCTTGGGGTCCTGGGTGACACGGTGAGGGGCCCAGTGATGATGACTCTGCTCTCACATGAGTCATGGCACCACGGCGGTTAGAAAACCAGAGCCAGGGCACCTGGGTGGCTCAGTGGGTTAAGCCTCTGCCTTCGGCTCAGGTCATGGCCTCAGGGTCCTGGGATCGAGCCCTGCATCTTCTCGGCGGGGTCCTGCTTCCCCCTCTCTCTCTGCCTGCCTCTCTGCCTACTTGTGATCTCTCTCTCTGTGTGTCTAATAAATAAATAAAATCGTTTAAAAAAGGGAAAAAAAAAAAGAAAAGAAAAGAAAACCAGAGCCAGACAGTCATTTCGGTGGTAGAAATAGGTTTTATTCAAGAACAATCACAACAAGGGCCCGTATGGAACTGGGCTCTTCATTCTCAATATGACAATTATGAACACTCCCTTTTCTTAGATGGGGATGTATAGCCAAGGAGCAGAGAGAGAGGCTGGTGGACAGAGGACCACCTGGGAAATGGGGGAGGATAAGGAGTTTGATCAGATACTGGGGGCTCCACCCCTTCTCCCGTGGGGGACCCCTTCTGGGACTGCCACGGACACACTTGGGGCTTCAGTCTCCATGCTCCCCAAGCTCCCCATGTCACCACGTGGCCCCATACGGCCAGGTTATCTCAGGTTGCCCCCACCACCAGCCTCTGGGCTTCCTTAGGTAGAGTCCGTGACTGATCAGAGATATCCCCGCCGGTTCCCGGATGACCATTGGTACATGTCCATTGAATGAATGAACCAACGGACAGTCTTGTCCAGGAGCTTTCAAGTGTAGAAAGAAATTTTTTTCTTTATTTCTGTCTTTTTTCTGTCTTTTTCTTCTTACAGTAATTCGTGTGAATGCTCAGTACATAATAGAGGCAAAGCAGAGCTGTTCAACTGAAGATTGAGGTGAGGGGAGCAGAGCCCCAGAGATCATTCCAGATGTGCCCAGGAAAACACATGGCATTGGAGAACAGCTTCTCTGGTCCCCCTGCACATGGGGAAACTGATGGCCAAAACAGGGAAGGGACTTAAATCAAAGAAGGTGTAGGGCGGGGACCAGGACTTGATGTCCTGTAGGTTTTCAGTTGCTGGCTCCACTGTCCCCAGCTGCCCAGGTCATCATTAAGAAAGTGCAAGGAAGGGCAGTTAAAAGTCAGTTGTAGGGTGTCTGGCTGGCTTTATCAGTTAAGTGTCCTACTCTTGGTTTTGGCCTCAAGTCATGATCTCAGGGTCATGTGATAGAGCCCCAAGTTGGGCTCTGTACTCAGCTCTGAGTCTGCTTATCTCTCTCTCTCTGCACGCCCCCCCAAATAAATACATAAAGAAAATAAATCTTTAAAAAAAAAAAGGTCGATCCTGAGGAGTCAGACCCAGCCCCATCACTGACAACCTGTGTGACTTTGGACAAGTTACTTTCCCTCTCTGGGCCTCAGATGTTCAACAGTAAAGGACAGGGTAGAGATTGATGCCTGACAAGCACCCAGCCCAACAGTTATCGTTGTCCAACCCTTGCAACACACCACTCTCCGGCCTTCCTGACACTCGCCTCTCTGCTAGAGCGGGACCACTGCATCCAGGCCCCGGGGCAGGAAGGGGACAGGCCATGCCAGATGCTGGGTGTCAGGTCACCAGCTTTCCCCAGAGCTGCAAACCCTGGAGGGAGTCTCTGTGCCCTCCCCTGATGCCCGGCCAGTGCACACCCAGCCAAGGAAGAAAGGACCAGCAGGGGAAAGCTGAGGCAGGAGGACTTTATTAGATTGAGGAGAGTGTGCTGAGTCCTAGGGAGTGTCTCTGGGGTGCATTATCCTGAACAGGCCGGGGCAAGGTGGGGGGTGGGGTAGGCAACACTGTTGGCCAGCAGAACCTAGCCCCAACACATGGGCCCGGACTCTCTGAGGTGGAGGGGTGTGCAAGGTGGAGAGGCACAGCCCGAAACCTGGGGCCCCGTGGGGGAGGGGTGGAGGCTTCTGCAGACCCCAAGTCCAGCGGGACACTGGGTGCCCCATCGTGGTCCCACCCCTGGCTTGGTGGGGGCTTCGGCTCAGAGATAACGGGCCCTCCCAAGACAGCCGGGAGAGGGTAGTTCGTTAGCTGGAAGACGTCAGCAATGAGGCTCACAGCAGACCACAGCCACCACGTCAGGGGGAGGTGAGCGGTGGAAGGGCCTCCTCTCACACAGAGTGACAGCTGATGCCAACGGCTCCATCCTCAGTCTCCGAAGCCAGTGTTCTAGAAGGTGCCTCTGGGCAAGGCGTCTGCCTCGTCCTGCTGTTTGGGGGGTGGGCATTCTCTCCCTACCCCCATGCCTCTCTTGCCTCTGGCTTTCTTGGCCATTCCTGCTGACAGCGGCCTACGGGGTGCTGGCAGGGCAGGGCGAGCTCCTGGTGGCTGCTCTCAGTGTCCAGGTGAGTCACAATGCTGGGCCAGGGGGTCATCGGGGTGAGGCAGGGCGTGCTGGCTACTCGGAGGCCGCTGAGGTCAGGAGGTGAGGCGGGCGGGACAGGGAGGGTCCACCTGGAGAAACAGCAGTGCTGGCGCAGAGTCAAGAGTCAAGTAAGCTGCACCCCCCCCCCCCCCCCCCACTGAGGCTGACCCTCCTCCACCTTGGCCCACAATCCCACGGGCTCAATGGGAACCTGGGCCCAAGGAGGGCCCTACAACCCAGGCTCCTTTACCCCGTTTCTCTTGCCCAGACCACTCAGGTCTGGGTGCCTCTGGACCCTACCTCGCTCCCACTTTCTCCCCTCCCAACCCTCTGCGTGCTGCTCCCTCCCACGGCCTCCTTCCTCCCTGCCACGGCCTTCCTGAATCTTCCCCACAGCCTCCTACCTGACGTGGTCCCTCCTGCCTTTGTTTCCCCCTTCACGGAGGTGGGTCCCCGCCCTCAGCCTCCTCCCCATTGAGAGGACTTCTGACCCCGGGGTGCAGCCTCGTCTCTCCCCAGCAGGGAGAGAAGGGTTTGGGATCTCTCCCCCCACTGGCCTGGCTGCTGCAGGAGGGGAGCTGTGGGAATGGGGGGACAGTCCTGTCGCCTCCACGTCTGCTAGGGTCCCAGGAGCCTGGGGTTGGGAGCTCCTCTGGGCCATGCCATATGGCAGGCCTGGCTCAGCGGGGAGGCAGGGGAAGAACTGTGAGCTCTTGGGGACATATCGGTGCCCCCATCTGGGTCACCCTGCACCGAGGGGAGTGCCACTAGGAATGTGGGTTCTGTCGGAGCCCTGGGGACTGCTCTGAGGCCAGACTTTGGGGCTGAGACACTAAGCACTGTGGTCACCCTCTGATGTCCGGGCCACCTCTGACTCTGGGCCACCTACCCTGGGGCTCCAGGGAGAAAGCAAGGGTCACCCTGAGTTCTCCTAGGGGCAGCCAGGAGGCCCCCAGAGCCCAGGCCTTGGGGCCAGCCCACCATTGGTCTGGGGACCTGTCTGAGAACACACCAAGCTCTGAGGTTGTGCCGGCAGCTAAGACGCTTAGTCTCTAAGTCCCCGGGGTCCAACCTGGAGGGTCAGGCCGAGCAAGTCAGGCTGAGGCCAGGAGCAGAGGCCCCACTCAGGGGACCTCCTCTCTCTCAGGCCTTGCCTTCCACACTCAGGAGAAGCCCCAACAAGCTGCACGTTCTCTGCCAAGTCTAGGACCAGGGGCGGAACATGGCCACGCCCAGGGCCGGGCTGGACCAGCCTGGGGGCCACAGTCAGAGCCCAGGCTTCCCGAGTCCTCGGGAGCCAGTCTCACGGAGGGGCTCCAGGGAAAAGCAGCCAGGCAGTCCCCAGGCTCCCAGTCTCCCCCCGGCCCCAGCTCCCCCTGCTCAGTCTGTCTTGTCCCCAGAGGGCACTAGGGAGGTGCAGGGGGAGTGGGGGCCGTGTGTCTCCAGGCCACCTCCTCGGGCGGCGGCTCGTAGATGCTGCAGTTGGGCGTGGGGCCCTGACAGTAGATGTTGAGGTAGTTTCGATACTTCTCGTTGTACGTCTGGTTCCGGAGACACAGAACCACACTCTTGTCACATTCGCACGTCTGCTTGTCGCACTCCGTCTCGTTGAGCTCACCTGCGCGGGGCAGAGGTTCTAGTGGGCCTCAGAAGGTGGTCCCATGGGGGGGGGGCGGGCAGCAGAGCCTCACTGGGGCTTCACCCCAGGCCCGCGGCTCAGCGGGCCCTGCTGTCTGTGTCCACCGCCCTGCCGGTGGCTCTGCGGCGTGCTTCAATCGGAGAAGCCCTGAAGTCCAACGGGCCACTTTATAGTTGGGGAAACTGAGGCAGGCACAGAAAAGGGGGGGGCTGGTTTACCTAAGTCACCCAGCCAACCTAAGGCAGAGCTGGGACAAACACTCAGGGGTCAGGAACTCCCCACCCTGGGGCCTCCTCTCTCCCATCACGGAATCGCAGGACCCCCACCCTTGGAGGGAGCTGGTGGTAAGGAGCCTCGATGGAAGGCCGGCTTCCTAAAGAACCTGGCGCGGGGCCACCCACGGGCAAAGGCTTAAGACCTAGTCACTGCTCCCACTGCCACCGCTGCTGCCAGTGTTGTGGGCGCCCGGAAACCCTCCACCCTGGCCGTTCTCGACCTGAGGGCTGCCTGGGGATCTGCCAGGGGCTTATGGAAACAGAGACTGCTGGGCCCAGGCCCCATGGCTTCGGGTTCAGTTGGTCTGTGTGGGGCCCGACAACCTGCATTTCTAGTAAGTTCCTAGGTGATAGCGATGTTGCCGGGTCAGGGAACCCTCTTTGAGAACCGCCCCCAGCTCAGTGGTGTGCATACTTCTCAAACTTTGCATCAGCAGAATCCTTGCTCTTAAATGAAACTCTTTGCAGGAGGCTAATGTATCAGATGGCCTAAAGAGAAGCACTTAGGCTATCAGATGGGCTAACGGGGCCAGCTGGACCACTTAGAGGACCCCTATCACCTGACTCCCTGTGACCCCAGGAGCCCCCAGAACCCAACATGAAAACCACTGCTTGGGTTAGTCCACCGCCTTTGGGGATCCCTAAAATGCTTTAATGAGGGACCACCCCACTCTCCCAAGCCAGCCCCACCACTCCACTGTTTGAATAGCAGAATACGGGGACCTCAGTGTCCTGGGCTCCCAGAGGGCCCCACCTGAGCCCAGCTCCCCACCAGAGAACAGGAGACTTAGGGTTTCTTTGCAAATCTGGGCTTGCTGGTGAGCTTGAAGAATAGTGAGCAGAACCTGGTTAAGCCAAGGAGACAAAGGGAGCCCGGGGCTGCCCATGGGGCTGGGCCAGGAGGCACCTGTTACCTAAGGGGAGAGAGGGCAGTGACACTTGAGCCATTAACTTGGATGCCACATCCCTCAACTGAACAATGGCCTGGAAAGTCCATGGGAAGGGAGGAAATGTTGCCAGGCCTGGTTCTCATCGCTTAAATCCTGGAAACACTGAGCATCCTAAGGATGAGGCCACCTTCCAGTAGGGTCCCAAAGACAGAATTAGAAGGGAATAGGTTTGTTCTGATCCAAACTCTTCCAAGGACTCATGGAGAGATTGAGGCCAGGTAAGGGAACACCTTGGGTAGGGTTACACCCAGCAGGAGGTTCTGGCAGAATCCAGGTTTGAACCCAGGTCAGCATGTCACAAAGTCTCACCGTGACCAGAGGATCTGGTTAAAAACAGATTTCTGGGCCCTCACCCAGACCCACTGACTTAGAACCGCTCCTTAAACCCCGAGAAGCTGAGGAATCAAGGATCAGGGAATGAGGGTGCTCTTTCAGGCTGAGCGTATCAGGATGAGGACCATGGCTGGGGTTCTCAGATTTAACGAACAAGAACAAGAGGCATGGCTAATTTGAATTTCAGACAAACAGTAAATATTTTAGTATAAGTAAGTCCCAGATATTACATGGGATATACTTATGCTAATTCTTAATTTTATACTAATAGTAATTGATTTTACGCTAACATTGAATTTTTTAGTATGAGTATGTCCCATGCAATATTTAGGATATAATGATGTGAAAATAGTTTTCATTGTTTGTCTGAGACTCAAATTTAACTGGGCACCCTGTCTGTTGCCTGGCAACTGAGTGCACAGGGTGGTGGGGGGAGAGACTGGCAATCTAAGCCCTTCTCCTAGGTTGGGGAGGAGGGAATGGCAGGGGGAGAACTTACTGCAGATGACCTCAGTATTATTCTCGATGGTGTGCTCATAGTGGTCCACATAGGGGTGACAGCCCAGGTCAAAGAGCTTCTGGTAGCAGCAGTCATGGGCGTGGCAGCACCTAGGGGCAGGTGGAAGATAGCAGGTGATGTAGCCAGGCTTGGCCTGTCTCCCACTGTCAGAGATCCCAACTCTCTGTACCAGTTCCTTACAGATCAGACCTGCAGACTCTGGCCCAGAGGGGGCAGTCACATGACTGAAGTCACACAGCCCGGCAGAGCCCGGCCAGCACCCCAGTTTCTTGCCCATGTTCCTGCCTCCCACCTTTCCCCCTGAGAGCCCTGAGTGCAGCTGCAGGAGGCAGAAGCGTCAGGCTCTCTGGCAATGCCTTCAGGATGAGAAAGAGGATCAAGGATCAGTCGGTGTCCAAGGAGCCTGCCTGGCTATAAGAAGGGGCCATGCCTGGCTATGCAGGATGGCCAGGGAGAGACAAAGTCTGCAGGGACAGGAAGCAAATGTAGTGTGGCCAACTCCATCCCCTCTGGTGGAGGAAGGCAATTAGTCAACATGCATTTATCAAGTCTCCCCCCCCGCCCCCCATGATACCAGACTTAGTGCTGGCTGCTTCTGGGGAGATAGGAGCAGAAAATAACCATGGCTTCAGTCAGCAGTCTGATGGAAGAAGCTCAGCCCTCCATCAGAGACCCCCAGGGTGATGGAGGCGAGAGGGGTCACAGCCCTTGCTTTTGCTGAGTGTGAGCTGTGTGTTCGTTGCTCCCATGTGCTTTGCGGGCAGGTCAATGTTTCCTTCCTGGCAAGAGTGCAAGTTCAAATGCTTCCAAGCACAAGACTTGGAGAAGGACAGTAGAAAGCATCCAAGACAGTTGAGGAAGGCATGGGTCAAGGTCACTAACTCATTGAACCAGCCTCATCCTTTGGGGAAAGAGTCCTCTCCCATCTCTCAGAGATGGAGACCAGTCCTACCCTCACTGTCTCCCCTCCCTGTCCTGACACAACAGCAGCGCAGGCGCTCCGGGACCTACCAGTCCACCTCGTCCATGGGCAGCCCGTGCCCTCCCAGCCCACAGTAGCAGCCGTAGCCCACAAAGGACAGGATGGCATTCCTCCCCGTGATGGCTTCCACCATGGACTTCAAGTTAAGCAGGCTGCTGTGGGCCTCAGGCAGGACTGCAAGAAAATCAAGGGGTGCTGTGAGTGTCTTGCCTGGTGGGTGCCCGCCCCTGCCCCATCTGAGTGACTATCCTCCCCACACCCCAGGGCCAGGGAAGGGGGACGGGAGGGAAGGTGAACACAGGCAGGAAGGGAAGCCATGTATAAAAAGCTGTGAGAGGGGGTTCCTGGGTGGCTCAGTCTGTTAGGCGTCTGCCTCTGGCTCAGGTCATGATCCTGGGGTCCTGGGATCAGGTGCTATATCGTGTTGGGCTCCCCACTCCGCGGGGAGTCTGCTTGCTCCCTCTCCCTCTGCCCCCTCTCCCTGCTCATACTCTCTCTGTTTCAAATAGATAAATGAAATCTTTTTTTTTTAAAGATTTTATTTATTTATTTGACAGACAGAGATCACAAGTAGGCAGAGAGAGAGGAGGAAGCAGGCTCCCCGCTGAGCAGAGGGCCCGATGTGGGGCTGGATCCCAGGACCCTAGGATCATGACCTGAGCCGAAGGCAGAGACTTTAACCCACTGAGCCACCCAGGCGCCCCTAGATAAATGAAATCCTAAAACAAACAGATGAACAACCGTGAGGCACTAGGGCCCTTAGAAAGTAATCATTGTTGCTATTTGCTGAGGGCTCCGTGCCAGGCTCTGTCCTAAGCCGCTCCCATGCATTAACTCACTGAGTGGTGTTATTATCTCCACTTTATAGATGAGGAGACTGAGGCCCAGTGCACCCAGCAGCTTGCCCGAGAACATTATCAAAAACGGTAGGGATAGAACTTGGACCCGGACAGTGAGACCTCAATGCCCAGCCACTCACTGTAACGGGCTTCACAAATGCCATGTGCTCCCCTGAACACAGGGCTTTGGTTCTGGGCCCTGGGCTTGGTCTGGTTTCTCTGCTTCCAGCAAAGACTCAGTGTCCCTGCCACAGTCCTGGGGCTGGTGCCAGTCACGATGAAGCCAGAGACAATTCAGCGTTCTGGTCGTTCAGCAAAGACAGATGGACAGACACACACACACACACACACACACACACACACACATTCTCCTTTGATCTGTGTCTCACAGGAAGCAGTAGCACAATGACCCCTTCCCGCACCAGCAAACTCAGCAGCTTCCCTGCACCTGCCAGGCAAGCGCACCCTGGCAGACTCTCCCCTCCCCTGCTCCCCGACTCCTGGGTCCTGGGCCTGTGCTGACTCAGCATCTCTCCACGCTCACCGCTCACTGCTGAGTCAATACCAAGCCAGGTGCTTAAGTCTTTCCTCGGGGGAGGCCGCCCCGCACACAGGCAGGAGAGCCACTGCAGCCCCATTTAATGGGCTTGGGGGCCCCTGCTCTTCCTGAGCCTCCCTGTCTGCTGGCTGGGTGTTTTTTGTCATTACAGAAAATAAGGAGCAAAGGAGAGAGGAAATGGGGAAGGAGTTGGGACAAGTGGCTTTAAGAGGATGGTGCAGAGCAAAGTACACATGTCAGCGGGATTGGGGGCAGGGAGAGGCAGGACCCCATGTCCCATGGGCCTGAGCTCATCCCTGAGCTGCACAAGGGTGTGAGGGTGTTGGTGAGGGGAGGGAGAAACAGGACCCTAGCTCTGTCCCCCAGCCCTTCCTCCCGCTGTGTTGGCATCCTGCTGCTGGAGCAGGGTGGGCGTGCCGAGCAGCACGGGGAGTCCCGATCTTGAATCTGACCCTGGAAGTCAAACCCAGACACCCAACGGTTTGCAAACAGGTTTCTCCCTGAGCGCTGCAGCACCACAAGCAGGTTGCATAAGCTCTTTGACACCATGGCCAAGCTAGGGAGAACGCCACACTCCTGCAGGGTGCCCTGTGGGGTCCTGGCCTCCTGGCTCCCTGGCCTGAAGCCCGCGCCTCCTGCCACTGCGATCTGGCTGCGCAGGTGTTACCCTGGGGCTGGGGGTTGGAGCAGCTTCCCTCCCCGGGGCGCCCTGACCAGCAGCTCCATACGAGGTGGGCATTATCACACGAGCCCTCCACACCTCATGCACGGGGACACACCCCGTTACACTCCCACGGACACACACACACTTCAGACTCTCTTCCGCGCACCACACTCTGGGGAACACACTACCCACAAACATACACTCACCCACATGTACCTCATGCACAGTCACATGGTCACGTCCAGCGACATCACACTCAGGCACACAAGTCACCCAGCCATGCATAGTGCACGTAGAAACACACTTCTCTTGCACACATTCCCCCGCCTCACACACAGCACCCTCAGGAGAGATGCACGCTCACACTCGCCCCTACACACTACACGTATGCCGAAGCACACACCCGTGACACACTCACAGACATCCCCCACACGGATACACACTGCTATGTACACAGTCATGCTCACACTCACCCGCAAACGCCTCACACACTCACACGCCTCACACCCGCAAACACACCCATGATCACACATACGCCTCACACACTCGGGTTCACGCCTGTACACACGCACACATGTGGCCCCTACGCCCCACACGCGTGCTCCAAGCAGAAGAGACGGAGTCCATGCTCGGTCAGGCAGGAGCAGTCCCCGGCCAGCGCTTGGGGCTCAAGGCAGACGCTTGTTTTATACACAACAATCACGTTAGCCTCCGATTCAAGCCCCCCCTTTCTCACATCTGGCCACTTTGAACCCTATTTTGTACCTGGTGTCTCTTTCTTTCCCTCAAACCAGGCTGCATTTGGATGCTGTATAACAGGCTGGAGGAGAAGTCAGCGAGGGGTCCGGCCACCTCCCACCTCCCCAAGACACCCGGTTGCGTGTGGGGCCAGATTTGTGTCAGGAGCCTCAGCTGTCCCCAGGCGGTGCACCTGGGAACAGCAGTCCCAGGAAAGGAGGGGCCCCCAGGCCCTGCCCCCAGTGGCTTGTGCATTCACAGATACCTGCTACACACACCTCATGCCGGTTCAGGTGTCCCAATTAACATACACCTACACGTTTTCCTAACATGTGCTGAGACACACCTCTGCACGCAGAGATAGACATGCTTACAGCCACACACAAACTCATTAGCTCTTGTCTAATGAACACATGTACACAAACACCCAGGCTGTCCCGGGGCGGCCAGACGCCCTAAGCAAACACGACCGTTTTATGACGCTTGCTCAGCTCTGGGCCCTGCCGCCTTGCAGGCTCGTAAATGCCAAGCCAAGGGCCCCTGGTGTGTTGACGGCTGGCCGGAGAGCAAACAGCCCCAGGACAATGAAGGGCTCCCTGGTGGCCCAGACAGGTAGCCCAGGCCACAGGCTTGTTGCCATCCGGTGGCTCGAGAACCTAGGTGCCCAAGGTCACAGGAGAAAGTCTGGGAGCAGGAGAGAAAGAGGAGTCTCCCCAGAGCCTTTACTCACCACTGCCAGCCAAGATGACCATGGTGAAGAACTTCTTCATACCCAAGCTAGATCTGAGAGAGGAGAAAAATCCAAGTCCTGGGTCCGTCCCTTCCACTCTCCTGCAGCCCCGGGCCTGCTGCTCCCTCCCGGGCCTCATTAGAGGCCCCATCAATGCTGCCCCTTCAGGCCTCTGTTCCTGCTACCCGGGCTCTGTGGGGAGCACTCCCCACCTTCCCAGCATCTGCTGAAAGGACGGTGCCCAGGATGGCAGAGCCAGGAGGCACCAGGAGCCTCCTTCCTTCTTACCCTGAGTAGGAGTACCCTTCCTTCACCAGCTTCCAAGACAGGAAGCTCACTGTCCCATGGGGTCGGGCCACTGTCACGGATCAGATCCAACCCCCTTTCCATACACACTCCAGGAAGTCACATGACCCAACCTGCTGGCTGGGTCTTGCACTTGAAGCCAAGAGACCTGGGTCCCTCGAGTCTAGTCCTGGCTATTCTTCCAAATTGCTGTGTGACCTCAGGTAGATCTCTTACCCTCTCTGGGCCTCAAGTGCCTCGTGAGCATTGACTAGATGATCCCAAGGCCCTTCTGGTGCTGCAAATGCAGTGACATATCTCAGCCATCACTCAGAGTCTTAGAGCTCTTCTTTCTGGAGAAATGAACTCTAGGCACCAGTTCCCCAGCCCCATCCCTGCTGCTCCCCATGGAGGATTTCATCCCAGGGTAGTAGGCACATACCTGGAGGTTCTCCAAGGATAAGAGGCCCTGAGGCTTGGGCCCCTCCACCCAGAGGGATGCCTAACTAGCACCTTCTTCCTGAACACTCTGGGGTTGGCCTGTGCCCCATCTGCCATGTTCCGTGTTCTGGGGGTCCAGCAACATAGGGCTTGTAAGGTCTGTGATCTCTCTCAGGCTCTGGGGACAGGCCCCAGCTTCACACGGCCACACACACTGGCAGGGTAGCACTGGGGCAGTGCCCCTGGGCAGGAGGCTGGTGACACTGCCCTAGAAAAAGGAGACTCCACCTCCTCCCTCCCACAGCCACCGCCCTGCCCACAGCTGCCTGGTATGGTCCCTGCCCCAGGGAGGGTGCAGGTGGGGGTTTGCACACCTGCCCAGGAGCTGGTCCCTCCCTGCACATCTGGAAGGAAAATCACCCGGAGGTTTCCCTGTTCCCACCTGAAACGGATATGAAACAAAAAAACCATTCAGTTACATTTGTTAAAGCGCAGGGCAGGGGGTTTGACACAAGGGGACACTGGAGAGAAGTGGGGCCACTGCAGTGGGGGACAGAGACTATATCTGACTTCAAATTCAACAAAGAAAAGGGGAATTTGTGGGGCGCCTGGGTGGCTCAGTGGGTTAAGCCTCTGCCTTCGGCTCAGGTCATGATCTCAGGGTCCTGGGATCGAGCCCCACATCGGGCTCTCTGCTCAGCAGGGAGCCTGCTTCCCTTCCTCTTTCTCTGCCTGCGTCTCTGCCTACTTGTGATCTCTCTCTGTCAAATAAATAAAATCTTTAAAAAAAAAAAAGAACTAGAAACCTATAAAGAACCTAAATGCAAAATCCTTTAAACTTTTTAACATTGAATGCAGAGAATGCAGGTCAGCGCAGAGACGAACACAGGAGTCCGAAAGTCCGGCCCTCTTTGAAGAAGAGCTCAAGGGAGCCCGAGCAGGGTTTGGTCAAAGAGGAAGTCTCTGTCAGGGGCTCTCCGTGTGGCTATGCCCATGTCTGTAAAGCATCCGTGCACAGCTGGAAGGGTGCTGGTCGAGAATCTGTAGGGAACGCTCTACCCACACCTGCCAGCATGTCTGCGGAGACTGGAGGAAGACTGGAGGAAGCCCCCAGCTGGCATCTGAAAGGGTGAGCCCATCTGCCCTGGGAGCCGTCTTCCGCGCCACAGCACCACTGGGGCATGCGCGGCCTGATGCGTTTCTGTGGTGGGGGCCGTCCTGGGCATCCAGAGTGCTGGGCAGCATCCCTGACCTCCACCATGAGACCCAGCAGGGGCTCCTCTCCCCGAACCTTGCCAAGTTGTAACAACCAAAATTGTCTCCAGACATTTCTAGAGGTACCCTTGGGGGCATAGCTGTCTCCAGCTGAAAGTCTGGTGGCCTGTGAGTTGCTGCCATTCGCCTCTCATGGGGGTGGCAGGTGTGTGGGAGGAGAGGGGCAGGAGAGAAACAGAACGGGGCTGGAGCCCTGGAGCCCCCAAAGGTTTGGACAGTTGTACCGACAGGGGCTTCAAACTCAGCACCTCCTCTTCTTGGCTCCGAGAGCCCAGCAGGAGAGTTCCCTACCCTGACTTCTGAGTCCGCAGCTGTAGAATGGGTATAACCGGGCCTCACCGAGTCAGGATCATGCGGACAGGTGTCCAGTCATCCGGGACAGTGGCAAGAGCCCAGGTAAAGATCTGACTGCTACCGAGCAGAGGCCTGTTCTCCAGCCCTTGAGGTGAGCTGAGATGTTGGGAAGGGGAACAAGGAAGAGGGAGAGAAGAGTACTCTTGAAAATTAGCCCATACAACCTCCCCCACCTTCACATCAGCCTGTGTCCCCCAGCATCCTCAAACTTGCTGACAAGGGACAGAAGTAATCCCCTAGGGCTTCCCTTCCCACCTGTCGCTTTTCCAACTTCCTCTTCTAGGTTCTGCCAAACCAGGTGGCCTTCGTTCCCCTTCTCCCGGCTTCCACCTCCCCTGGCCCACTTCCTCTCTGTGGATGCCAGGCCTCCTCTTTCCGAGAAAGTTACTCTACCAAAACCCCACTGCACCCACTCACATGTCCCTGCACGGAAGGTACTACCGCGCACTTGCTTACTCATTCCTTTGTAGGTACCTGTACGTGTTTGGACTTGTGGATCTTGACCCTTCCCTTGGCCTGGGAATCCCAGAGAACAGGGGACTATAACTTTATCAAAATGTCTGGGGGTTCCTCATGGGACAGGGGCTGCATCGGCCCCAGCAGACTGGGAGATCCCTGAGGACGAAGCAAGACGGGAGGATGAAGCTGGTCTTTGTCTTGGAATGTCTGCACAAAGCTTTTTTGCAAACACCTCTTAATGATATCACTCACTCAAGGAAGGAAACAAGAACCAAGAAGTAAGGCCCAGTACAGTCCACACACTGAAGATACAGCTCCAACCTGCTGATCTGTGCAAGAGGCCACAGCCAGAGCGGGGGACTCCTGAGAGCCTCTGAACTGCCTTTTTGCCATTTTCCCATTTCACATTCCCCACTGGCTGTGCTGGTTGGGCTGTTCTCTAGAGATAGTGAGTCCCTGTGGTATGGGGTGAGGGGATGGGATGGCTTCATCCCTCCCCCTACTTCCCCTGAAGCATAGGGTACTCAACACCAAGTCAAGAATAAACCGGCCAACCCAGTAATTCCACTTCTATGCCCGTAAACCAAGATGCACACCTGAGTTGCTCCCAGCAACAATGCAGAGAGTACTGACTGTGGCATTCTTTGTGATGCTCCCTCCACAAATCAAAACAAATGTAAGTTAGGGGGTGAGTTAAGCACATTAGTAGACATCTATCTATAATTGTGTCTTCAAAATTTGGTGATACAAAAAACAAAAACCCTGGGTATTAAGAGTAATAGCAGTTTTATTTAAAAAAAAAAAAGTGGGGGCAGGGGGAAATAAGGAAGTTGGTGTGCCCATATATAAAAATTATCTGTAGAATATACAGCAAAACATGAGTAATGGTTATTTTTAGACAGTAGGATAACTGGTGGCTTTGTTTTCTTATTTGTGTTTTTTAATTAAAATGAATGCAAGAGGGGCGCCTGGGTGTCTCAGTGGGTTAAAGCCTCTGCCTTTGGCTCAGGTCATGATCCCAGGATCTTGGGATCGAGCCCCGCATCGGGCTCTCTCCTCGGTGGGGAGCCTGCTTCCCCCCCTCCCACTCTGCCTGTCTCTCTGCCTACCTGTGATCTCTCTCTGTCAAATAAATAAAATCTTAAAAAAAAAAAAATAAATGCAAGACAATATATTTGATAACCAAGATAGAAAGGCCAATTTCCTTGAAAGACACAAGCTCACACATCTGGAAATATCCCTATATCTAATAAAGAAATTAAATACATAGACTAAAACATTTTCATAGGGGCACCTGGGTAGCTCAGTCGTTAAGCATCTGCCTTTGGCTCAGATCATGATCCCGGGGTTATGGGATCAAGCCCTGAACCAAGCTCCATGGGGGGCCTACTTCTCCCTCTCCTACTCCCTCTACTGTGTTCCTTCTCTAGCTCTCTCTCTCTCTCTCTCTCTCTGTCAAATAAATAAATAAATAAATAATTTTTTTTAAATTTTCATAAATAAACTCCAGGTTCATATAACTTCACTGGTAAATTTGACCAACTACATAAAGAAGAAATAATACAAGTTGTATGAGACCACTAGAGCTACTGTAGCAAACTACCATGGACTGAGGGGCTTAAGTAAAAGAAATTTGTTTACTAATAGTTCTTGCATCTAGAAGTCCAAGATCAAGGCACTGGCAGGGTTGGTTTCTTTCTGAGGGCGTCTCTCTTTGACCTACAGGTGGCCATCTGCTTTCTGTGTCCTCACAAGGTCTTTCCTCTGTACAGGTACATCCCTCTTGTCTCTTTGTATGTTCAAATTTCCTCTTCTTCTTTTTTTAATGTTCTTTAATATTTTATTTATTTATTTGACAGAGATCACAAGTAGGCAGAGAAGCAGGTAGAGAGGAGGAAGTAGGCTCCCTGCTGAGCAGAAAGCCTGGTGCAGGGCTCCTCCTGGGACCTTGAGATCATGACCTGAGCAGAAGGCAGAGACCTAACCCACTGAGCCACCCAGGTGCCCTCAGATTTCCTCTTCTTATAGATATACCAGTCTAGGGGAGACTGGGTGGCTCAGTCATTTAAGTGTCTGACTTGATTTCAGCTCAGGTCATGATCTCAGGATGAGATTCTCTCCCTCACCCTCTGCCCCTCTCCCATTCTGTCTCTCTCTCATAAATAAATAAATAAATCTTTTAAAAAATAAAGATACCAGTTCAATTGGATTAGGGATCACTTAATGACCTTATGTTAACTTTATCACCCATTTAAAGCCATATATCCAAATACAGTCATGTTCTGAGATATTGGGGGTTAGCATCAACATATGAATGGGGGGAGGAGGCAAAATGCAGCTCATAATTACCAATTTCAAACAAATTCTTCAAACTCTTCAAATTCTTCAAACAATTTCAAACAAATTCAGGGAATTTAAGTGGAGGAAATGTTTCCACTTAACTTATTCTGATAACCAGGTTTATTCTGATACCAAAACCAGATACAGATATTATAAGAAGAGAAAACTACAGATTAATATCCCTCATGAAGATACATGCAAAAATTCTTTGGGGCTTCGAGCCCAACATGGGGCTTGAACTGATGACCCTGAGATCAAGACCTGAGCTGAGTTCAAGAGCTAGACTTATAACCAACTGAGCCCCCCAGGGGTCCCTAGATGCAAAAATTCTTAACAAAATTTTAGCAAAGAGTCTGACAATATAAAGAAGGAAAAAAGACCATGAGAAAGTGGGGTTTATCCCAGAAATGAAGATTGGTTTTACATTAAAAATCAATCAATGTCATTAACCATATTAACAGACTAAAGAAGAAAAACTATATGATCTTTTTAATAAATACAAAGAAACAGCCCATTTGACAAAATCTGACAGCCATTCCTGGTTTAAAAAAAAAAAAAAAGTCAGCAAACTGAAATAGAAGGGAACATCATTAGCTTGAAAAAGAACATATACAAAAAGCCTTTGCAACTAACATCATACCTAATGGTGAATGACTGGTTGCTCTTCCCCCAAAGATTAGGAACAAAGTGAGGATATCTACTCTCACCATTTCTACTCAACATTGTACTGGTGGTTTTAGCCAGGCAAGAAAAGAAATAAAAGACATTCAGATTGGAAAGGAAGAAGTAAGATGTCTCTACTGGCATAAACATGGTAGTCCATGTAAAAAACACTGTAGAATCTTTAAAAAGCTACTAGAACTAATAAATGAGCTTAGAACATTATGTAATAGAAGATGAAAATGTAAGAAAATTAGTTGTACTTCTATATATTAGTAATGAACAACTGGAAATTGAAATTGAAAAACACATAATAATATCCAAGAATAAGAAATACTTAGGGATAAATTTGATAAAATACATGGAAAACATGTACACTGAAAACTATAAGACAATGTTCAGGAAAATCAAGGAAGACAAAAATAAATGCAGGGATATACCATGTTCATGAATCAGAAGACTGCATGTTGTTAAGATATCAGTTCTCCCCATTTGCTCTATAGAGCCAACGCACTCCCAATTAAAATACTATAGGCCTTTCTTATAGAAATTGCCTAGCTGGTCCTAAAATTCAAATGAAAATTTAAAAACTTTTAGAATACCAAATCAACTTTGAAATGAAGAACAAGGTTGTTGGACTTACATCATCTGATTTTAGGCTCGTAACGTCATATAATCAAGACAGTGTGCATTGGTATAAAAATAGACAATGAGACCAATGGAACAAAATAGATGATGCAAAATCAAAGCTACACAATTATGGAAAAAACATTTTAAGATTTTACTTATTTGAGAGAGAGCAAGAGAGCATGACTGGGGTAGAGGGTACAGAGGGAGAGAAGGAGAGAGAATCCCAAACAGACTCCATTGAGCATGGATCCTAACACAGGGCTCAATCTCCAGACCCCAAGACCATGACCTGAGCCAAAATCGAGAGTTGGTCACTTAAATGATGAGCCACCCAGACACCCCTGGAAAATTTATTTTCAACAAAGATGCAAAGGCAATTCTATGGAGGAAGAATAGATTTTCAATAATAGTGCTAGAATAATTAACTATCAATAAGAAAGAGAGGGGCGCCTGGGTGGCTCAGTTGGTTGAGCAACTACCTTCGGCTCAGGTCATGATCCCGGACTTCAGGATCAAGTCCCTCATCAGGCTCCCAGCTCCTTGGGGAGTCTGCTTCTCCCTCTGACCTTCTCCTCTCTCATGCTCTCTCTCACTCATTCTCTCTCAAATAAATAAATAAAATCTTTTAAAAAAAATAAGAAAGAGAGAGAGAGATGAAGGAAGGAAGGAAGGAAGGAAGGAAGGAAGGAAGGAAGGAAGGAAGGAAGGA